>NC_133507.1:24159482-24461120 GCF_049354715.1 Callithrix jacchus | reverse complement strand
TCCCACATTTCTTGGAGACTTTGCTCATTCCTTTTTATCCTTTTTTCTCTAATCTTTTCTTCATGTCTTATTTCCTTAAGTTGGACTTTGACCTCTGATATCCCTTCTTCTGCTTGAACAATTAAAGTGTTTAAACCTGTGCATACTTCTCGGAGTTCCTGTATTGTATTCTTCTGTTCCATTAATTCACTCATACTCCTCTCTAAGTTGTCTATTCTCAATAGGATTTCATCAAACCTTTTTTCAAAGTTCCTAGTTTCTTTACGTTGGGCTACAACATGTTCTTTTAACTCACTGAAGTTTGTTATTATCCATTCCTTGAAGAGTACTTCTGTCATTGGGATGCACTCTTTCTCCATCAAGCCTTGTTCCATTGTCGATGTGGAACTGTGATCATCTTTAGAGGGAGAGGCGTTCTGACTTTGAGTATTCTCTGCTTTTTTACGCTGGTTTCTTCCCGTCATTGTAAATTTATCCTCCTGTCGTCTTTGAATTTACCAACTTTCAGATTAGGTCTCTTGAGTTGTTAGTTCCCAGGGTCAGAGCAGCAGCGTTAAAACTGATGGTGCTTTTCTTCCCAGGATTCTCCTGTCGGGCTTCTTTCTTGTGTCCGTAGTAGGCGACCCTGCCTTCCCGGGGCTCCAAACCTCAGTCAGAAGCGGAACTGGTCGCGTTTACTCTGCGCCAAGCGCTGCCGGGCGGAGGTGCCGTCACAGCCGCTGCGCCCGGGCTCTGGTGTTGTGCTGGGGGCCCGTGTGGGTCCTCCAAACCTGTTTACTCTGCTCCAAGAGCTGCGGCGCCGGGGTGCCAGCGGAACCGCTGTGCTGGCCAGGAGAGTCGTGCTGGCGACCCGTGTGTTTCCTCCACTGGGGATCTTCTGCTCCGTGAGCGACCAGAATTTGTCTGAAAGTGTGGCGTCCTCTAGTTCTCTGCGCCTTCACTGAGAGCTGCAATCCCGGGATGTTAGCGATCGGCCATCTTGTATCATTCCCCTGGTTTTTGATTCTTGAGTTACTTAAAACAATGGCCTTCAATTTCATCCAGGTTGCTGTAGAAGACATCATTTCAAAATACAGAAAAATTTTGAAATAAATTTGCAGGGTTACTATTTTATGCTCTTCATTAACTACTATTTGAATGTCCATGTTCTTTTGCTGTCTTAGCTTTCCATCTTTAACCAGTAGTTTGAGTATAAACTAACTGAGACTTAGAATGGAAATTAGAGTAGGTTAATATCAAATCCATAAGCAGCTAGTAGTGTTCAGTTGAGTGATAAGCCTAAGTATCTGAATTATGAACACACTTGTCTAATAACTACTGCTTTTTTCATTAACTCTTTTTATAGTTTCTTCAGAGCCACACCGTATTAATTATAATTTGCTGTGTAACAAGTTGCTCTATAACTTAATGGCTTAAAACAATATACATTTTTTCATGATTTATCTGGTTCTGGAATCCAGGCATGGCTGACCTGGATACTCTGGTTCTGGGTCTCCCACAAGGGCAGTCATCTTAAGGCTTGACAAGGGGGTAAATCCACCTTTAAGCTCACTTAAGTAGTTGTTGATGGGATTCAGTTCCTCATGGGTTGTTGGCTTACGGCCCTCATTTCTTCATGAGATGTTGGCCAGAGCCTACCTTAGACTCCTTGCTGTGTAGACTTCATAGAATAATTCACAACATGGCAGCCAGCTTCCCCAGAGCAAACAGGCAAGAGGGCAAGAGTCAGCAAGATAGAAGTCATAATTTTTTTGTAACTTAATCTTAGAATTGGCATCCAATCCCCTTTGCCACGTTCCATTCATAATAAGTAAGTAACTAGATCCAGGAGGGATCTACATAGTCAGGAAGAAGGGATTTTATGCAAAACCATGAATATCAAGAGTGGGGAATCACTGGGAGCCATTTCAGAAACAACCTGCCACCTCCATCACCAGTGTTCCTGGGATTATCTCATCTTTACTTCTTAATACAGAAAAATGCATCTCTCTTGGAAGTGGTCACTTATCAACTCCCTCTTCCCAGGACATCTGGGATATTTTCAGCTTTTTTCTGCTATTGTCCCCTCACCTCCAGGCAGCCTCTTTGACAGGATTTAAGACAACCTCACACCATCTCTAGCTGATGGTCTGTGAAAAACTTAAATCCTTTACCACAAGAAACTCTGAAAGTGCAAGCCAATCCCAATGTAGTTATCCATTTTACACTGCCATCCAACCAATTAACCAGCAATTTCTGTACTCTTTCTCCAGATTTCTCAAGCTTGAGTCAAACACCAGCATTCTATGACTTCTAGGCTCTTGAAGACAAGACATACCTTAAGCTCTCCAAGCAGCCTTCTTAAAGCTTTTAGGCCTGGTGTGGTGGCTCACGCCTGTAATACCAGCCCTTTGGGAGGCCAAGGTGGGCAGATCACCTGAGGTCAGGAATTTCACACAGTGAAAACCTATCTCTACTAAAAGTACAAAAATTAGCCAGGCGTGGTGGCGGGCACCTGTAATCCCAGCTACTTTGGAAGCTGAGGCAGTAGAATCGTTTGAACCTGGGGGGCAGAGGTTGCAGAGACCTGAGATGGTGCCACTGCACACCAGCCTGGGTGACAGAGCAAGACTCCATTTCAAAAAAAAAGAGCTTCTCTCCATAGGTCAAGGCCCTTGGGGAAAAGGGATGCTGAGACCCACAGCATAACATAGCTTTTTCTAAAAATTATCTCCTAATAACCTCCAACTCTCAACTCTCCTCTTGCCTTCTCCAAAACCCTTTGTTCTTGTTGTTGTTGTTGTTTGAGAGCAAAAGTTTACAAGGATCTTGACCACATTCTTTGCAAGTCTGGCAATGGTTACCTACCTCTTTTTGGAAATGTATTATCTGTTGTCTTGGATCTTCACCTGCAACTTATGCTCGAGTAGTTCCATATTGACATCCCATTTCATCTGCCATTTGCCTTCTTCCTGCTCTGCCCTGGGTAGTTTCCTGAAGTCATCGTAGCGATAATAGTACTACCTAATTTATTAAACCAAATAGTGGAACCTAATAGAAAAGATAGAGGAAAGATTCATAAAGAATGGGAAAGGGAAAGGAAGAGAGAGAGGAAAATACTAAATATCTTATTTCAGATTAGAACAGATAAAACATTGTATAATATTTATTATTGTTGGTTATATTGCATAAATATTGCTTTAATAGTATTCTTGAAATATCTGATTATAGAATTAAGAATGAGGTGTCCGAATACCTTATTCATAGAATAAAGGTAAACATGAAGAGAGAAAACAAGCGTAAAATGTCAGACATCATAGCACAAGCATAAATGGTTTCCATTTGGACTGATAAATCCAACAATATGATGCTTATAAAAGACTGACTTAATACAGATAGTAGAAGGCAAAAATTACCCCCAAATTGTAAAGCCCTATTTATCAGACTTGAATAAAACAAAGAGCTGGCAGTATTTATGTAAGAGAAAACAGAATTCAAGGAGATAAAGTCGATATTACATATCATTTTTATGTTAACAACTCAAAGCCCTCTGAAATTGACACCAGAAATAAAAGATGTGCCCAAATTGGCACAACTCTTATGAACTGGGTTCACAAGTATCTGAATTTAGCTCTCTGTACATGATTATCTTGCTTTAAATTTGTTGGTGAGAAAGGCAAGGCTTGGAAGGTCTGAGTAAATCAGTGAATTCTTTTCCCAGTAAAATGAAACATACAAAATCTTGCAAATAACTCAGGAAATTTTGCTGGAGGAGGGCCAGCTAAGAGTCATTTTATTGGGGAGATGGCAAAGGTAAGGTTAAAGTTCTGCAAATAAAGGTTCCAAGAAATTTAAACCAGGTTTAGAACTGGAAACCCCTACCAAACTCCCTTTACAGTGGGAAAAGCTACTTTTTTTTTTGAAATGGAGTCTCACTCTGTTGCTCAGGCTTGAGTGCACTGCTGTGATCTCTGCTTACTGCAACCTCCACCTCTGCCTCCGCCTGCACCTCCTAGGTTCAAGCAATTCTCCTGCCTCAGCTTCTGATCATAGGTGTGTGCCTCCACGGCCAACTGATTTTTGTATTTTTAGTGGAGGTGAGGTTTCATTATGTTGGCCAGGCTGATATTGAACTCCTGACCTCTAGTGATCAGCCTGCCTTGGCCTGCCAAAGTGCTGAGGTTACAGGCATGAGCCACCATGCCTTGCAGAGGTGCTCTTTATATTTAGTCAGACAAGGTTCTCATTAGTTCAGTTTTTGAGGGCCTGTTTTTTTGTTTTTGTTGTTGTTGTTACTGTTTTTAGAGTTTCGCTCCATTGCCCAGGCTAGAGTGCAGTGGTGTGATCTCGGCTCACTGCAACCTCTGCTCCCAGGTTCAAGCAATTCTCCTGCCTCAGCCTCCCAAGTAACTGGGACTACAGGCGCATGTGCCACCATGCCCAGCTAATTTTTGTATTTCTAGTAGAGATGGGGTTCACCATACTGGCCAGGCTGGTCTCAAACTCCTGACCTCGTGATCCGCCCACCTTGGCCTCCCAAAGTGCTGGGATTACAGCCATGAACCACCTTGCCCAGCCTGAGGTCCTGTTTAAAGGAAAAGTTGTAGATAGCAGGGCACAATAAATGTAACTGTCCAATTACTTAGCAAGAATTTCACTCTACAGTTTTTTTTTGTTTTTTTTTTTTTAATCACACGTTCTCTGGGGCAGGCCCTGTACATGTATATTATTATCTGGGTTTTTTTTATGATTTTTTTTTTAATTTTCAGAAGAAAATGTGGTTTTATAACACTACCATTCCTCTCCACTGAGGTAACTGATATGGATAACCTGGTGTGTACCTTTCCTGATGTTTTTCTATGCTTGTATAAACACACATATTTACATGGTTTTATGGAAACTTTTTTTTTTAGGCTGAGTCTCGGTCGCCAGGCTGGAGTGGAGTGCAGGGGCACAATCTCGGCTCACTGCAACCTCCACCTCCCGGTTTTAAGCAGTTCTCCTGCCTCAGCCTCCCAAGTAGCTGGAACTACAGGTGCACGCCACCACACGTAGCTAATTTTTTTTAAAAATTTTAATATAGACGGGGTTTCATTATGTTGGCCAGGATGATCTTGATCTCTTGACCTCATGATCCGCTTGCCTCGGCCTCCCAAAGTGCTGGGATTACAGGCGTGAGCCATGGATTTATCATTTTTTATTCTGCTGTTGGCTCTTGTTACTTGTCCTTGATACTTTTTTTATTTTAAGGTAGAGTTTTGCTCTTTTTGCCCAGGCTGGAGTGCAATGGCGCGATCACGGCTCACTGCGACCTCCACCTCCCGGGTTCCAACAATTCTCCCACCTCAAACTCTCAAGTAGCTGGGATTACAGAATGCCTTACCAGGGCCAGTGGGAGGCAGGTTTTGTAGTATCAAGAGGGTAAGGTACCACCTGGTTCCTACAGGAGGATGTGATTGGCTTATTTGAATAATTCTATAGACTAGCAGAAAACTGAAGCCTGCTACTTGGGGATAAGTGCCTGTGCCTGTTCTCTTTGATAAGGAAGGTTTTTGGCTAGGAGTCTTTATCTATGGGAGGTAGATAAGAGTAAGGAGGAGAATTTGCAGATAGGCTCTACAGACAAGGAAGGCAACACTAATATCAAGCTTTAGGTCTTACATCACAGTCTAAGCCTGATCAATTTCCCATTGATTGCTGTGAACTCAGTGACAGTGGAAGATTTGATCACTGATTTAAGATAGGAGCCTAGCCATCTGAGGAATAATAATGAATTAATCAAAACAACAATATAATGTTTTAAATAGACATAGAAAATGGTAACCCAGTTTTTCTGAAATAATCTTAGCTCTATCAGAAGTGAGGAACTTATTTTTTACTTTTTAATTATTTTTTATTTTTTGAGACAGGGTCTCACTCTGTCACCCAGGCTGGAATGGAGTCATGGCTCACTGCAGCCTCAACCTCCTGGGCTTAAGCAGTCCTCTCTCTAAAGCCTCCTGTGTATCTGGGACTGCAGGCATGCACCACCACACCTGGCTAATTTTATTGTTGTTGTAGAGAATAGGGTCTGCCTATGTTGCCCAGGTTAGAAGTGAGGAACTTTTGTTTATTTAAAAATAAACTTAAGAGTATGACAAGAGTCAACACGAAGTTCAGTAGATTATTCTAGTGAAATATATCATCTCTGCTATTTAGATTATTTAGAGGGTGAAGAATAACTCTTATATCTTTTTAAGATCAGACAGAATTATCCAAGACCAGTTTGTTGTTTTAATACAAAACAAGATTTTAGGTTCGTATTAACAAATATTTGACATTAATGGATTCAGAAGCTTTCCTTTTTTAATCTTCTGAAGGAATTCATTAAAACTGAACCAACTTCAGCAATTTTAGTGTTTCATTTTATGTTTTTGGACTGTTATTTGGAGTTATTACAGTTCAAAGCAAATACATTTCCCTTTCTACAAACCTTCACAGCTTTCAGTATTCATCCAGGTTTTGTCCTTCATTATTCTCGTGGCGCATTTTGAAAGAAGCCCTTATACTTTATGAACAAAACCAATCTTTTCCCATTAATAAACAAAAATACCATCCATCTTGCATATGCAGTTGTACTTCTGTACCACTATTGTTTTTAATATCATCTCAATCTTCACGTTAATTATAACAGCCAAAGCAACTAGTTTCTGTTTCACAGAGTTAAGCAATTGAGAAATTATGTCATATGAAATTTTTGTAGCAAACCAGTAAAGTTCATGGACACACATAATATACATGTTACACATTTTTTCTATATCTTCCTAAAGTGTAAAAATACTGCTTAACATATAAAAATGAAAAACAGATACATACACACACACATTCACACACACATACACTCGACTTGGTGACCAGTGTTTTTATATTTCTGTCCCAAAAATTCAAATATGCAAAGATTATCCATAAATTAACATGACTTAATGTTAGTATAGGGTCTTGAAGTTTGCCAGGAATATTAGAAATTATTTTTAATCTAGCAAACTACAGAACATACTGTTGAAATTTTTTTAAGTGTGTCAGAATTCAAAATTTTTATTTTATAATTCAAGTTTATATATTTTTAAATCATTATATGGAGTAATACTAGCTTAACAGTGGACCTTATATGAGTTCAAAAATGTTATTTTTGTCTTTATGAGCAAACAACCCAAATCTTATTTTAAAAAATAAAACATTTGCTTATATTATGTACTCTGTGGCAATTAAATTCAGACAAGGATGAATACGTGTTTTACAACCAAAATGATCAAACCAGTCTGATTTGTTCAAGGATTCACTTTGATTATTTGAATTTCGATTCTTATATTAAAATGCAAAATGGCTCACATCTGTAATCCCAGCACTTTGGGAGGCTGAGGCAGACGGATCACTTCAGGTCAGGAGTTCAAGATCAGCCTGGCCAACATGGTGAAACCCTCTCTCTACTAAAAATACAAAAAATTAGCTGAGCATAGTGGCACGTGCCTATAATCCCAGCTACATAGGAGGCTGAGGCAGGAGAATCTCTTGGACCCAGGAGGCAGAGGTTGCAGTGAGCTGAGATCGCGCCACTGCATTCAAGCCTGGGCAACAGAGTGAGACTCTGTCTCAAAAAAAAAAGTTTCTAAGCTAGTATTTTTTGTGAGAAGGGCTTTTTCTTAAAAAGATACCACAGTTAATATAGTATAGTTCTCCTTTAATAAAAAATAGGAAATTTAACATTTTGTACTTTTTTCAAAGAATTGGGGAAACCAACTTGCACCAGTGCATTTTTGCAATCTAAGTGCAAAAATCCTGCCGAGTTAGAGGAGATGCATGTTAATTATAAGAAAGGAAAGCAACCTGTGCACAGGAACTAAAGAAAGAGGGTGAAATGTCTTACAATATGCATCAAAGTCACCTGGAGGCGCCTAAAAACACTGATTTCCCCGGAGTCTATAAGCCTTTGTTTGGGACTGAGAATAAGCATTTCTAATGAGTCCCAGTGACACTGATGTTTGGTCCAGGGATGAAACTGTGAAAATAAATTTTCTACGGAAAATGAGGCTATCTCCTGCTGGGCCCCAGTCCATGGGGCTGCAGATTAGCAGGCTTTAAAGGAAGAACCTAAGTTCCTAATCTATATATCCCCTTAATGTCTCTGCAGTGAGCAAAGCAAGCAAACAACAAAAATGCTGCCACATTTTAAGATTTCAAAATTCAGCTTTTTATTTCTTAAGAATTCTTATATTCCTTTTATGTTAGATTTCTTAAGTCTTACTGATGTCTGTAAACCAATTTAAAACAGAGTTTTAATTTATTTTTATTTTTTGAGACAGTCTCGCGCTGTTGCCCAGGCTAGAATGCAGTGGCTCAATCTCTGCTCACTGCAGCCTCCGCCTTTCAGGTTCAAGCAGTTCTCCTGCCTCAGCCTCCTGAGTAACTAGGATTATAGGCATGTGCTACCAAGCCCAGCTAATTTTTTTGTATTTTTAGTAGACGGGGTTTCACCATATTGGCCAAGTTGGTCTCTTGTGGTCTACCCACCACTTCTGTTTTTTTCAGTATTGGTTCCAGGGAGTCCAAACTCAAATACGCAAAGGGGCTAAGCAAGCCATGTCAATAAGGAAAGAAGGCATTGACAATGTTATAGAGAGAGTGGTAGAAAGTGTGACAGACTTAGAGAACATACGTTGTCTAAAGTGGGCAACTCTGGTTGACCATCTTCAGCTAATTGTTTCCATGAGGGAATGCAAGCTTAGTGTTGCTAGATTTCTTAATTTTCATATTTTTTTCACAGAAGTCATGAATCTGGATTTTAATGTGAGTCTTCTAGTTTTTAAGTGTTTATAACTAACTCAAATTTTGAAAACACTGTATGAGCCAAACAAAACATCTTCAGGCCATAAATGGCTTAAGGGCCACCAGTTTGCAACCTCTGCAGTAGATATTATTAGATAACTACTTTATAGCAAAGGAAGAACTTAACAAAAAGTCGTTTTTGTTTGAAAGAAGTTTTAAAAGATTTTTTTAAACCTTTCCCTTTGTTTCTCACAAAAGTAAAAAAAGTATATGATGTGATAATGTTTTATCACCTAGTAATTCAGTGCCTATCACATACATAACCATATACATTTGCATTTTAAATTGTATTCTGGCCATTTAGAACATAATTATTCATTTTCTGAAGAACACAGTAATGTGAATATACTTAAGAGACTACTAAACTATATATTTAAAAATGGTTAAGTTGATACATTTTATGTCGTGTTTTTTTACTATATGTTATATATATTAAGATTCATTTTGAGGTTTTTTTTGGGGGGGTGATACTCAGTGTAACATGTACAGGGTTTTTACAGAAGTTTTACAGTAGGTAATGGGAAATCCTGGGAACAAGGAGATATTTTGAAAAACTGCTATAATGGCCTTGCCAAAAGATAAGAACTTGATTTAGATAACTAAATTTAGTAATGGAAATGGAGCTCACTTTGAGAGATATTTCAGGGGTTAAACTGTGACAGGATTCAGTGAGCGGCTGAATGTGGTGCTTAAGAAAACACTCAAAAGATCAGAGTATGACAATAATTAAAGTAGGAAGGAAAATAGATTCAGAGGACATTAATTCAGTTGTAGACAAGCCATGGAATTTCAGGACTTGAAGGAAATCTAGAGGTTCCCTAACCCAGCCATCTCATTTTATAGATTTGAAAGTCAAGGCCTCAAGAGATTGAGTGATACCTTCCGTATCACAATTTAAATCAAAAGCAGGCTTACTTAAATGTTAATGAAAGTTTCTAGACTCAGAGTCGATCTTTTCTTTGTACATCAGAGCATCTTTGCTCTGTGACAGATGGTTCATGCAGTTCAAAGATGAATTTGGGATGGTATAGTAATCCTAAGGCTGTTGCCATATGTTAGTTAAGAAGGCCTGCAGACTTCAAGAGAATGGATACCAGAGCCTTTTTCTTATTCTTTAAACTGTGAGTATGCTTTTTTCCTATTTGTAGTCTTTTCTTGAGTTTAAGCTACTTATAGGACCTATAAAGGAAATGGTTTGTAGATGTTTGTAATTTCATCCCTGGAGTTCAAAGGAAAATTTGAGGCTAGAGGTGGAAATTTGGGAGCCCATAAAAAATAAAGACAAAAATTAAAATCATTTAAGTGAATGGGGTTGCTTGGAAAGAGAACATAATTTCAAAGTAGATGAGATCCTGGAATGAAACTTAGAGAAACATCTAAAATCACTAGATTAGAAGGAGAAAAACCAGAGAAACATATTGGTAAAGTAGTTAGAAAGTAAGAGAACCAGACGAATACACAACTTTCAAGGCAGTGTGTCCCAATAAACCCATCTTAAGTTGAAAATATTTTAAGTCAAAAATGCTTTTAATACACCTAAACTACCAAACTTCATAGCTTATCCTAGCCTGCCTTAAACATGCTGAGAACACTTAACCTTAGCCTACATACAACTGGGCAAAATTCTCTAACACAAAGCCTATTTTATAACAGTGTTGAGTATCTCATCTAATTTATTGCATACTGTGCTGAAAGCAAGAAATAGAATGGTTGTATGAGTACTAGAAGTGTGGTTTCTACTGAATTTGTATGAATTTAGCAACATTATAAAGTTGAAAATTTTTAAGTCCAACCATTGTAAGTCAGAAACCATCTGTAGTATTGTGGAAACCAATAGAGGAGAAGGTTGTCAAGAATGATAAGGGTTTGTTTTAGTCTGTTTTGTTTTACTACAAAAAAATACATGAAACTGAATGCAGTTGACCCTTGAGCAACATGGGATTGAAGTTTGTGAGTCTACTTCTACGTGAATTTTCTTCCACCTCTGTCACTTCTAAGACAGCAAGACCAACCCCTTTTATTCCTCCTCAGTATACTCATTGTGAAGACTACAGAGTTGAGTACCTTTATGGTGATCCACTGCCAGCTGATGAATAGTAAATATAGTTTCTTTTTCTTTGTTTTTTTTTTTTTTTCTTTTTCTTTTTCTGAGATGGAGTCTCTTGCTCCGTCATCCAGGCTGGTGTGCAGTGGCACAATCTCAGCTCTCTGTAACCTCCACCACCCAGGTTCAAGTGATTCTCCTGCCTCAGCCTTCTGAGTAGCTGGGATTATAGGCATGCACCACTGCACCTGGCTAATTTTTGTATTTTTAGTAGTGACGGAGTTTCACTGTGTTGACCAGGCTGGTGTTGAACTCCTGAGCTCAGGTGATCCACCCACCTCGGCCTCCCAAGGTGCTGGGATTATAGGCATGAGCCACTGAACCTGGCCTATGATTTTCTTAATAACATTCATTCTCTAGCTTACTTTAATAATACAGTATATAATACATATACAAAATATGTGTTAATCTACTACTGTTTATGTTATTGGTAAGGCTTCGTAGACTATTAGTAATTTAAGTTTCGGGGAGTCAAAAATTATATATGGATTTTCAGCTCTGCAGGAGGTCAGTGCCCCAATCCCTGTTTTTCAAGGGTGAATTGTGAAATTTATTCTTCACAGTGCTGGAGGCTGAGAAGTCCAAGAGGAAGGCACCGGCATCTTGTGAGGGCCTTCTTGGTGTATTTTTACATGGCCAAAGGCAGAAGGGCAAAAGAGAACCAACTTCTCTTAGCTCCTTTATTTATAAGCATTAAATTCCATTCATGACAGAGGGGCCCTCAAGACCTAATCACCTCTGAAAAGTCCCACCTCTTAATACTACTACCTTAACAATGGAGGGGAGCCCTTTAAGCTATAGCAGAGCCTTAGAGAGGACAAGAAGATATAGATTGGGAAGGGGAATGTTGATGGTGACCTTTGAGAGAATTACTTCAGTATTTTGGTGATAAATTGCAAGGGTGAGGGAAAAAAGGAGATAAGGCTGGATGGCTCACGCCTGTAATCCCAGCATTTTGGGAGCCCGAAGCAGGCAGATCATGAGGTCAGGAGATTGAGACCATCCTACCCAACGTAGTGAATCCCCATCTCTGCTAAAATACAAAAAATTAGCTGGGCGTGGTGGCTTGCACCTGTAGTCCCAACTACTCAGGAAGCTGAGGCAAGGGAATTGCTTGAACCCAGGAGACAGAGGATGCAGTGAGCTGAGATCGTGCCGCTGCACTCCAGCCTGGTAACAGAGCAAGACTCCATCTCAAAAACAAAGACAGAAAGAAAGAAAAGGGGAGGTAAAAAGAGGAAACCATGTTCATACCATGTTCTTTTTTTATTTTAAATGTGTTTTCAACTTTTATTTTAGGTTCAGGGAAACGTGCAGATTTGTTATCTGGGTGTATTGCATGATACTGAGGTATTAGGTATGAATGATGCCATCACCCAGGTACTTAACAGTTAGTTTTTCAACCCTTGTCCCCCTCCCTGCCATCCCCTTTTGCCCCAGTGTCTTCTGTTCTCATTTTTGCATCCATGCATGTTATATAGCTCCCACTTATCAGTAAGAACATGCAGTACTTTGTTTTCTGTTCCTACATTAATTTGCTTAGATTCGTTAGGTCCAACTAGTCAGTTTTTGTTTGAGTTGCATTGCTTTTAAGGACTTAGTCATAAATTCTTTCCCAAGGCATATGTCCAAAATGGCGCTTCTTAGGTTTTCTTCTAGTTTGAGGTCTTACATTTAGAACTTTAATCCATCTTGAGTTACAGTGTTTTTTGTTTTGTTTTTTTTTTTTTTGAGACAGAGTCTCGTCTCACTCTGGTGCCAGGCGCCAGGCTGGAGTGTGTAGAGGTGAGATCTCAGCTCACTGCAACCTCCGCCTCCCGGGTTCAAGCAATTCTGCCTCAGCCTCCCAAGTAGCTAGGACTACAGGCACACACCACTATGCCTAGCTAATTTTTTTGTATTTTTAGTAGAGACGGGGTTTCACCATGTTGGCCAGCATGGTCTCGATCTCTTGACCTCATGATCTGCCCACCTTGGCCTCCCAAAGTGCTGGGATTACAGGCTTGAGCCACCATGGCCAGCCGAGTTATGGTTTTTTATATGGTGAAAGTTACAAGTCCAGTTTCATTCTTCTGCATTTGGCTAGCCAGCTATCCCAGCACCACTTATCAAATAGGGTGTTCTTTCTCCGTTACTTATTTTTGTCCACTTTGTCAAAAATCAGATGGCTCTAGATATGTGGCTTTATTTCTGGGTTCTCTATTATGTTCTATTGGTCTCTGTGTGTGTTTTTATACCAGTACCATGCTGTTTTGGTTAATGTGGTCTTATAGTATAGTTTAAAGTCAGGTAATGTGATGTCTGCAGCTTCGTTCTTTTTGCTTAGCGTTGCTTTGGCTATTCAGGTTCTTTTTTGGTTCCATGTGAATTTTAGAATAGTTTTTTCTAGTTCTGTGAAAAATGACCTTGGTAGTTTGATAGGAACAGCATTGACTCTTTAGATTGCTTTGGGCAGTCTGGCCATTTGAACAATATTGATTATTCTAATGCAGGAACATGGAATGTTTTTCCATTTGTTTGTGTCATCTGTGATTTCTTTTAGCAGTGCTTTGTAGTTCTCCTTGTAGAGATCTTTCACCTCCTCGGTTAGATGTATTCCTAGGTGTTTTGTTTTTTGTGCTGCTATTTTAAACAGGATTGCATTCCTGATTTGGCTCTCAGCTTGAATGTTACTGGTGTATAGAAATGCTACTGATTTTGTACATTGATTGTGTATCCAGAAACTTTACTGAAGTCATTTATCAGTTACCAGGAGGCTTTTGACACAGTGTTTAGGGATGTTTGTTTGTTTGTTTTGAGATGGACTCTTGTTCTGCTGCCCAGGCTAGAGTGCAGTGGCACAGTCTCAGCTGACTGCAACCTCGCCTCCCACGTTCAAGCGATTTTCGTGTCTCGGTCTCTCAAGTAGCTGGGATTGCAGGTGCATGCCACCACACCTGGCTAATTTTGGTATTTTTAGCACAGATGGGGTTTCAGCATGTTGGCTGCACTGGTCTTGAATTCCTGACCTCAAGTTATCTGCCCTCCTCAAGCTCCCAGAGTACTGGGATTACAGGTATGAGCCACCATGCCTGGCCTAGGGTTTTTAAGATCTGGAATCATATCATCAGCAGAGAGAGATAGTTTTGACTTCTTTTTTTTATTTATATTATTTATTTAATTTCTTTCTCTTGCCTGATTGCTCTGGCTGGCATTCCAGTACTATGTTGAATAGGAGTGATGAGGGTGGGCATCCTTGTCTTGTTCCAGTTCTCGAGGGGCATGCTTCCAGTTTTTGCATGTTTGGTATGATATTACCTGTGGGTTTATCATATATGGCTCTTATTATTTTGAGGTATGTTCCTTCAATACCTAGTTTTTTAATGGTTTTGATCATGAAGGAATTTTATCAAAAGCCTTTTCTGAGTCTGTTGAGACGATCATGTGGCTTTTGTTTTTCATTTTGTTTATATGGTGAATCACATTTATTGATTTCTATATGTTGAACCAACCTTGCATTCCAGAAATGAAACACGCTTGATCATAGTGAATTAACTTTTTGGTGTGCTTTTGAATTCAGTTTGCTAGTATTTTGTTAAGGATTTTTGCATCAGTTTTCATACCTTTTTCCTTTTGTTGTGTCTTTGCCAGGTTTTGGTATTAGGATGATGTTGGCTTTGTACAATGAATTGGGAAGGCATCCCTCCTCAATTTCTGTGAATAGTTTCAATAGAATTGGTACCATTCTTCTTTGTACATCTGGTAGAATTTGACTGCGAATCCATCTGGTCTGAGACTTTTTTGGAGTAGATTTTTTATTACTGATTCACCTTAAGGATTCAATATTGATCTGTTCAGTGTTTTGATTTCTTTCTGATTGAACCTTTCCAGGAATGTACCTGTTTCTAGATTTTCTTGTTTGTGTGCATACAGGTATTCATAATAGTCTTAGGATCTTTTGCATTTCTGTGGAATTGGTTGTAATATCACCTTTGTCACTTCTGATTGTGCTTATGTGGATCTTTTCTTTTCTTTGTTAATCTTGTTAATGGTCTATCAATCTTGTTTATCCAAAGAACCAACTTTTGGTTTCATTGATCCTTGCATGGAATTTTGGGTCCCATTTCGTTCAATTCCATTCTGATTTTATTATATCTTTTTTAGCTTTGTGGCTCATTGTTCTTGTTTTTCTAGTTCCTCTGGGGAAAATGTTAGATCATTATGTTGAGATATTTCTAGTATTTTGAGGTTGGTGTTTAGCACTATGAACTTTCCTCTTAACACTGCTTTTGCTGCATCCCTGAGATTTTGGTATGTTACATCTCTGTTTTTATTTATTTAAAAGAATTCTTTTATTTCTGCCTTGATTTCATTGTTTACCTAGAAGTCATTCAGGAGCAAGTTGTTTAATTTCCATGTGATTGTGTGGTTTTGAGAGATCTTCTTGGTGTTCATTTCTGTTTTTATTCCACCGTGGCCTAAGAGTATGATTGGTATGATTTTTTATCTTTTAGTTTACTGAGATTTGCTTTATGGCCAAGCTTGTGGTCTGTCTTGGAGTATGTTCTGTGTGCAGATGAGAAGAATGAATACTCTGTGGTTGTTGGGTGGAGCATTCTGTGGTTGTTATTAGATCCAAGTGTTGAGTTTAAATCCAGAATTTTTTTGTTTTCTACTTTGATGATCTGTCTAATGCTGGCATGCTGTCAGTGGGGTGCTAAAGTCCCTCACTATTGTTGTGTGGCTAAGTCTTTCATTGGTCTAGAAGTACTGATTTTATGAATCTGGGTGCCCCAGTGTTGAATGTGTATATATTTAGAGTGATTAAACCTTCTTGTTGAATTGAACTCTTCATGATGATGTACTGCCCTTCTTTGTCCTTTTTTTTCCTTTTTCCTTGAGATGGAGTCTCACTTTGCCACCCAGGCTGGAGGTTCAGTGGCGTGATCTCGGCTCACTGCAAGCTCCGCCTCCTGGCCTCAAGCAATTCTCCTGCCTCAGCCTCGCAGGTATCTGGGATTACAGGCATCTGCCACTATGCTCAGCTAATTTTTTTGTATTTTTAGTAGAGATGGGTTTTCACCATGTTTGCCAGGCTTGTCTTGAACTCCTGACCTAAGTGATCCGCCTGCCTCAGCCTCCCAAAATGCTGGGATTACAGGCGTGAGCCACCACATTCAGCCTTCTTTGTTTTTTTTTTTACTGTTTTTGATGTAAAATCTGTTTTATCTAAGTATAGCAACTCCTATTCTTTTATGTTTTCCATTTACATGGTAGATCTTTTTCCAAACCTTTACTTTGAGCTTATGAGTGTCATTATATCCAAGATGGGTCTCTTGAAGACAGGTGACAGATAAGTCTTGTTTTCTTATCCAGTTTGCGACTCTGTGCCTTTTAAGTGGTGCATTTAGACCATTTACAGTCAAGGTTAATATTGATATGCAAGGTTTTTATTCTATCATGAAGTTATTGGTTGCTGATATGGTTTGATTTGTGTCTCTGCTCATATCTCATGTCAAATTGTAATCCCAGTGTTGAAGGAGAGGCCTGGTGGGAGGTAACTGGATCACAGGGACAGATTTCCTCCTTGCTGTTCTTGTGATAGTGAGTTCTCATGAGATCTTGTTTAAAAGTGTGTAGCACCTCCCCCCGTTTTCTCTCTTTCTCCTGCTCTGACCATGTATGATGTGCCTTCTTCCTCTTCACCTTCCACCATGATTATAAGTTTCCTGAGACCTCCCTAGCCATGCTACCTGTACAGCCTGCAGAACCATGAGCCAATTAAACCTCTTTTCTTTATAAATTACCATATCTCAGGTGGTTCTTGATAGCAATGCGGGAACAGACGAATATAGTTGTTTTGTACTTTCTATTGTATGGTTACTTTATAGGGTCTGCAGGCTTTGTACCCAAGTGTGTTTTTCTGGTAACACGTGTTATTCTTTGTTTCCATGTTAAGAACTTCCTTAAAAACTCTTCTAAGACTGGTCTAGTAGTAACGAATTCCTTTAGCATTCGCTAGTCTGGGAAAGATTTTCTTTCTCCTTTATTTCTGCCCATGAAACTTAATTTGGCAGGATATGAAATTCTTGGTTGGCATTTCTTTAAGAATGCTGGAAATAGGCCACCAGTCTCTCCTGTCATGTAAGGTTTCTGCTGAGACATCTGCTGTTAGCCTGATGGGGTTCCCTTTTTATGTAATCTGCCCTTTTTCTGTAGCTGCCTTCAATATTTTTTTCTGTTCTTTTCTTTTCTTTTTTTTTTTTTTTTTTTTTTGAGACGGAGTCACACTCTGTCGCCCAGGCTGGAATGCAACGGCGCAGTCTTGACTCACTGCAACCTCCGCCTCCCAGGTTCAAGAGATTCTCCTGCCTCAGCCTCCTGAGTAGCTGGCATTACAGGTGTGTGCCACTGTACCCAGCTAATTTTTGTATTTTTAGTAGAGATGGGGTTTCACCATCTTGGCCAGGCTGGTTTCGAATGACCCACCTGCCTCAGCCTCCCAAAGTGCTGGGATTATTGGCGTGAGCCCTAGCCAATATTGTTTTCTTTAGAGTTGACATTGGACAGTCTAGTGACTGTATGCCTTGGTGATGTTCATTTTGTATAATATCTCACCAGTGTTTTTTCTTGCCAGTGTTGAAGAATCTACTTCTTTACTAATATTTGGGAAATTTTCTTGAATTACTCCCTCAAAGATATTTTCCTCTTTGTTCTTTTTCTTCTCTCTTAGGAATGTCCGTAATTCACAGGTTTTGTCATTTTATATAATTCAATATTTCTCAAACATTGTTCATTTTTTATAAATCTTTTTTCCTTATTTCTGTCTGGCTAAGCTAGTTCAAAAAACCAGTCTTCAAGCTCTGAAATTCTTTCTTCTGCTTGGTCCAGTCTATTTCTAAAGCTTTCAATTGTATTTTGAAATTCCTTGAGTTTTTTTCTAATTCCGGAAGCTCTGATTTCAAAGTTATCTCTTCCTTCATTTCCTGGATTGTTTTAGAAGTTTCTTTATGTTAATTTTCAGCCTTGTCTTGGATCTCCTTGAGCTTCTTTACAATCCATGCTTTGAATTCTTTATCTGTCATTCCTGAGTTTCCATTTTGGTTAGAGACCATTGCTGGAGATCTAGTGTAATCCTGTGGTAGTCTCATTACATTCAGCTTTCTCCTGCTGCCAGAATTCTTGCACTGGCTCTTTCTCATCTGGGGATACTGGCACTTCTAGTTTTTGTAATTATTTTTGTGTGAGTAGGATTTTTTTCTATTTCTTTCTTTCTTGATGATGTTACTATTTTTTTCCGTTACCATTTTTTATCCCCTCTCTAGGGAGTATGACTGTAGAGAATGCTGGGTCGGGTTTTTTTGGCTTTGTTTTTATAGCCGTATGCACTTCTTTTGGTGGGTTTTACATTGGGCTATGCAGTTTGACTTACAAGCCTGTAGATGGCACTTATAAGTAAGAGTCGACTGCAGTCAATGTGCCTGGGTATATACTTGATCCTTGTTTGCTGGTGGAAGCTTTCTATTGCCTCAGGCAATCAACTGAGTTGTGGACTGCACATTGTTCTGAGCCTGGCTTGGGGAGGTGCATGAAGGGTGGGCTGGACCAGATGGGTCCCCTAATTGCCAGCACAAGCACCAGTGCAGAGGGAGAATCCAGTGCGCAGCCACAAAGCACCCGGAGGTGTACCTAGGTATGGAGCTAGGGAACCTCTTCAGTCCCATGTTCTCTGCCCAGGAATTGAGGGTGGCCTAAACTCCTAATCCAGTAGAATAGGTACTCCAGATTCCTGGAGATCTGCCTGGGTTTGAAGCAGAGAGGTGTCCCCGTGCACCACAAACTGTACTGGGGGAATGGGGCAACTCAGGCTGCTAATCCAGGTGAGCTGCTGCTTCGAGTGCCTAGAGATCTGCCTGGGCGTAGAACAAAGCCTCCCTGCACCAGGATCTCTTCTCAGGAATGGAAGAATGGGTCAGACTGCTGATCCAGGTGAATGGGTGCTCCAGATACCTGGAGATCAGCCTGGGTGTAGAGTAGAGGGCCCTCCTGCACCAAGATCTCTGCACAGGAGGGATAGAGTGACTCAGGTTGCTGATCCAGGCAAGCTGATTCTCTGATTGCCTAGAGATCTGCCTGAGCGTGGAACAGAGAGAGTCCTGCTGCACCAAGATCTCAGGGGAACAGGGCGGGGGACCCAGCAGTGGCACACATAGATTATTTCCAAGTCAACAAGCATGTATGTGTGTATGGTATTATAAAAAATCAGTAAGACAAGGTTATTTTTTTATTCAAGCAGGAAAAATTTTTATAAATTTAGTGTAGCCTAAGTACGAAGTTCTTATAAGTCTACAGTGGTATACGATACTGTTCTAGGCATTCACATCCACTTACTACGCATGCACTGACTCACCCAGAGTGACTTTTATCATTATGAAAACAAAGATTATTAAGAATCACTATGTGCCAGATACTGTGCTCGCTAGCAGGGATACAATTTTTAATAAGACATGGCTCCCGCATTCAAGAATTGCATAGTCTAATGAAGGAGAATAAATTGAAAATACAGTCGTAAAGGTAAAAAGTTCAGCAATAGAAGCATATACAGAATTCAGCAGTTAACAGCAGGGAAACGTTAAGTTCTGCAATGGGCAGTCTGGTAAGGCTTTCCAAAAGAAATGATTTTTAAAATGTGTCTGCACACAACCATGTCATGTGGCTTTACAGGGCAGACAGGAACAATGGGGGAAAGTCAGAGAAGTCAGTCAATAAGAGGTGGTCAGTGAAGGGTTTTGTAAGCCACATGGGGAGAGCTGCTCTTTCTCTAGGGGCTCTGATAGTTAATAATAACAGTTAACAACTACTCGTCATTTATTAAGCAGCTGGCATGTGCCAGAGATTCTAAACCACCATTCATTTGCTCACAGCAACCCTACATGATGAGTTTCAGTAGTTACATGTGAGGAGAGAAAGAAACTGCAGTTGAGTTACTGGCCTAAGATCACATAGCCAATAAGTGACAATGTTGAACCCAAGACTTGTACCTAGATCTCGCTTCGAGAGAGTCACATATAGAGGTGGATTTACCATGAAGCTAATGAAACTTAAATTTCAGGGTTCTTCACTTGCTGGACACCTATGAATGCTGGGAGTTGTCATGTTTGAGGTAGAGAGGGAAAGCTGCGTTATAACCAGAAAGCATTTCTATGTAAGCATTTCTGGGAACTTGTCTGACGACATCTCAGAAGAAAACATCTGGCGGTTTTCTTGTGGTTTATTTTCTTTTTGTAAATACTCACTTTTGTAATTGAACATTATATGTCTGAAAGATGGAGAAGTGCAACCATCAGAGAAGGCTACATGAAAGAAAATAGCATGCTTATTAATAACTCCATGTAGTTTCACACTGCCAAACCATGGCATGAGGAGAGAAAAGTGACGGGAGTTTAGACCCTTTATTGAAACCTAAGAAATAATGTTTGTGTAATTATATAGTATTCTAAGGAATTTTGACTTTATCCTATCAGAGATTCTCAGCCTCAGCTATAAATAAGAATTGGTAGATCTGAGGAAGGGCTGAAATATTTTTATTTTTTTAAAGCTTCCTAAATGAGTCAGATGCACAGCTAGGAATGCTGTAAGCAATGAGAAGCTGTAGACAGATTTGAAGTAAGGAAGCAACATAATCAGATGTGCATTTTCAAAGGGAATTCTACTTTTTAAATAGGTGGGAAAAGAGACTTGCAGTAGTCCAGACAAGAGATGATGTCTTTTAATGACTGCATAATAGTTCATCGAGTTAATTGTTTATATATTATTTATGTTTCTAGGGATGTATATGTATTCACTGTTACTCAAAAAAAGTACATCTTTTTGTTTCTTTTGTTCTAATTTTTCACTAGGACAGATTCCCAGGAGTAATTCTACTGAGTCAATGGAAATGAGTAGTTTTGGCTCCTGCTTATAAATTGTTATAATGGTTGTAATCCATTCCTAGAGTTAACTTCCATGTGGTGGGCCAAATAGGAATTTTAGAATCATTTTGTAAAGTTCTAAAAAGAGCAACAATTTGGATTTTGATTGATTTTATTTTGAAATTAGCAGTAAATTATTGAAATAATGCTTACATTGTATTTATGGTAACCACTCACTCAGTAACTAAATTTATCTTTCATAGATTGATGAACTCCCAGAGGGAGCTGTGAAGCCTCCAGCAAACAAGTATCCTATCTTCTTTTTTGGCACCCATGAAACGTAAGTTAGCAAAAATAGTTTCAACAGCTCTAACTTGATTCTGCTATGCTACATTGTTTTTGGATGATCTGTGACATCTTATATCTTGTTAAAATCATTATAATCAATTATATAAAATTGCCAAACTTAATAATGTATTTTTCTTAATGTAAATACTTTTTATGATAGAAGCCTTTACGACTAAAAGCATATCTTTGCTTTTGAATGTCATTTGTGTTTCTGTGTAAATATTGGTCACCTAGAAGTGTCCTCTAGGACACTTTTAAGTCCTAAAGTGGTTTCTTTACCACTCCCAGTAGTTTCTTTTATTGCTTTTATTTATAATTTCTTTTTTAAAATTTCTTTTATTTATATATTTCCCTTCCAGGGAAATTTTTTTCCATTCATATTTCACAGAACAAAGTTATGTTCTCTTAGGCTCTTTCACCTTGTTGGGCCCTGAAGGAAGCATACGACCTTTTTTAGGTTTTATAGCTGTATTTGTTGGTGTACAGACTATGCTTGATGTAATAAAGGATTCTAAAAATACAGTGTCTCAAAAATATAGAAGTTTACTTCTTTCTTTTGAAATAATTCAGAGGTAGGGAGGTAGATTGGAGTGACTACTCTGCTCTAGGGACCCAAGCTGCTTCTGTTGTCCTGACATTCAATACTAAAACAAAAAAACTGGCTCAGCAGCACATGTGCATCCTGCAGGCAGTAGAAGGAGGAAAGAGAAGAGGTAAAGAACAAGTGTTCCTTGTAAGGAAGTGACAAGGAAGTTACATACATTAGGTCTTCACTTAAGTTGATAGGTTCCTGGAAACTGTGACTTTAAAGGAAACATCAGACAGCAGGCTGTCAAATAACATCTTTTGCTCAGCATTGTCACAGTTTCCAAAAACCTATCGACATTAAATGCGGACTTACTGTATATCATTTATACTTCCATTCATTCCAGTGACAAGAACTTGGTCGTGTGGCCACATCTAGCTACAAGGGAAGCTGAGAAACAGTCTCTAGTTAGGCAACTCTGTACCCTGCTTTAAAAATTGGGAGAAATATCCATTATAGGAAAAAAGTAGAGCATGAATACTGTGGAATTGTTGGCAATCTTTGACACACTAGAAACATATATGGTTATTTTCAAGAAAACAAATGGAACAAATTGGAAATGTGGAGAAAAGCTAACAACTATCACAAAAATCTTTAAAAGTCTTCAAATTCAGGGTCATCACTTATATTAATTGAATGTTAGTAGAGCCTAGCATGAACTTTATTAGCTTGTTGCCTTTGCCACCTGACATCTTTCTCATTCTTGTCTTGAAAAAGAGACAGGGGAAGCCTCTCAAGACAGATTTTTTTTCTTGTGAGAATAATTATAATTTATTTCAGGAAGTTAGTTTTATTTTATTTTGTATTATTTTTATGTAAAAGACACTGTAGACTATGCAACTGATCATGTTTTTCTCCTTTGAGAGGTTGCTTTCTAGTAACCTCTAGAAAAACATGAAGGAGAAAATAAGTTTTACCTATAATAAGTGCATAGGGCTTTGTGATGTATATTTTTGCATTTTCCTTATTCTTTCCCCTCTTTTTTTTTTTTTATCATTGGTTTGCTTTTTTTAGAACCCATCTCCAAGTGATCTGGTTGTACTATAATCCATATGTGATTTTTTTTGCTGGTTTGATCATCCAGAGGCAGATTTTAAAACACCTGGGGGAGAATGAACTTCAAATAACCTGTCATAACATTGGTTCTGCTCAACTTTTACTAAGTATTGGATGTCCCTGGACCTGAGATTATACTTGCCCTGGCAAGTATGAATATTCACCCTCTCTGAAGGCAGAAATGATGTCAGTGTTGTTTACTCTTACATACACAGTGCTTAACACAGTGCCTGGCCCATGGTGGTGTTTAAAACATAATTATTGATTAAATTAAAATTAATTAAATGATGCAGGGGAGGTATGTGAAAAGTGAGGTGAGCTTAACAAAAAGTCTGTGTTTGGTTCAGCTAAAGGAGTACCCTAGGCAGGAACAGAATTTTCCTCAGAACCTGACTTTGAATCTGTTCTAATTTTCTGATAGGTGACTGGAGTCCCTAGTTCTTCTGCTTCATATAACATAACCCCAGGAGTTTCAGTTTAGACAATTTTCAAGGAATCCTTAACAAGGAAAAATATATCATCCTCAGTGTATTTAGCTTTGAAAAAAATTCATTTTCTTTTCTACACTTAAAAAATTTAAAAATATATACAGCAGTTAATAAATTGAGAGGGGATTTGAGTTATATAGTTATCTGTAATCCAGAAAAAAACAGGCCTATCAAAAACTTACAGCTTGTTTTAGAATAGTTGATTCAGACTGTCTCTTGCCTGCAGTAGCTAACATGGCCAGTTGTTAGTTAATATTCCTGTGGTATGCTAGTGAAAATGTATCATTTATTTATAAAAGAATGCTTTCCATTCTCTGTAGCAGAAAGATGTCCATCTCATACATCCAAAAGTGGAACAAGATAAAGAAGGCAAAACTTATTAACTCTTTCATCAAAAAATAATGACCATTAGCCCTTACTCTTGTGGCATTAATACAGTATAGGCAGCTGAGAGCAGTGGATCATGCCCATAATACCAGCACTTTGGGAGGCCAAAGCGGGAGGATCACATTAGCTCAGGAGCTTGATACTAGCCTGGGCAACATAGTGAGACCCTGTCTCTACAAAAAATAAAATTAGCCGGGCAGGATGGCTGTATTTCTAGCTACTCAGGAGGCTAAAGTGCGAAGATCACTTTAGCCTAGAAGCCAAAGCTGCAGTGAGAGATCCTTTCTCCTCTGCCCAAAAAAATAAGTATAGGCAGGCTCTGGTTAGCATCAGTAGCTGATGTGAATACCAGGCAGCTTAGCCCACAGTTATTTCTTAAGCATAGAGTCAAAGACTGAGGAAGGTCAAAAGCTAGAGTTTAATAATTCATGACAAATTCCTCCAAAAGTGAAGTTGCCATACATAAAGTCCATTTATTGTATTCAGTTTATCAAGCAAGACTTTGACTTTTTTAAATTAAAATGTCTATTAACAAATTATTTCTGAGTTCATTGAGGTGGAATCATGCTGACTAAGCAGTTAAGGTGAACAGTAAGGAAAGGTTTGGTGCTTCTTAAACAACTCTGGGGTCAGAAGGCTTACCCAGGCGTTTTTATAAACTTGAAGTTTTTGGTTAGCTGAACACTGAAACCCAGTCAGAAAATGTAATTTACAGAGATCAGTAGTAAACTGTTAACCTCTTGTTTGAAAGTTTTCAGTATCTTCTCTTTACTGATAATTTCCAAATTTACATCTTCAGCTTACACCTTTCCCCTCTGCGTTAGAGTTCTCTCTCCACCTGCCTGACATCTTCACTTGGATGTCTTAACAGAATTTTAAATTTAACATTCAAAACTGAGGTTTTTGCCCCCAAACATTGTCCCCACAAAAAAATATGTCAATTTCAGTAAATATCAACTCCATTCTTATTTTTCAGTCTAAAACCTTGGAGATATCCCCAACTCCACCCTTTCTTGCACATGCCATGTCTAGCCCATCAACAAATCTTGAGGCTCTTTCTTGAGAATGAATTCAGGATGTGACCACTTCTTACCAACTGTACTACTTACACCCTGGTTCAAGTCATCATGAATACTTCAGAAGCCATCTAATTAGTCTCCTTTCTTCCGCTATAGCAACTAAATCTTCAGTCTGTTTTCCTGAAGAGAAGTGGCAATTAAAACATAAATTGCCACTTCTCTTCTCAAAACCTTTAGAGGCTTCCCATCTCACTCAAAGCCTTTACAGTGGCCTTCAAGGCCCTAAATAATCTGTGATCCCATTCTGTTAACCTCTCTCATACTGGTGTTCCTTCACTAATTTCACTCTAGCCAAACTGGCCTCTTCTCTTTCTCAAACATATGAGGCACTCTTCCTCTCCCACTTCAGGGCCTTTGTACTTGCTCTTTCTTCAACCTGTTCTTTTCTTCCCCAGGTAACTGCATGAGTCATTCCTTTTTTACTTTGTTCTTAACTATTCCCTTTGCCTTCCTTGATCTGTATATCTGTAATTATAAAATCTACCACCTATTCTTCTCATCCTTCTCTGCTTTTTTTTTAGCACACACACTAGATACTTTATTTATTTTTTTGTTATCCAAACCCCCACCTATGCCACTAGAACATATGCTCCAAGAAAACAGAGATGTTTCTCTTTGTTCCCTGTAGCTCCTCTGGAATAGTGCCTGACACATGATATTAACAAATGTTCATTTAATGTTTGTTGAATGAAGGAATATGTGAATCTCAGTTTGAAATGTAAGCTCTAGGAGTGTCAGCCAGAACTGGGGCCTAATGCTAAAGACTCTTGTTTGAATGCTTAGATCTATTAACTAGGCTCAGAATTTGTTCTAACGTCTTTTTTTTCCTTGGTTATGATTAATTTAGGATGTGGTTTAAATTGGATGAGCATCTACCTGCTTTGTCACTTCAAATTTTTTTCTTGCTTAGTGCTTCATCTAACATGATTTTTTAATGTATAGAAAGAATAGGCCGGGCACAGTGGCTCATGCCTGTAATCCTAGCACTTTGGGAGGCCAGGGCGGGCGGATCACCTGAAGTCAGGAGTTCAACACCAGTCTGACCAATATGGCGAAACTCCGTCTCTACTAAAAATTCAAAATTGGGGCCGGGCATGGTGGCTCACGCCCATAATCCCAGCACTTTGGGAGGCTGAGGCAGGTGGAATATGATGTCAGAAGTTCAAGGCTAGCCTGGCTAAGATGGTGAAACCCCATCTCTACTAAAAATACAATTAGCCATGCACGGTAGCAGGCTACTTAGGAGGCTAAGGCAGGAAAATCACTTGAATCCAGGCGGCAGAGTTTGCAGTGAGCCGAGATCAAGCCAGGGCACTCTAGCCTGGGCAATAGAGTGAGACTCCGTCTAAAAAAAAAAAAAAAAAAAGAAATGGGTGTGGTAGTCCATGCCTGTAATCCCAGCTACTCTGGAGACTGAGGCAGGAGAATCATTTGAACCAGGGAGGCAGAGGTTGCAGTGAGCCAAGATCACACCATTTCATTCCAGCCTGGGCAACAAGAGTAAAACTCTACCTCAAAAAAAAAGAAAGAAAGAAGAAAGAATAGTGAATAAATATACTAATGTGGTACAGTAATGCCACTCTTATCTGTAGGGGATATGTTTCAAGACCTCCAGTGGATGCCTGAAACCGTGGATAGTATGAACCCCGTATATACTGTGATTTTTCAATCTGATAACAGAGAGCTACTAAGTAACTAGTGGGCAGGTAGTGCAAACATCATGGATATACTGGACAAAGGGGTGATGCATGTTCCAGGCGGAATGGAGTGGGCATGAGCTCTTATCACACTACTCGGAGGGGTGTGATATTTAAAACATATAAATTGTTTATTTTTCCATTTAATATATTTGGACCACAGTTGACCATGGGTAACTAAAACCACAGAAGGCAAAACCACAGGCAAGTGGGGAAGTACTATATAGAGAATTAAAACCTTTTTTTTTAATTCTAGTATTTATATTTTTACTATGAATTTCACAAAACCCTTACCTGTAGTAAGATTAACACAGGTAAATCTTAGTTTGAGATGACAATTTAAGTGGCCAAAGTAGACATCTTTAATTCTACTTATGTAACTAAAAATTGGTTTTAAATGAAGATATTGCTAATTTAAAATAAAATTAAAGTAGCACAATCCAGGTGGCTGGCTTGTATTCTCAGCTATCCATTTTTTTCTGTCTTAAAATATGTGTCTAAAACATCTTATAATATGTGCCTAACTCAAAGGGCTTATATGTACTTTAAATTTGTTTGCTATAATATGCTCTGACACCTTCATTGATACTGATATTTTAAATATCTTACCTTTGAAGATCAGTGTGTCAAGTCTCTTTCTAATATATCTCTGCAGTGCATTTCTAGGTCCCAAAGACCTTTTTCCATATAAAGAGTACAAAGACAAGTTTGGAAAGTCAAATAAACGGAAAGGATTTAACGAAGGATTGTGGGAAATAGAAAATAACCCAGGAGTAAAGTTTACTGGATACCAGGTAATGGTTTACTTCCTTGTCACTTACTATATCTCATTTCTTTGGTTTTAACTTTTTTTCAGATCTTTCTTATATGTCTTTTCTTCAGTTGCATTTTCGATTAAATATAATTTTTACTCAGAAGGGTTCAAATCAAGTGTCCATTGGAAAATTGAGTTTGACAGCCCTTTGTTTTTGAAATATTTCAGAGTAAGCAGAACCCTTTCAAATTAAAGCAGTAGTTCTTTTCAGTGTTTGTTTTTTGCTATTTGTTCAAAAATGTAATCAGCTAATATTATTTCTTAGGCAATTCAGCAACAGAGCTCTTCAGAAACTGAGGGAGAAGGTGGAAATACTGCAGATGCAAGCAGTGAGGAAGAAGGTGATAGAGTAGAAGAAGATGGAAAAGGCAAAAGAAAGAATGAAAAAGCAGGCTCAAAACGGAAAAAGTCATATACTTCAAAGGTTACTAAGAAACTTCCCATTGTTATTAATGTTATGTGCATATTCATTAAACATTTTTAGATTATTTTCCATGTGTTTATTGGGTACATAGAAATTTACCATATTCTGTGGAGCCTCTGCCTTTAGAGACAACAGAACAGCAGAGGGAAGTCAGGTAACCTTAGATACTAGGGCAGTCTGACTGTTGCCTCTTCAGGGCTGATTTGGTCCTGAAAATAACCACCTTTTTAGTTGGAGGAGGACTGTTCTTTAGTTAAGGATATATTTGTATGCTTCCTACAGTAACCCCCAGACGAGCTCTGAAGAATTGAGATATGTAGGAGACACAATTCAAGACTGTGTCTATGTACTATATGTGTAAATGCACACATGTCACTTAACCATGAGGTTCTTTTGAGAAATGCATCATTAGGCAATTTTGTCATTGTGTAAACATTGTAGAGTGTACTTACACAAATCTAGGTGGTACAGCATCCCACACATCTGGGCTTTTTATATGTAGTCTGTTACTAACCAAAATATTACTATGTGACATGACTGTAAAAAGATGTATTTTTACTTGTCATTCTGCTTCAAAGAATGCACTTTGGCTCTTTATTTATTCAGTTCTTTTATTTCCTAATCACCTAGTCTATTCCAGACACTAGACCAGGTATACAGTGATGAGCAACTCCATTCCTATCTTCACATAAATTTTAGTACAGTAGAGAGTCGGAGGTAGCACACAGTAATCACATAAATAATAAATTATGAAATGTCTGTGAAGGAATTGAATGGGAGCAGGGGGACCAGTTTTAGATAGAGTGGCCAGGACTTTCTGAAAACGTGTAGTTTATGCTGAGACCTAAAAGAAGAGAGTGGGAAGAGAAGCCATATATGGCAGAGGGAAAGGAATATAGCAGCAAAACTCTGAGGCAAGGAGTTTAGCATGTTCCTGTATTGAAAGAAGGTGTGGCTGGAGAATCATGACCAAGAGGAAGAGGCTAGCAAAGGCAGCCTTGTAGGCGGTAATGAGGAATTTGGATTTCATTCTAAATCTAACAGAACTTGAAGGTTTTAAACAGAGGAATGACATGATCCTAGATTTATAAATTGAAAGTCTAGGTTTCTTCATATGGTAATTCAGAAATATAATTGAAAGAACTCTGAGATTATGAAAATTATTCACCTTTTAGAAACTGAAAGCAAGATAAATGGATCCTTGAAGACCAAAGATTAGTACAGGTTTTACTGTATTTGGTCTGTTACATGATTGAATACCTGGATAAATTACTTCTATTTAAAGTCTGGTATTTAGTGGCTGGATATACTTAGGAAATTCTGAAAACAAGTACTAAGAGTGTATTAGATTATCATAATTTTATTTTGGCAGTGTTAAAATCTTACCCAACTGGCATACAGGCAGAATTTCGTGAATGAAGCATTATTTCCTGTGTACCTAATGAAAAACATGTAATGCCTTGGATGGGGATAAAGTTTGCAAAATGACAACAAAGAATTAGATTCTCCTTGTCAGACTATATCTTCTATTACAATTATTTTTTTAAGCTGAATTTCTTTTAGCATTTTGGACTTTATTTAAACACCCACTTGAATTGATTTTACTTAATTTATGATTGCCTGCTGAGCTTCTACATAATGTGTTATGTAACCCTAAATTATTTAAACTACTCAATGTTGCCTAGGCATTTAAGAGTGTGGATATGTGGCTTTTAAATGCTGTTATTTTATTGCCTGTTACAAAGACCAGAAGTAATGAGGCTCCACCTGGGTGGACTTAAAATTTAAAGCAGAGAAGGGGTAAAGACACACTTAGTTTAGTAATGTTTATTTTAAATTAAGGGATCATTTCCTTTGCATTCCTTCAATATTGCAACTTCTTGATCACTTAGTGGCTTTTTGGCTGGGCTCAGTGGCTCATACCTGTAATCCCAACACTTAGAGTGGCTGAGGCAAGTGGATCGCTTGAGCCCAGGAGTTTAAGACCATCCTGGGCAATATAGTAAGACCTCATCTCTGCAAATGATAAACAAAATTAGCCAGGCATGGTTGCTCTTGGCTGTAGTCCAGCTACTTAGGAGGCAGAGTTAGAAGGATCACACGAGCCCAAAAGGTCCAGGTGAGTGAGCTATGATTATGCCACTGCCCTCCAGCCTGGGAAACACAGTGAGACCTTATCTCAAAAGGCAAAAAACAAAGAAAGAATGACTTTTTATTTTTAATATTAATGAAGTAACCTAGCATAATGGTTCTCAAACTGTTACATGCCTTACAATTACATGGAAGGCTTGTGAAGACAAGCTTACATTTTTTTGACAAGCTTGCCACATTTAATAGTTATACTATATTTATTAGCAGAACAAAAAGTGTTTCACATTTACTGCTCTCATTCTTGATCTTAACTGGAAACACTGCACATTTGTATCATTAAATCCCTGTTTTCCCTTCATATAAAAAGTTAAAACACTACATTTTAACATGACATTTTAGGCTTGGTTGGTAGTTTCAGTTAAGTAAAATAGAAACATTGTTGAACCCCGTTCCCGGAATTTCTCAGAAGGTCAGAAGGTCTAGGGTGGGATCTAGGAATCAAATTTCCAGGTAAGGCTGATCCTGCTGATTAGAGAACCACTCGCCTACCTAGCATAACTTCATTGTTCTCTTTGGCTTCCCAAATGCTTCATATATATGATAATTTATGATGATCTTTTTTTTTTCTTTTTCTTTTTCTTTTTTTTTTTTTTGACAGGGTCTGGCTGGAGAGCAGTGCAATCTCAGCTCACTGTAACCTCTGCCCCCTGGGCTCAAGCAATCCTCCCACCTCAGCCTTCCCAGTAGTTGGGACCACGGGCGTGCACCACCACACACAGCTTTTGTTTTGTTTTGTTTAGTAGAGACAGGCACTTATCATCTTGCCCACACTGGTCTCAAACTCCTGAGTTTGAGCAATCCACCAGCCTCAACCTCCCAGAGTCCTGGGATTACAGGTGTGAGTCATTGAGCTAGCCATTTTTTTTTTTTTTTTTTTTTTTGAGAGAGAGTTTCGCTCTTGTTACCCAGGCTGGAGTGCAATGGCATGATCTCGGATTATAGGCGTGAGCCATCGCGCCTGGCCTTATGTCTGTTTCTTAAAGGTGAATAGTCTGCCTTTGCATGGAAAACTAGTGGCTCACAAACTTTTTTTTACTATATTCCAGTTGGGTAGAGAGAAAGGCCCCAAATTTGTTTCTTTTACCTAATCTAATTTCAGTTTTCTAAGGAAAAGACTCAATAATCACAATAAAAAGTTATACTATAGCAGATTTGAGGGAGATTATATATCTCTCTCTTTAGCAGTAAGGGTATGGATTATTCATATTTGAGTCATAACAGATACTGGAGAATTATAGGTCTAAAATATTTTGCATACAAATTATTTACTGTATACAGTAGGACTAACAAGAGCCTCAAAACAAACTAAACTCATGTTGATAAACCACCAGTAATTTTAGTTAAAAAAACAAAGATAGCAAAAATCAAACAGACAACCAATTTAAGACCACACTTATAAGATAGAGTCCTTCTCCAGAACTACAGGAATTTCAGTAATCTGAAGAACTTTACAAGGTTACCAAACAGAGCTTGGCAGCCAGATTTCTTCATTGAATACTGAATTTTGTAACTCATTATAAAACTTTATTATACCCTCATTCTATTCTGTATATCCCAAATATATGCCAAATTGTTATAAACTCGTTTATAAGATTATTCATAAAGATCTTTTATAAGAATTATAAATTTCAGGGAGTTCATTATTATCTATAAGAACTGCAGATTGAGAACTGTTATTTGAAGATTACATGAAGTAGTTGCTACATTTTAATAATTGTACTATAAGGAGAACAAAAAGTGTTTCACTTTTATTATTGTTATTTTTAATCTTCACTTGAAACACTCCACATGTGTGTTATTAAATCCCTGTTTTCCGTCATGTAAAAAGTAAAAATCACCACATTTTAAACTGACATTTTGGGCTTGGTTGGTAGTTTCAGTTAAGTAAAATAGAAACAGTTTAATTATGTATTCTGTCACACAGCTAGATGATGTTTTCTATTTTTTTGTTTGTTTGTTTGTTTGTTTTTTCAAGACAGAGTCTCACTCTGTTGCCCAGGCTGGAGTGAGTGACACAATCCTGCTCACTGCAGCCTCCACCTCCCAGGTTGAAGCGATTCTCCTGCTCAGCCTCCCAAGTAGCTGGGATTACAGGCGCCCAACACCATGCCCAGCTAATGTATTTTTAGTAGAGAGGGTTTCACCATGTTAGGCTGACCTTGAACCCCTGACCTCAGATGATCTGCCTGCCTCAGCCTCACAAAGTGCTGGGATTACAGGCTTGAGCCACTGCACCCAGCCCCAGCTAATTTTTGTATTTTTAGTAGAGAGATGGGGTTTTGCCATGTTGGCCTGGCTGATCTTGAACTCCTGACCTCAGGTGATCCACCTGCCTCGGCCTCCCAAAGTGCTGGGATTACAGGCGTGTGCCACCACACCAGGCCTATGTTTTCTGTTTGAAAGTTGCATTTTTAAAAATTGATTATCTTTAGCTGGGAATGGTGGTGCATGCCTGTAGTCCCAGCTCCTCGGGAAGCTGAGGCAGGAGAATCACTTGAACCCAGGAGGCGGAGGTTGCGGTGAGCCGAGATCATGCCATTGCACTCCAGCCTGGGTAACAAGAACGAAACTCCGTCTCAAAAAAATAATAAGAAATAAAATAAAATAAAAATTGATTATCTGAAGAAGCCTCAGTTTGCTCATTCATTTCTGGAATACCAGAAGTAACTTGGCTAAATCAGTTTTGCCTTACCTCTTATTTACAATGTGCTTGAAGATTTTTTAAATATTTCAGAGGAAGTGTAAAAAAAGGCTATATTTTACTTTCTTAAGGTGCACAACTGGGGCCAGCTTTTTGTTATTTTAATAATATACTCCCAAGCAATTCTTAAGGCAAACTAATTGTATTTTTGTCTTCCTCTAGAGTTCATCTTGTTTTTCAATGCAAGATGACAAGGAAAAAGGACTGGTTCATCAGTATGGCTTTGCATTCTTAAATAATTCTCCATAATTGAAAAGATTAGTTTATATCTAACAGTTTTATCAAGATGATTCTGGGTATCCCATTAGCCAAACAGCTTCAAGAGGTATTCCAGCATGAATATCTATATATTCTCTAGGATATATTCTCACTGCTTTTGATTTCCACTATTATAAAATGATGGGGAAGGACAGGATGACCTTTAGGGTACCTTCCAGTTCTGTAGCCTTCTTGAGGTGCTGTCCATCCAACTGTATTATTCATTGACAGTGTTCTGGCTACATGAATCTTCATTTTCTGCTTTTAATATCACATTGCTGGAAAGAACTAAGAGGCCTCCTAGCCCACTTCTGCTTTCTTTCCAGCTAATCAAACTGAGGCCCAATGAGGTAAAATGATTTGTCCAATGTCACCTACCACAGCCTTCGCATACTACATGTTGCATCAGTATATCCTCTATCAACCACAAAGACTAGACACAAGTCAGCTACTGCTGCATCTCTTATTTGTACATTTGGATTTCTGCATTTGACTATAATATTTAACTTGTCTAAACATTTAGAAATCCTCTAAACAGTCCCGGAAATCTCCAGGAGATGAAGATGACAAAGACTGCAAAGAAGAGGAAAACAAAAGCAGCTCTGAGGGTGGAGATGCGGGCAATGACACAAGAAACACAACTTCAGACTTGCAGAAAACCAGTGAAGGGGTAAGGATGTGCTTATAATTTCTCTTACCTTGTATTAGAAGACATTTTGCTTCAGATTCAACATCCATATGTAAGCATCAGTAAACATTGTGATAATAAATGGAGAAGTAGTTTCAGCCTTATTATATGTATCCACTCAGCTCTTTAATATAATCTATTAAGTTCTTAGAGTCTGAGAACAAAAGAGCCAAGTGAGAATTACACCTGCCTGTCAATTTGAAACTCTAGGAACAGGTTTATTCTTCTTTATACTAACTTCTGTAACTTCAGAGTCTTTTTAAAGTACGGTGTGAAATGCTGAAATTATGAAATGCCACCTCAAAATTCAACAGTTGTATTTCTTTTATTACAAAATCGATGGTATGTTCAAAATAGGGTATTGCATACTGCTGCTGCTTTCCCAGAAGCAGTATGTAATTCAGTGTACCCATGAGGACTTGAAATATGCAAGCTATGTTTGAGTATTGATATTTAAAAGTACCCCTAGGGACAAGTTTGTCTACTTTGACTCCATAACTTTTGTTAACCTTTGTAAACTTCAGAGTACAGGTAAGTCCACCTTTGTAAAAAAGTGATGGTGAAGGCAAATTTTGCCCCTAGGCATTTTCCATTAGTCTTTGCGTGAAGACTAGTTAGACAATGTCAAATCATTTAAAAATAATGACCTAAGAAATTTATCTGGTTTCACCTGAGTTCTTACCTGTTCACGTCAGTATTGTTTACCTCTAAACTCTTTTCCTCCTTCATCCCAGTCATCTATACAAAGTATTATGCTTCTGATTGTTCTCTTATTCCTCTCACCCAGCTCAGCCTTGCTCTGTCTTCTGCTTATCTTCATCCTCTTGACTTTTCTCTAATAAGTAGTCCTCTGTTACTACTTTTGCCAGCAGCCATCCCAGGGACATATACCTGCTAACAAACAGTCACTGAGAACTCGAACACCTGGCTCACTTGATTTTCTTTTAATTCCACCTGCTACCTGTATGTCAGGCAGCTTCAATATGCAAATAACAACAACTCCAATAATTTATCTTCCCTTTACTATCAAACTTATTTCTAGATGCACTTCTTGTAACAAAGAGTTGTCCTACCCCCTTAATACTCAAAATGTGGTTGGTGAACCAGTAGCATCAACGTTATGTGGGAGCTTGTTAGAAATGCAGAATCTCAGGCCTGCCCCAAACTCCAGATACTGAATCAGAATCTGCATTTTAATTCAATTCCAAGTAAAGCATATGCACATGAAAGTCTGAGAAGCACTAATTTACATCTTTCTATTGTCAGGGTTTAGAATATCTCCTTCTGTTTTCTTCAAAGCACACCCAATCATTTGTCGCCTTCTTCTATACCAAATCTTTTCCATTGGCTCCTTCCCCTCTGCCTATAAACAGCCTAAGGTCTCCATTAATCTAGATGATATCTCCCTTTAATCTTATATTCTACCCTTTTCACTTTTCTATCTCTAAACTTCTTAAAAAGAATGATCTTTTCCCCCAGTTTCCATTTCCTCACCTCCAACTCATGACTTAACCCATTGCATTCTTATTTCTTCTTTGACTACTTCATTGAAATAACTCTTGAAAAGGTTCCTAGTGATCCTCTCCTTGCCCAATCCAGTGTCTCTTTTAGTCTTCATTTTTACCTCTGCAAAATTTAATTCTATTAGACACTTCTTCTCCTGACTTCTCCAGGTTACCAATCTCTTCTGTTTCCTCTCCCTTTTCCTTCTCAGTCTCTTTCTAGAGCTCCTTTCTTCAGTCTGACTTGGCACACTTCTACTCTGAAAACTTCTTGTGTTCATCTTATCCATTCACATGATTTCAACTTTACTGATGACTTTTTTCATTCTATATATCCTGTGCTTTGTAGATTCATTGTTCCAGCCACTAATAAAACCATTTCTTCTTAAAAGCACCTTAGAACATAATAGCTGCTACTATCTAGCACCAGTAGCCTATATGCCACATATTGTGCATGCTCTGCATGCATTATCTCATTTAATCCTCCCACAGACTTCACGAGATAGGTGCAGGTATTGCTTCTGCTTTTTAGTTGGGGAAACTGAGGCAGGAAGAATTGGCCTAGGATCACACAGCTTGTAAGAGCTCAAGTGGGAAGCAAGAGCCTGAGATTCTTTTATTTTCAACCTATTTTTAATGATATATTTGTTATATATAAAATAATATATATAAATATAAGGTTATAAAGTGACCCTAATACTGAACCTAAAAACTAGAACATAACAATTAACTTGTATCTATTTACATATTCTCTCCAGTCCCATCTTCCTACCCAGAGATGAGCACTAATGTTGTATTTATTATTTCCTTTTCTTTTTAAAATTTTAGCCTATAACATATAGGTATATAGTTAAACAGTATATTATTTAATTTTGCTTATTTTTAGCTTTTTAAAAACTTAGGATACTCACTCAGCACTATTTTTCCAAGAGTCATGTGGTTATGGTAGCAGTGGTCTATTTATTTTAACTACTGTATAATATTCAGTTTCATAGGTATACCACAACTTATTTATCCAGTCTCCTATGGATGGGCAATTGGGTTGTTTCCAGCTTTTTGCAATTATTATGAACTGTGTGGTTGTGAACATTCTCATGCCTGTCTCCTAGTATACATGTACAAGAATTTATTTAGGATATATAACTAGAACTGAAAATACTGAGTCATGAGTTGATGGATTTCAAGTTTACAAGATAATGCCAAATTATTTTCCTTAGTAGTTGGACATTCTCACTAGTGGTGTAGAAGAGTTCTCTGTGATTAACTTGGCATAGTCAGGCTTTTTAATTTTTGCCAATATAATGAGTACAAAATGGTCATTATAGTGTTAATTTACAATTCTCTGATGAATGATAAGGTTGAGCTTTCTTTCATGTTTATTGACCACCCATGTTTCCTTCTCTATACAGTACTTGTTTTGGGTTTTGCCCATTTTCCTATTGAATTTTATTTCTTACTGATTTGTAGGACTTCTTTACATATTCTGGATTCTAATTCACATGGATTGTCACATGCCTTGCAGATATCCTCTCCAAGTTTATGGCTTGTCTATTCAATTTCTTTCTGACATTTTTAGTGAACAGGCTTTTTAAACTTTATTGTATTGTAGTCAATGTTATCAAACTTTCCTCTTTATGGCTAGCATTTTTCTGTCTTGTTTAAGCATAACCACTTGAACCAGCACAATTTATTGAATAGTCCTTCCTTTTCTCTCTGATCTGCAGTGCATGTGTCATATATTCATAGGTCTCTCTCTGGGTTCTCTAATACTGTTCCTTTGGGCAATACTACACGCTCTTAATTATAGTAGCTTTCTAATGAGTCCTGACATCATGTAGGGCTAGTTGCCTAATTTTAATTTTCAAATATTTAATAGTCATAGTCTAGGATAGAAGGTCAAGGAAGGGCTTTTTTTCTTGATGGGAGAATTTGCATATGCTGGTAAGAATGATCCAAGTTGGAAATGATCACAAAATGCTAATGTAAGAAAGAATTGCCGAAGCAGTGTCCTTTAGAAAGCAAGAAGGTAGGGCTGGGCATGGTGGCTCACGTCTGTAATCCCAGCACTTTGGGAGGCTGAGGCAGGCAGACCATGAGGTCAAGAGTTCGAGACCATCCTGGCCAACATGGTGAAACCCGTCTCTACTAAAAATATAAAAATTAGCTTGGCATGGTGGTGTACGCCTATAGTTCCAGCTACTTAGAAGTTTGAGGCAGGAGAATCGCTTGAACCCAGGAGGTGAAGGTTGCAGTGAACTGAGAAGGGGCCATTGCACTCCAGCCTGGTGAGACTCCATTTGAAAAAAAAAAAAGCAAGAAAGTGTAAGATCTAGTGCACATTTGGAGGGGTTGGTTCATCCATTGAATGATGGATGGTTCATCCATTGAATCAGAAGGAAAGGCAGAGTATTGGGGCACAGATACAGGTAAGTAGATACTTGAGTTTGTAGAAATTCTTACCTGATTGCTTCTGTTTTCTTAGGGAACAAGGTTCGCATTTAAAAGTAAGAATAGGAAAAATATTGGAAGATTCAAGAGAGAAGAAAGGTACAAAATAGTCATTTAGAAGAATAAGAAAATAAATGAACTTGGAAAATGAAGTTGAATTGCCAGGCAATAATAAAGGCTTGCTTGACTGGGCATGGTGGCGCACACCTGTAATCCCAGCACTTTGGGAGGCTGAGGCGGGCAGATCATGAAGTCAGGAGTTCAAGACCAGCCTGGCCAATTTGGTGAAACCCCGTCTCTACTAAAAATACAAAAAATTAGCTGGGCATGGTGGCACGCACCTGTAGTACCAGCTGCTTGGAGGGCTGAGGCAGGAGAAGCACTTGAACCTGGGAGGTGGAGATTGCAGTGAGCCAAGATCCCACCACTGCACTCCAGCCTGGGTGACAGAGCAAGACTCTGTCAAATACATGAATGAATGAATGAATGAATGAAGGCTTGCTTGAGGCCAGTGGTCTTGAATTTTAAGTGGGAGCAGTCATAATACTTGTGTGTTTTTCTCCAGGCATATTCAATAATGCAGTCACAGAGAGGACAGAGAATTCAATTTAACTAGAATTGGGGTCTTCCTAGAGAGTAAAGTAAAGGAGATTAGAGGCCAGGAAATCAAGGATGTGTACAAGGATTATAACAGTGAACCATGGAATCCAACATATGTTAAGAGGAAAGATGTAAAGGAGGAAGGGATAGAGTCAACAGAGTTTGAGTATCAAAGAATTATTGGAGTTGAAGTACCAAGTAGAAGGAGTGAGCTGGAAATATAAATGGTGATAGAAGAGTGAGATATTTGAATAGAATTGTGGAAAGTTTGCAGTAGTTAATGAGACAGTGCAGGTGCTACTAGTATTTCGAGTGGGACAGTTAATTCTTCATTGTACAAGCACTGTCTACATCACAAGACAGTGGCCCCCATGCATTAAATACCAGCAGAATAATAACCTAAAATGCCTAGATAATTTTGCTTTCAAAACAGCGGCTTAAGACAGTATATACAGTTACTCCCAGTGGTTGTGAATCACTTGTCTTAAGAAAGAACCATGGACTTTGGGAGGCCAAGGCAGGTGGATCACCTGTGGTCAGAAGTTCGAGACCAGCCTAGCCAATATAGCAAAACCCCATCTCTACTAAAAATGCAAAAATTAGCAGGGCACAGTGGTGCATGCCTGTAGTCTCAGCTACTCTGGAGGCTGAGGCACGAGAATCACATAAACCCGGGAGGCAGAGGTTGCAGTGAGCCAAGATCGCACCACTGCATTCCAACCTGGGCGACAGCATAAGACTTCATCTCAAAAACGAGAGAGAGAGAGAGAGAGAGAGAGAGAGAGAGAGAGAGAAAGGAAAGGAGGGAAGGACGGAGGGGAAAAGAAAAGGAAAAAAGAAATAACCATGGGAGTGAGTGAAAAAGGTAGAGTCTTCGAAGACAGGATCTTTGGCAGAGAGGACACCAAGGAACTGAGATACCAGAATGTTACAAAGATAATCTACATGAATATTGAAATCACAGGAATTACAGTAAATAACAGAGGTCAGAAGTGAAATCTTTAAAAAGTAAGGAGACAATTAGGGAGTCTGTAGATGACTGCAGCAAGGCGGGGAGTAGCTTACACTGAGATTCAAAATTAGGAGGATTTTATTTTCAGGGAATGTAGGGCACAGGGGAAAGAACAAATAGCTTATAGATAGTAGTGAGGAGCAAGGAGGACACCTTCCCCATCTCCAGGGCAAGTAATAGTACAAGAGCTGTGGGAGAGAACAGAGTTACCATTTCAGACAGTTACAGGGAAAGAGGCAGCACTGTCCTTAGAAGAAAACAGGTTTTAGTTAGAACAAGTTGGTGAGTGGAGTATCTTGGAAATTCAAATTGGGAATATAGGAGTTTTGCTAATGGCTAATTGTGGTTTTCAGGGGGCCCAGTAGACGAGAATAAAGAATGGGGAGGGGGAGTCTATTAAGAAACAAGGCCATAAAAGGACCTGTGCAAAGCTGACTGGGGATATCAGTCCAGGAAGTGGTGAGTGCCCTGGAGCCCATCTTGTAGTATCCAAAGTAAGTGGGGATAAAGAGCATAATGATAAAAAGCCTGATGGCCTCAAAGTAGGTGATGGATTGATGTTATGCATATTGTTAAGGTAAAGAAAGAAGAGATTCTTACAAGGGGTCCCTTTTTGCTCCCAGATGCTCTCTGAGTACTTCCTCCCACCTGCCACTAGTAGCAGGAACAGAAAGAAGGAGGCATCCTTATCCAGAATACTTGGAGTTTCTTTGATTGATGTGGCTAGAAGGTGGAAGTTACTCATCTGTGGCCAGGAGGACACTGCACACTAATTGGCTTACACCTGCTTTATTAATTACCTATTGCCATGTAACTGAAATCTGGTGACTTAGAAGTGGCACTTATTGTCTCATCTCTGTGTATTAAGAGTCCATTCAGGTGCAACTTGCTGAATCCTCTCTCTGGATCTCTTCCAAAAGGAACTGAGATACCAAAATTCAGTCCAGGTGTTTGCAGGGACTAAAATCATCGTAAGGCTTAACTGGGAATGGATCCTCCTCTAAGATCACTCAGATTGTTCTTGGCAGGATTCAGCTCTTCACAGTTGTTGGACCGTTGGCCTCAGATCCTCATGAGTTGTTACCCAGAGGCCTCCCTTGATGCCTTGCCCCACAGATCTCTCTATGAGGCAGCTCACAACATGGCAGCTGGCTTCATCAGAGTAAGCAGTAAAGTGTCAGCAAAAGAGAGTGCTGGCAAACAGAAAAGTCAGTATTTTGTAACCTAATCTCAGAAGTGACATCCCATCACTTTTGCTTGATTCTGTTTATTATAAGCAAGTCACTAGGTCCAGCCTATACTCAAGGGGCAGGAATTACACAAGAATGTGATGTAGAGATTCTGGAGGCAGGAATCGTTGGAGACTATATCAGAAGCCTACCCATCCCTAAACCAACCTCTGATACAAGGGGATTAGAACTGGCTCACACCATTCAGGTTCTCCACACCTGTGTAGCTGGATTCAAGTCCCTAAATCACAAGGGTACCACACAACTGTGACATCCGCCTATAGTCCCAACTACTTGCAGGGCTGAGGTGGGAGAATTGCCTGAGCCTGGGAAGACTGCAGTGAAAGATACTAGCAGTGGGCAGCCTTGTCTGGTGCTGATGATTGCCTGGTAGTCAGTGGAGGGGAAAATCTGAGAACTGTGCAGTATCGGTGAATTTGGACTTATAATTTGTAATTATTCCATTATATTTACTAGGGATTATTTGGAATACATACCCTCAATTGACAATAAAGTCTTAAATCACTAAATCATTTAAAAAAAAAAAAGCTACCACACAATTGGAGGGAAGGACAGAGGATAGAATATTGGGATGATAGCTACAATGTGTAGTGTAACTGTTTACCAGTGGCCATTCTTCTGACCCCTAACCTGTTCTTTCTACAATATAGTGGCTGCCTCTTTATGTCTCCCCAGTGCCCCACGAGATTAAGTCTAAGTTTCTTATTCCATTATATAATGCCTTTCACACCTGGACCCCAGTTTATCTTTGCAGTCTTACCTCTCTCCATTTACTATCATTTATTCTCGGTCTCATGACCTCTTTAATACCCTTAAAAGTTTGTTTGTTTGCTTGCTTGTTTACTTGTTTGTTTGAGATGAAGTCTCACTCTGTCGCCCAGGCTGGAGTGCAGTGGCTTGATCTTTACTCACTACAACCTCCACCTCCTGGGTTCAAGCAATTCTGCCTCAGCCTCCCAAGTAGCTGGGTTTACAGGTACATGCCACTACACCCGGCTAATTTTGTATTTTTAGTAGAGATAGGGTTTCACCATGTTGGCCAGGCTGGTCTTAAACTCCTGACCTCAAGTGTTCCACCCGCCTCAGCCTCCCAAAGTGCTTGAATAACAGGTGTGAGCCACCGCACCTGGCCCCCTTTTAGTGGCCTGTATGTAATCTCAACACTTTGGGAGGCTGAGGCGGGCAGATCAGATGATATCAGGAGTTCAACACCAGCCTGGCCACCATGGTGAAACCCCTGTCTCTACTAAAAGTACAAAATTAGCCAGGCATGGTGGTGTACACCTATGATCCCAGCTACTCGGGAGGCTGAGGCAGGAAAATCGCTTGAACCTGGGAGGTGGAGGTTTCAGTGAGCCGAAATTGCACCACTGCACTCCAGCCTGGGCGACAAAGCAAGACTCGGTCTCAGAAAAAAAAAAAGAAAAGTTATTGAGGGCCTCAACAAGCTTTGTTAATATGTGTTATATCACTAATGATATTTATTTAATTAGAAATAACAAATTTTTAAAATACTTAATTCACTTAGTATAATAATAATTACTTAAATAGCACATTTCATTAAAAAGTTTGCAGAATGACATTTTTACATTTTTGCAAATCTTTTTAATATCTGATTTGATAGAAGACAGCTAGATCCTCATATCTGTTTCTGTATTCTCTTTGTTGTAATGTGTAATTTTGGTTGACGGTATATGAAGAAAATCTGGTATTATACAGATATGTAATTCAAAAATAGAGGTATGAGTATCTTAATAGTCTTGCCTTTTTTAAATTTCTATTTTAGGCTTGGGTACATGTACAGGTTTGTTATAAAGGTAAACTCATGTCACAGGTGTTTGTTGTACAGATTATTTCATTACCCCAGATTCTAAGCCTAGTATGCCATAGTTATTTTTTCTGATCCTCTCCCTCCTCCCCTCTACCCTCAAGTAGGCCCTAGTGTCCATTCTTCCCCTCTTTGTGTCCATGAGTTCTCATCATCTAGCTTCCACTTATAAGTTAGAACATGCAGTATCTGGTTTGCTGTTCCTGTGTTAGTTAAGGATAATGGCCCCTAGCTCTATCCGTGTTCCCACATGCTCTCACTCTTTTTTATAGCTACATAGTATTCCACGGTATATATGTACCACATTTTCTTTATCCAGTCTGTCATTGATGGGCATTTAGGTTGATTCCTTATCTTCGCTATTCTGTATAGTGCTGCAGTGAACATTTGCATGCATGTGTCTTTATGGTAGAATGATTTATATTCCTTTGGGTATATAATTAGTAATGGGATTGCTGGGTTGAATGGTATTTCTGTTTTTAGCTCTTTGCGGAATTGCCATATTGATTTCCACAACGGTTGAACTAATTTACACTTACCAACAGCATATAAGCATTCCCTTTTCTCTGCAACCTTGCCAGCATGTTGTTTTTTGACTTTTTAGTACTAGCCATTGAGTTGTGTGAGCTGGTATGTCATTACAGTTTTGATTTGCATTTCTCTGATGACCAGTGATACTGTGCTTTTCTCCATACGCTTGTTGATCTGTCTGGTACTTTGAATAGCTTACCACTGTTTAGAAAATATAGGTTTTCTGAATTACTTGGGTCTTCCAAATATTAACCCATTTCAGTATAAAATATTTTTAATCACATTTTTAATATCACTACCTTTCTCATCAGAAAAGTCTTTAAGTATTGGGCCAAGTGCAGTGACTAACACATGTAACTCTAGCACTTTGGTAGACTGAGGCAGGAGGATAGCTTGAGGCCAGGAGTTCAAGACTACAGTGAGCTGTGATCACACTGCTACACTCCAGCATGGGCACCAGAGCAAGACCCTGTCTATTAAAAAAATAAAGTCTTTAAGTATTGGAAAACTGTCAGTCATGGAGGATTCAAAATTCTAATTTTCACTAAATGCTCAAATTAATTGTTTTTCTAGAAGTAATAAGTTACTTATTTTTTACAATATGCCAAATTGCCACATCTGAATAGCCATATTGACATTCCTTCATGTCAAAATGGTACTTCTTGAAAAGATCCTTATGGCTTCTATTGCTTCATAGCTTCTGCTTATAGTGTTCTGGGTATCCTTCAGCTTCGCTGCCACCCTACAGCCTCTCAGTGTGCCTCACATTTAGATACCTCCAGAGAAAATCTGATTGGATTCTCCAGCTGTTACCTGCTATAGGGGTGAATGGCAACCAGTGCATAAGGAACCACTTGTGACAATTTACTCAGAGGAGACTTCAGACCTAGGAGACAGAGTACCATGTCCAGAATATATACCATGATGAATTAGCAAGATACAGTTTTCAATACATGTATGCAAAGAGTGATTATGGTTTGAGAATTTTTTTAATCTCAAATTTTGTAATTTGCTTTTACAAACCCATTTGACGGCACCTTGTTTAAAGACCCAAAAAAAGCATGTCTTTAAAATTGTAGTCACATTCTTGGGGCTCCCTTCACTTTGTTTGGGATATTAATTCTACTCTGAGGCTGCCATGGGACCACCTGTCCCAAAAATATTCTTTAATGTGAATTGAGTAGTTTTTACTATGAGTGTTCTACCAAGGTAAACATAAGAGTTTATTGCCTTTCACAGTAATCATAAGAAAATATTGTTAAAGAAGGTTCTGGCCAGACATGGTGGGTCATGCCTGTAATCCCAGCACTTTGGGAGGCCGAAGCAGGGAGATCATGAGATCAGGAGTTCAGCCTGACCAACATGGTGAAACCCTGTCTCCACTAAAACTACAAAAATTAGCTGGGCATGGTGGTGCACATCTGTGATCCCAGCTACTCAGGAGGCTGAGGCAGGAGAATCACTTGAACCCGGGAGGCAGAGGTTGCAGTGAGCCAAGATTGGGCCATTGCACTCCAGACTAAGCAACAGAGCGAGACTCTGTATTTTAAAAAAAAGGTTTTTTGGTTGACTGACAATGTTTCATTGTTCTAATGGGTGTCTTCCTCCTTCACAAGAGAGGAAGATCCTCCAAAGTATCTGTGAATACAATCTTCTAACTGGTGTTTTTGTTAAGAAATAATTAGGAGTCACCAGGCATTCCACTTTTCAAGTTCATAAATTAAAAAAAAATTTTTTTTTCAAGATTCACTTCCCAATTTTGGTAGGGACAGAAGGCTAAAAAGTGTATTTCTGCCATCTTAAGGGGATGAAAGGTTTGGAAACTTCTTCTCCTTTGAAGGTACTGGAATCATTTATTATAATATATACCATTTAGTATACATTTTGGCTGTCTAAATGAGAACATACCCATGAGTGGGCACATGTGCTTACAAACATGTTCATTCGTTTAGTGAAATGAAGAGTGGAAGTTGGCTGTTTTTAGAAAAAAATATTTGAGGCCTGAGTTCCCTCTTTCCTTCATCCCATGAGGGTGTTACTAGGGAGTTTAATATATTTGGGTTAATGATGAGGAAAAAAAAATAGCATCCTTTTGGGGAAATAGAACCAGTCACAATTTAAAGTGGGACCCAAATAGAAATATAATTATTTTATGAAACAAATATTTTATTTTTCTCTTTGTCACATGGATGCCATCTTAATTTTAAAAAGAAACCTAGGCTTCCTCTTATCCTTTATGTTTTTTTTTCAAACGCATGAAGTCAAAAATTTTGTACATCTTAATTAAATCTTATATTTGTTTGAGCCATCTGTCATAAGTAATTAAGTTGTAAATATTCTGAGGACTAATTTATGCACACTCTAAGTGCTTTTTAAATTTTACACAGCTTACCTTTCTTTCTGACAGCACAGTCCTCACAAAGATAGATTATATCAATTTCTCCATTGATGATGTATTCCAGCAATAAATATAATCCTAGAATTGCAGAATGTACACTGCTGCACTCTGCCCCAGCAGACAGTAGACAGGGTTTATTCTTTTTTTCTATGGGCACTAAAAATACCCTAGTATTTCCTTTAACTTTTTGCACTGACAGGTCTAAAGCAAAGCCACAGAAGCTGCTCTTGCTCAGTAAGTATTGTTAATGCTGCAGTGCATATTAAAATTTCAGAAAACCCAATTATATACTATCTAGGTATGGATAGCTCTCATTGGTAGTATCCTAAATCATCTAAAGGCTTGTTTTCTTTCTTTTTTTTTTTTTACAGACCTAACTACCATAATGAATGCTGCATATTAAGAGAAACCACAAGAAGGTTATATGTTTGGTTGTCTAATATTCTTGGATTTGATAAGAACCAACACATAGTCCTTGTTGTCATTGACAGAACCCCAGTTTGTATGTACATTATTCATATTCCTCTCTGTTGTGTTTCGGGGGGAAAAGACATTTTAGCCTTTTTTAAAAGTTACTGATTTAATTTCATGTTATTTGGTTGCATGAAGTTGCCCTTAACCACTAAGGATTATCAAGATTTTTGCGCAGACTTATACATGTCTAGGATCCTTTTATCAAGGCAGTTATGATCATCATTTTCCTGCCTTTACCCCACTATCACCAAACACTCAGTTAAATATAAATTAACATTTTTAGATGACCACTCAAGATAATGCTTAAAAATGGAATTTCCTCTCTGTGACAGAACCCAGGAACTAAATCCTAAATACATAATGTTGGTATATTGAAGACGAAATTAAAATTGTCCTTCAGTTTTGAGGCCATGTGTAAAGTTTAACCATATTGTAAAATATCTATTCTGTATTAGAAATAGCTAGTTGACAGCTTATACTTCTCAAAATTCATATTGTTATGTACACAAACTGAGTTTCTATATGTGAAGTTAGTGAGTCTTTTTGTGTTACTCCAAAATAAAGGCAATGATTTATTTTTTCCCAGTGCCAATACAATTTTGAGCTAAGCACTCAAGGTGGGTATTTTACATTTTAAAGCTAGAAACCGCAACAGCCCTATGGGAAACCAGACAAAGCATTGACTTTTAAATGTAGACTTTTAAAATAAACTGTTCTTTTGAAACCACAATTAGAATAGTTAATATTCATCCACAAACCATTATTATGTGTACATTATTGTTGCTATTGTGATAATAGAGAATTTTATTTATTTTTATGCCAGCTTATATTGTGAGAACACATTTAGTCAGTTTGAGTTTTATCAATCTTGTTAATGCTTGTCCTTGGAACATCTTTCGCGTATTCAAGGTTTGTAGTTGAAAAGTTTACTGTAAAAAAAAAAATCAAAAACAAAAAAATGTATTGTTTTTACAGAATAAATTTATTGGAATGTGTACTGGGAGTAAGATTTGAGGTTGTAAGCAAACTAAGTTAGTGTAATTTGGCTTCATATATGTAATGTGAGGTATTAATGTAATTCATATATTAAAGCAAAAGTTGTTCACAGCAAGCTGACAATAGAATCAAGTGCAGGTGAGGGTTTTCTTTTTCTTTCTTTTTTTTAAGCACTCTCTGGGTTTTAGATTATTTGAAAACACTGAGGGGGATGATGGGGAAATGACTACATGATTTGCTTACACATGCATATTTACCAGCCCAGTAGACCCTAGATTTTGTAACTTCCATATCCCATTTTCTTTTGGTTTTCTTGATGAGAGCTAATAAAAACATGAGAAAATGTGAGCAGATCTAAAAGCCTAGGGCCGTTAATAATGATGATGGCAGCTAAGGGTATGAAAGCACCAATCCATTTATCATTCCAGGACACACTGAGGAGGTGGCTGTACTTTTGGTGCGTTTCTTTCATTGTGTAAGTACTGATTTTCTTTAATATACTCAATATACAATCCCAAACGTGAAAAGTTCATAAAAAGATAGTAGGAATGTCAAACTAATACTTTTTCCTTAAAAGGTACTTTTTAATTTTGAATATTTAAATGTACCTTTAAATTAATGAAATTTAATTAATTCTTCAAAAAGCCTCTTCATTGCCCACACTGAAACATAAGGGGAATGTAGTTGGCATTTTGAATTGGAATATACAACTCACAGATTTTCTTTAAAAAGCAATTTTATGTGTATATATGAAATGTTTCAAATTTTAGTAAGATTTGTCTTCATAAGAAGCCAAAAATAATTTTATTAAAAATATACCTGAAATACAATAGAAATATTTCCAGCCACCAATAAAACAAATGTTCATTAAGGGTAGTGATAAAGTTATTGATCGCTATTTAGCTATTTAAATTCACATAAAAAATTAGTAAAAGTAATTTTCTTAAAACAGCAGCAAATAATAAACCTTCCTTTGGAAAACATTTTTCAAACAACATTTAAAAATATTCTGATTTGCCTTTTATATTGAGGTTCATAATGAAACATATACATATTGCAAAAGTTATTTCTCCAATCTACACTAACTTTTGAATTTTTTAATATGCACAGGCCATATTCTCTTGAATATAGTTTTATTTCATGCTCACTGTTGTAGGCACTAAATTGTAATGTTTTACACTTATAATTATTTCATATGTCAAACAGAATATTGAGATGGATGGTCAGGTTTATTCACAAATGATTCTGTTTCTTTATACAAACTGTTTCTCAAGAATTGCAGTTTTCCTTCAAAAAAAATGTACTCATACAATACCATATAGCTCACATATACAGTGCAGAGCAAGAATGTACATATTCTTAAGCATTCATATATGGGAAGAGAGTGAAATGGGACAAAATATCAGTACCAGTATAACAAAAGTCAGTAATTTAGAAAGGAAGAACATGAAGTAATATTTTTATTCCACTTTTTCTTCTGCCTTTGTTTTTATGAAGAACTCTGGTTTGTAGATACAACGATAGGCCAAGAGCTGAGGAAAAACTCCATATGCTATGTTTAATGTTAAAAAAAGGATTTTTGCTTCTTCAGGGACTCTGTAGACATAAGCAGTTCTAGCATGAAGAGAAGCACCAATGTGAGAAAACTGGGCCTGTTGCATTAAAAAATAAAATAAAATCGGGTAAGCATGAAACATGTTCAGTTGGATGCACGATGAGTTCTGAATGGTTCATTCAGGCTACGTTTCTGTGCCTCAAAACCAGTCTCACCTGCAGGCAAAATACCTTCAAACAGTACAGAGTCTTTCATTAAATTTAGTCATTGATTAAATTTAGGGCCATTCTTGATATAACTGTTCAAATAAAGTAGACATTATTTAGTGTGGTTTTTTCATGCCAGTTGTGTTTTATAACCACCAAGTGCCCCTAACCAAACATTAGTGGCTCAGTCTAATAGAAAAATCTGAATAAAATGTCAAGTTTTTTTCTTATTTGCATCCTGAGGATCCTACATAGAGACTCAGTTGTGGTTCACAAATTGTGTTGCAATAAAAATGAAGAAAGTACAGAATTTTTAAAAACTGAAATATTTTTAGCCTAACAAACTATTGAAAGGGAAGCACTGGGGACCTCAGCTTCTTTTATCAGTCTTTCATCTACTCCTTGGAGCAAGAGTTCATAGCCCTTTCACTATGTATTTTTTGTTTATTCATTTTTTCATGTATTTTTTCTGCAGCTTTTAAAATAGTAAGCATTGTTTGTAAGATAAGGTTGTTACCAACTTGAGTGGAGGTAGGAGTTCGGTTTCTCTTTGTTAAATGGTAAATGTACATGCAGGCAACCTTTTCAAATCAAATTATAATTTATTTAGAAGTATGACTTGCCAGCATTATCTGCATTTGCAAAATGGCCTCCCTCTCTACTTATATACTTGTTCAGAAAACACATTCAGAATGTGCCAGTTGGTCTTTTTTTGTATTTTTCATAAGCTCGGAGGAAAATTGTATTGGAAAGGGTAGTATAGACCACAGCAGGATTAAAAGCTCCTGTCAGAGAATTTCCTCAGAAGGCTTGTATCATTATAAAATGCAGCTCTGGAGTCTGCATTTTTATATCTTGTTGAAATTCAAGATATACATGAATGAAGGATTGGGAATCTAAATGTAATAAGTAGTAAATTATCAGTTCATCAGGATGAAAGACAAAAGACTGTACTGTAAAGAAGGCATAGAAGTAACAAAAATGAAGAACTAAATAATTTGCTTTAAATACATGTAAGTTAGTTTACATTTCCTTCCATATGAAACCAATTTATTCTGCTGAGTGATTCACAGATAAAGGTGTTACCACTTGACTTCACTGTGACAAGAAAAGGACAAATTTTTTTAAGCAGCATCTTTATGAATTTTTATCAGTGTCATATTTTAATGTGCTGCATTTTTACAAATTCCTGATATATTCTGGAGACCTCTGGTGCATTTTTGCTACTTGAGATAGAAATTAAATTAGCATGATGTATTGCCAAGGACCAACACGTGGATTATCTGCACTGTGATCCATGAGGCACTGAAAGGACTTGGCCCTCAGATACACCTCCCCTGGGTAGATGCCCAGGCAGAACCCAGCAAATATATTTGCATCTCTAGGCTCTGAAGGCAAAAGACCTTGAGAGTAAAGAGCACTTCCAGGGCTGCTGTGAGGAGGCGCTTTCTGGACATGTTAGGAACTCTGAGCAGGAGCATAGCTCCCATACTATTTTTCCTTAGGGCCTATTTTGAATAGTAGTGTTTTTCTGAATATATAACCAAACATTTTCTTCTGGACTAGAGGCCAAATTTGAACCCTGATTTACAAAAATGTGGGTTTGGTGGTTCTGTCTGTATAGATGCTTGTACACATCACAAAATCACCAAATTTGGGGAAATGCCAACCATACTTTGAGAGAATAAATACAACATGAACAGTTGTGCCTACTTGCATAGGGAAGCCTGCATAAAAAGTCAGTGATTCCATAGACTCTTTTCCTGCACTAAGCAGTGCAGTTAATACCTCATTTTTGTGAACAGCAAACTTATGGCAAAATTAAAAAATTATTCATGGCTGGGTGCAGTGGCTTACACCTATAATCCCAGCACTTTGGGAGGTCAAGGTGGGTGGATCACCTGAGGTCAGGAGTTTAAGACCAGCCTGGCCAACATAGTGAAACCCCATCTCTACTAAAAATGCAAAAAATTAGCCAGGCGTGGTGGCAGGGACCTGTAATCTCATCTACTTGGGAGGCTGAGGCAGGAGAATTGATTGAACCCGGGAGGTGGAGGTTGCAGTGAGCCAAGATCACACCATTGCACTGCAGCCTGGGTGACAGAGCGAGACTCTGTCTAAAAAAGAAAAAAAAAAAGAAAGATTCATGTCCTTAGATTAGATTGTAAGCCCACTGGGCAGGTACTGTGTCTAATGTTTTGTGTGGCACCTATCACATTGTTAGAGCTCAATAAACATTCAACAACAATGGACTTGTGACTGTCAAAATACAAAAAGGATCTACAAAGCATTTCTCTATTTTTGTATGTATTTTAGTAGGCCTCTTTATTCACAATTATTTAACAAGACACAAAGATTTTAACATTCTTAATCAAAAGAGGCGTTTATATGTGAGAGAAAAACTCTGAGGCCAGTTGTGTGCAGCTTCCAGTGCTGCTCATAGTTCTAATGGGTATATTTATGGTGGCCACACCTCCAGCTGAGCGAGCACCTGACCATAGCTTTCTCCTAAGGCATAAGATGTTAAGTGTTCAGGGTTCTGAAGTTCAGAAAAACCTCAGTCTCACCTGAGGAGGTTTCCTTCCCTTCCCAAGCACATAGCTAATAAGGGGCTGCAGGTTGTCTCCTGGGTGATGTTCCCAGCAGCACCTCTCATGGCAGGACCTGAAGGGCTCAGCCTGAGGTCAGGAGGCTCAGTGAACTCAGTGCTGCTGAAGTAACAGGAGGCCCAGTATTATAGGTATGAGTTGTTGATCCTAGATATTTCTCCAGAATTTAGTAGTGTGAGATTGAGTCCCTAATAATTTTTCTTCCACTTCATTCTAAATCATTTTCACATTACAGAAATAATTAAGAGATATACTCTGATTTTTATTTAAGAATAGATGATTGGAATGGCAGATGAGACATGAGGTGAACGAAGGTTAAATTTTAATAGCTGTTTTCTTAAATGTATAGAGACAATCTGTAAAGGATAACTAAAAAAGTCAATTCTCGTTCCAGAAGGAAGAACTGAAAGAGTGTTTTATGTCCATGTGAATGTTATAGGCAGAATAATTCTCTAAGATGACCCCCACTGGGACGATAGCTAGGCCCTTTGGCTAATATAGTATAAATAGCTAATCCAGAACTGTTACCTTTTCTTAGCGTTTTCTGAGCAACATAGTTTAGTGGTTTCAGAACATTGACTTTGGAACTGGACATCCAGAGTCAAATCACAGCTCCACCACAAACCAGCAGTATAGCCTTGGATGAGGTATGGAACTCACCTCATAGGTTGTTATGAGCGTTCAATGAGTTGATGTTTGTGACATGCTTAGACAGTGCCAAGTACTTGCACAAATGCAAAACTAAAATACCTATTCATGATCTGGTGCTCCACTTTGTTGAAAACCTGGGCTCTTTGTTTTTGACTTTTTTACTATGAGTTTCTCCATGAAAAGATAATAAGCGCATAAAGATGTTAAATCCAGTATGATTTAATACTAAATAAAGATGTTTAGCAGTGAATCACACCAGAAACAAATGAATAAAATGAGATTTGCATTAGTATCCCAACTATCCATGTCCTTCCTGAACCTTTACTTTGAGATTTTTCTTAACATCTCCATGAAGGAAAAACCATATGAAATTTACTTCCAGGCTAAGCGTGATGGCTCCTTCCTGTAATCCCAGCACTTTGGGAGGCCAAGGCAGGAGGGTCACTTGAGTCCAGGAGTTCAAGACCAGCCTGGGTAACATAGCAAGACCCTGTCTGAATTTTTTAAAACATTATAAAAAAAATAAATTTACTTCCAGTAGAGTCAACTCCTCACAATCAAATTATTCACACATAAGCATCCATATCTCTTTGTGAGAAAAAGACACGGCATGGCACCTACATAGCCAGGGAGTTAGAGAGCCTGAGGGCAGCACCTGACTGAAGTGGAACTGAACCTGCTTCACTGGCTGTGTGATGGCAGGCTCCTTACCAGGCCCTTGGTGAGTCTGTCCCAAAGCTTTCTCCCAGTTTCTTTGTTTTCTTGGTAATTATATACAATACATGTAATTTAATTAGTTTGTCTACAGATTAATCTTCTGAGTAACATAAGGCATCTCTCCTCCAAAATCTTACAGGGAGTCTTCTACCAGTAGTAATAGCAACAAAGATAGCTGTTAGCACATAGCTGTTATGTGCCAGACTGTTCTAAGCCCTTTACATATATTACCTCATCCAACCATCACAGAAGCTCCATGAGAAAGCTACTGTTGTTATCCTCGCTTTACAGAAGAGGAAACTGAGGATCAGAGAAGTAAAGTAGCCCTGGTCATTATCCTCATCAAAAACAGGCTAGAATATGAACCAGTCCACCTCCAGAACTTATGCTCCTAACCATATGAACTCTACTGGCTCTAACTTTTTTTTTCTTTTTCAGTGATATTTTAGCAGAGAAAATGCTTCAATTGATAGGAAATGCTAATAAGTGGATCTAAGCAGCCTATAATGCCTTTCAAATTACGCTTGCAGCTTTAATCCTATGGTTAACATTTTGTATGAAGAGATAGCCGGGTTATTAGTAAATCCCCAGTGGAACTCTGGTCTAAAATGTGTCCTGGTTTCATTTTATTCAGTCTTTTACTCTTTCCTTGATCTTTTGATTCTGAAGGCAGCAGATTTGGCAGACTCCTGCATTACATGGTCTGAAATCAGGAACCCAATAACTACTCACTATTTCTTTTTTTTTTTTTTAAGACAGCCTCGCTTTGTTACCCAGGCTGGAGTACAATGGCGCGATCTCAGCTCGCAGCAACCTCCACCTCCTCAGTTGAAGCGATTCTTCTGCCTCAACCTCCCAAGTAGCTGAGATTACAGATGCCTACCACCACACCTGGCTAATTTTTTTGCATTTTAATGGAAACAGGGTTTCACCATGTTGGCCAGGCTGGTCTCAAACTCCTGATCTCAGGTGATCCACCTACCTTGTCCTCCCAAAATGCAGGGATTACAGGCATGAGCCACCGAGCCCGGCCACTATTCAGTATTTCTTCCATTGGCCTATACTGATGAAGAACTTTTCAAAGTTTTTTTTCTTACTAAGTTAAGTAGACTCTTGAGAGTTCACTAGATGTTTCAATAAAAGTACGTTTTAGTACAGTTAGTGGGATCATGAATGCATAAGGCTTCTAAATAAGAATGGCAATTTTAGCAAGCAAAGATGCTGATGGAAGTTGACAGAAAGTGCCTTTTTTCTGGGGGTGGGGAGAGAGACAGGGTCTCTCCCAGGCCGGAGAGTACAGTGACACAATCTTGGCTCACTGCAACCTCAGCCTCCGGAATTCAAGTGATCCTCCCACCTCAGCCTCCCTAGTAGTTGGGACTACAGGCACGTGCCATCATGCAGCCTAATTTTTGTATTTGTAGAGCTGGGGTTTTACCATGTTGCCCAGGCTGGTCTCAAATTCCTGACCTCAAACAATCCACCCACTTTGGACTCCTAAAGTGCTGGGATTATAGGCATGAGCCACCACACTTGGCTGGAAAGTGCTTTCTGTGATGAATGTGTCAGATACTCCCCTAAGAGGAGACTCCATTTCATAAGCAAGTATTTGCTAAGTACAAAACATCACATAACTAATTCAGTATTCAGATCTTATGCATTGTTTAGTTGCAGCATGACTTCTTTTCCTTAGCCTGTACTCTAGGTAGTTTTTGATTGGTTGGCTGGTTGGTTGGTTTTGCCTGGCGCAGTGGCTCACGCCTGTAATTCCAGCACTTTGGGAGGCCGAGGTGGGCGGATCACAAGGTCAAGAGATCGAGACCATCCTGACCAACATGGTGAAACCCCATCCCTTAAAATACAGAAATTAGCTGGGCGTGGTGGCACATGCCTGTAATCCCAGCTACTCGGGATTACTCCAAGTTTCTGGCTTGAGTTGCTAGATGCAATTGGGCTATTTATACAGCTAAAGAAAAAATGGAAGAGAATTTGTGGGGAGATCAGGTCCTACTTTATACATTAAATCTGAGATGCTAGTGAGACATGCAAGTAAAAACACTGAGTTTGGAATTAAATACAGGAGTCTGGGAGCAGTTTGGGCTGAAGGTAGAAAATTGGAAGTCATCAGCTTATAGTTGGTATTGAAAGATACAAAAATAAAGACCTAAAATACAGAAATAAAGCCCAAAGACTGAGAAATCTGGTATTCAGAGGGCTGCAAAGGAAAAGCAACCAGCAAAGGGCAGTAAATGTTAGTTCTCTTCCTCCTTAAGCCCCTCAAGGAAAGAACAGGAACGATTACTTCTGGATGCTACATCAACTTTTTTGATACTAATATTCTAATTTTATAAATAATTACCTCAAACTGAAAGGATTTATGCATTGACCCCTTAAATACTATATTTTTCAACCCTGTGAATCCTATTATGTCTTGTGATCGTGGTTATTATACCATGCATATAATTGACTGTACAAGCTTACAGTGTCTGGATGAACCTCATTCTTAAAACTGTTTGAAAAGACCAAGATGAAGCTAATGTTTTTAAATGATAAGTTTATTTGTTTTATCTCTAGTAGGAAAAAATGATGAAATTACTTACTTTTCTTCGTTGTTCAGAAGATTGATTTGTTTTCCTAGTTCTCTTGTTTAAAAATGTGCTTTATGTTATATGTGAAGTTCTCCATAGATAATTTCATTTTCAGTTCAATGCAGTAAACATTTACTGAGCACCTACTCTGGGCCAAGTATTTGGCTAGGTGCCAGTGGGAAATGAATCGAATGACAGGCCCAGAATATTTTTTAAACCAGTTTTCCTAGTTCTATATAGCATAGTATAGTGGAATTCTGATGTCTTAAATTTGGATGGATATTTTGAAGATGACAGCTCTCAATACTTTTTTAGTAACCATGGTATTCAGAGATTGTGAAATAGTCCTATAAAACAACAATGTCGTGTGCTGGGCATTAAACTTTGGACACTTCACTGGACCTCAGTTTCCTCATCTGTGCAACTGGATGGCACATCTACCATATAGTTACTGTAAGATTTAAATAAAATGTACGGCCAGGCGCGGTGGCTCAAGCCTGTAATCCCAGCACTTTGGGAGGCCGAGGCGGGTGGATCACAAGGTCAAGAGATCGAGACCATCCTGGTCAACATGGTGAAACCCCATCTCTACTAAAAATACAAAAAATTAGCTGGGCATGGTGGTACGTGCCTGTAATCCCAGCTACTCAGGAGACTGAGGCAGGAGAATTGCCTGAACCCAGGAGGTGGAGGTTGTGGTGAGCCGAGATTGCGCTATTGCACTCCAGCCTGGGTAACAAGAGCAAAACTCTGTCTCAAAAAAAAAAAATAAATAAATAAATAAATAAATAAATAAAATGTACTTGGAGAAATGTCTTCCAAAGAACTGCAGATCAAAAGGTGACATGTCTAATAGCTACTTCCTACTCTGAAACACTGAGCAGAGAAGTTTTTCATATATTCAGCAATGACAGCTAGACCACAAGTAAATCTCAACAGAATAGTCTTAGTACCTGAGCCAGACCTCCAGCATGTATCAGTGTGATGTCAGGCATCCAGGAACATCCAGGAACTACTAAGCCATACAGTGCAGTCACAAAGTAGGGAACAGAATAGAACATATATGCCAGCATCTGTATTGAACAGAGAAATAACATCATCAGCAAATTAGCAGTTGACTTGGCCTAAGAAATACAAAAAAATAAACATTTTTTTGCATCGATTATTTTATTTTATCTTATTATCTTTTTAAACCTATTTTTTATTGTGCTTTAGGTTCTGGGGTACATGTGCAGATCATGCAGGATTGTTGCATAGGTACATACATGGCAATGTGGTTTGCTGCCTCCATCCCCCCGTCACCTATATCTGGCATTTCTCCCCATGTTATCCCTCCCCAACCTCCCCACCCACCGCTGTCTTTCCCCTGTTCCCCCCAACAGATCCCAGTGTGTGATGCTCCCCTCCCTGTGTCCATGTTTTCTCATTGTTCAATACCCGCCTATGAGTGAGAACATGTGGTGTTTGATTTTCTGTTCTTGTGTCCGTTTGCTGAGAATGATGGTTTCTAGATTGATCCATGTCCCTAAAAAGGACACGAACTCATCGTTTTTTATGGCTGCATAGTATTTCATGGTGTAGATGTGCCACATTTTTCTTGTCCAGTCTGTCATCAATGGGCATTTGGGTTGTTTCCAGGTCTTTGCTATTGTAAACAGTGCCGCAGTAAACATGTGTGCATGTGTCTTTATAATAGAACAATTTATAATCCTTTGGGTATATACCCAGTAATGGGATTACTGGGTTAAATGGAGTTTCTATTTCTAGGTCTTTGAGGAAGCACCACACTGTCTTCCACAATGGTGGAACTACTTTGCACTCCCACCAACAGTGTAAAAGTGTTCCTATTTCTCCACATCCTCTCCAGCATGTTTTCTCCAGATTTTTTAATGGACGCCACTCTAACTGGCGTGAGATGGTATCTCAATGTGGTTTTGATTTGCATTTCTCTACATTTTTGTCTTTGAAAATATTAATTCCTATGTCCTATATGGGACTCATTTTTTAAAAGAAAACTAATTTTAGAAAAATCTCAGGCTTCATAAGTACTTGACCTGAATTTTAGGATAAGCAGCAGGATCCTTTAGATAGGGCTCTTGAAATTGCGTATATAATCGGCAGAGCTCAGATGGGCAATCCAAAGCAATCTAAGAACAAAAAAAAAAAAAAAAAAATTATAAAAATACAATCACATCTGGTTCTTATGTTTGCTGATAAGACTAAATGTGCCAGGTTTAGTCACAAGTTGCTTTGCTGTTTAACAAAATGTATGCATTGTAGAGGTCCATCAATGAAGGGAATATTTTGCAGATTTACTCTTAAGGAAGTTAAGCTGAGGTTCATTATGGTGCGGGAAATGGAAAGTGATGCTCTATTCTTGGGTACCTTTCAGAGTTTAAGTATCTAGGTTTGGCCAGCCAAAGCACAGCTTGCTTTAAATTATGAGTTTCACTTTTCCTGGAAATAACTAGCTCACTATTCCCTATAGAAAGAAAATTATATTTCTACACCAAATTCATCTTACTCTGCTTTGCAAGATTTGAAAATAGCACCTTCCTCTCTCCAAAGCCTCATAGAGTTTATGGCCTTTGGAGGCAGTAAAAGCTAATGATTTGAAAGCAGGGTCCTCTTGCCCGGAAGTCTCTTTGGCACCTTACTATGTCCCCTCTGAGTCACCTTCCTCCCCTCAGGCACCATTCCTCATGTCTTTGGCCATAAATGTTAGCATATATGAACACAGGACAGTGGCAGAGTTGGTAAAAATAGCCCCAATCCAAAAGCCCATCTGCAAAAGCCCTGCCCACCATGCATGCACACCCACACATGCACACATTTTCTCATGTGCACAGGGAAGGGGATATGGCTGTGCAAGAATATGAGTGGGGCCCACTATTTTTTGTTGTCGAACTTTAAGAATTACAACAAACTAACCAAAGAACAATTTCAGTGGCCCTATGGTCTCAGCAAAGCTATGGCCTTGCCTTCTGTACTTCTCTTCCCTGTACTCCTCCTGTGAGCCAGCTCTCCTCCAGAAAGTTTCTGACATTCCACAGATAAAAATAACTCTTAAAACAGCTTATTGTCCCTGAACCCAACCAGCTGCACAGGCCCCTGATAGCCCAAGGACCCTGAAATAATAAGTCACCCACATGGGCTTACACTTGCCACTCCCCAACTGTTATGTAACACCAAAAGGCTTAGAATAGTAATTGTCACTGAAGCTTAATATAATTAACAATATAATTCTAAACTTCCTAAATTTATTTCTACTAAGAAGAAATCATCAAACTGGGGTATTGTGAAGGATCACTAATGAATAAAAATAGCTAACAGTAATCATTTACTATGTATAAGACCCTCTACCAAGTGTTTGATATACATTATTTAATCTCCAAAACAATAATGTAGTAGGTAATGTTATTTTACAGAGAGGAAGACAGAGTCAAAGAGATTAAGTAGTTTTTCCAAGGCCACACAGCTAGTAAATGGCCAGAATTCTAACTCCAAAGCCTGTGGGTCTTTTTCCCAATCTCTGCAGTAAAATATTAATAAAGAGAAAATAGAAAACATGAAATGCTCACATGCCTTTAATGTATTTCAGTCACATCAATGCAGACTCCAGGCCTGAGCTGAATTTACTCAACACTATTCTTAACACTGAGACATTCTCACGACCCTACATACATGTGAATTGTTGATCTGGTATGCCTTCCTCAGTCCCATCGCCCCTACTCCTGAGAGCCCAGGGATGCTCTGTGCCACAGTTGTACTGCAGTCCTAGGGTGCCATCGTTAACCAAAGATATTTACATTTAAATCAGAAACATCAAAGGAATAAAAAAAAAAAGAGAGAGACTGATGGTTGATTTTTTAGATGCCCTAAAACCAGGAGGAAGATGCTTCTGAGTAGAGCTTGATATAAGGATGGGAGGAGGTGACAGCAGGAGGCTGGGATCAGAAACATCAAAGGATAAAAAAGAAGGGGACTCTGATGGCTGATTTTTTAGATGCCCTAAAACCAGGTGGAAGATGCTTCTGAGTAGAGCTTGATATAAGGATGGGAGGAGGTGACAGCAGGAGGCTGGGGTCAGAAACATCAAAGGAATAAAAAAGAAGGGAACTCTGATGGCTGATTTTTTAAATGCCCTAAAACCTAGAGGAAGATGCTTCTGAGTAGAGCTTGATCTAAGGATGGGCGGAGGTGACAGCAGGAGGCTGGGGTCGGGAGCAGCAGGAAGCAAGTGCGGGGCTTCAGGCTTTGATGAGAGGAATGGTTTGTCAGTTTGCTAAGAAGTCTGATGGAAAAACAAAAACATATTTCTAAGTTTTTTCCATTTGGAAATATGAATAGTTTCACAGTGTTACATTATCATGATCTGTTATGCTTACCAAACCTCTGAACAGGCAAAATCCAGTTGCAAGGAGGAGACACACGACAAACACTAAATCAGATGGTCTTCTCAGCAGGTCTTTTGTTTGGGCTTCTTGAATAACCTAAAATAGAGTTGATACCTAAAGAGCAGGCCCAAAGTGTCAAAGAAGAATCTGAAATCTGAAACATTAAATGTCATGATGATGGATAAGAGAATTTTAAAGGTTCACAATTTATATCATAAATTACTGGCCATGGAACTTTAGGAAAATCATTTCCCTCCTCAAGTCTCAGTTTCCTTATCTGTGAAATGAAAAGTTTGGGCCAAATGATCTCTCGAAGGGCCCCTGTAGCTCTATGAGTCCACATTTTTTCTTAAAATGACATTTTAATGATAAGAAATTTTAAAAATAAACCATAAACCTGCCACACCACTATTAACCGTTGGGTATACTTTTCCGGTAATACATGTAGATACATACACACACACACACACACACACTCTCTCTCTACATACATACATATATACACACATACATGTTTTTCACAAAAGCAGGACTTAGTATATAAACAAATCTGTATTTGTTCTTTTTTGCCCTCTATATCTACCTATATTATAAACTCTCCTACATGATTAAAAATTTTCTAAAACTGAATACCATATGAAAACAACACACTTTAGCTATTCTCCCACTGTTGGATATTTAGGCATTTTTTTACTGTTAGACTTAATGTAATGATGAACAACTTTGTATGTAAATCTTTGGTGGTATCTGTGTGAGGATTTCCTGAGGATAGGGCTCTAGAAGCAGAATTATTGGGTTCCAGGGTTAAATTTGTTAAGGTTGATAACATTGTCAAATTGCTTTGCAGAGCAATTCTGAATTTATTTTCCTGTCAGTACTGTATGACAGTGCCCTGCTTGGCCCTGGCTGTCACTGTGTTTTCACATTAAAAATAATGATAAGCAGTTCTGCATGCCTCATGGCATACCTACTCTGTTGACACACTGATATGGAGCCTTCAGAAGTGGTAGAGCCAGGACTAAGGATGGACTGTTTGCTTTCTTTTTAACAGCCACCTCTTTCCTCAGCAGAATGTAAGACAGTACCAGCTGTCGGTGTGTCAGCCTGAGTTAACATAGCAGGTGTATAAATGTTTACAGATGAAGTATTTGTCAATTAAAATGTATTTCAATGAATTCTATTGAAAATCTTTTGTAAAATGAATAGTCGTATTCTGAGTATCTCCAGTAATTCGTATCTTCATATATCAGTTTTGCTTAAAAGATCTTGCTAAATGACCTAATACCTAGAAAAGGAAAAGAAACATAGAGAAACTAACTTAGAAACGAAGACCTAAACAGAGTATCTGCCAGGCCAGTATTGTTTCACCTTGACCACCTTGGCCGTGAATGGAAGGGAGGTGTCTCAATGTCCTGTAGCCAGTTTCCGTGGGCCTGGATCCCTGGAGTCAAGATTGTATGGCTATGTGGACTGCCTTGAGGAGCAGTGTCCCTCCAGTGTCCTCTTGGGGCAGTAAATGAATAGGTATCACAAAGGACCCCACGTGCTCAAAATCCAGGCCATTAGCAATCCTAGACAAACCACACGCTATGGACTTCACTCAACACACTAATGCAGAATGTGATGGTTAGAGCCAGTGTGAGCACTGGCACAGGAAGCTCCCCAAAGTATGGCCTTGCCAACAGAAGCACATATATTCAGACAGAAACAGATCTTCTCGCCCACATTAACTAAAATGTAAGTAAATTAATGCTACATAATCAAAACAGTCACACTGTTTGGATGCCCCAGATGCTACAATCCACAGAGGCACAGTTCATGGGCCAGTGGATATGAGTAAACCCTATGAGTTTGAAAACAGGGTACATCAAAAATAAAATCACCTTTGAGGGGTAATTATAATTTTCTGATGGCTGATTATAAATTCTGAAACCAGCCCAGACAGGAAGACAAGTATATGGTATGCTTAAGAAAAAAGCAGGGCAAATTCGTGTTCCATACTTCCCTATTTAAAAGAGAGAAAGAGAAAGAAGTTACCAAAAGCATATCTAACACAAGTAATATTTAAGATACCTCCCCTTCTCAAGTCATGTAAAATTTTGCTATGGGCCAGACAATATTTTTAATGAGGCCAAATTTAAAAGGTTAATTTAAAATACTATATATTAATAGGCATGTCCTATCTACAGTATTTTAAAAGCATATTTAATATAATATTCTGCTTGAGCCCAGGAGGTCAAGGCTTCAGTGAGCTATGGCTGTACCATTGCAACCCAGTCTGGGCAACAGAGTGAGATCCTGTCTCAAAAAATACATCTAAGGCGGGCGCGGTGGCTCACACCTGTAATCCCAGCACTTTGGGAGGCTGAGGCAGGTGGATCATGAGGTCAAGAGATCGAGACCATCCTGGTCAGCAGGGTGAAACGCTGTCTCTACTAAAAATACAAAAATTAGCTGGGCATGGTGGTGTGCGCCTGTAGTCCCAGCTACTCAGGAGGCTGAGGTAGGAGAATTGCTTGAACCCAGGAGGCGGAGGTTGCAGTGAGCCGAGATCGTGCCATTGCACTCCAGTCTGGGTGGCAACAGAGAAACTCCGTCTCAAAAAAAAAAAAAAAAATTACATCTGTAATCCTAGCACTTTGGGAAGCCAAGGCGAATGAATCACAATTTCAGGAGTTTGAGACCAGCCTGGCCAATATAGTGAAACCCCATCTCTATTAAAAAAAAATGCAAAAAAGTATCCAGGCATGATCGTGGGTGCCTGTAGTCCCAGCTGCTTGGGAGGATGAGGCAGAATTGTTTGAACCCGGGGGGGTGGAAGTTGCAGTGAGCCAAGATCATGCTACTGCACTCCAGTCTGGGCAACAGAGAAAAAATAAATACATCTAGATAGGTATCTATATATGCTTGTATATATCTATATAATATCCTGATTTCCTGCATACATTAATAATGTAATATCTGGCCGGGCACGGTGGCTCAAGCCTGTAATCCCAGCACTTTGGGAGGCCGAGGTGGGTGGATCACAAGGTCAAGAGATCGAGACCATCCTGGTCAACATGGTGAAACCCCATCTCTACTAAAAAATACACAAAATTAGCTGGGCATGGTGGCGCGTGCCTGTAATCCCAGCTACTCAGGAGGCTGAGGCAGGAGAATTGCCTGAACCCAGATGGCGGAGGTTGCGGTGAGCCAGGATGGTGCCATTGCACTCCAGCCTGGGTAACAAGATCGAAACTCCGTCTCAAAAAAAAAAAAAAAAGGTAATATCCAAGTACATTTTTGGAGTTCTCACAATGTGTCAGGAGTTACATACTAGCATGCTAAATATAGCCATAAACACCATATTCACTCCCTGAAGATCGTTCTAAAAACAGGAATCCCTGATACTTGACTGCCAAATTGTTCAATGCACGCTTCTGAAAATTGCTGAAAAGCACTTCTTAAAAGGCATTTTTTAAAAGGTGAGAAAAAGGAATTATTCTGCAAAACTGGTTTTTGGTAAGCTTGGAATCACTTGATTCTACTATAACCAAGAGAGCTTCTCCATTTAAAAATAAGCCCCATTGTTTTAGAAAAAGAAAAGTGAACTTTAAGATAAAGTTTCTTACCTACAATGTTTCCTGGCACAAAAACAACCACACTCATAATAATAGATCCAACCCAATATAGGCCAATGGTTCTGTAACTTTCCCTATAACAACAACAACAAAAAAATCTTGGTATGCTTGTCTTAGAATATTAAGCAAAAAAATTATCCTCAATATTATTTTTTATTCAAACTAGTAAAGTACATGAATCAAAACTTGCTGAATCGAGAGGAATAAATCAAACACAAGGAACCCTGGTTATCTAACTTCATTGCCATGTGATATATTATAGAACCTTCTTCGTGTCCTTTTAAATAGGAAATTGTGCCTGCTATGTCTTCTGTTAAACTACAGCATGATCATCCCTGCCACAGGACTCCTGCATTTCTCTATTCTGTGTGAAACAGCATGAAAGGAAAAAGAAAGTTGAAAGAAGAAAGGAAATTGGATCCATATCTTAAATCATTGTAAGTATCAGTCATACTTACAATGATGATGTTAAATGGACTTTTCCTGGGATCACAGAATTTTGGCCAAAGCCCCAAAGGTGACTGCTAGACATATACCCCTAATCTTCAATGCTGGCAGAAAGTTCCTTCAGGCTGGGCATGGTGGCTTACACCTGTAATCCCAGCACTTTGAGAAGCCAAGGCAAGCGGATCACTTGAGGTCAAGAGTTCAAGACCAGCCTGACCAATTTGATGAAACTCCATCTCTACTAAAAATACCGAAAAAAAGCCAGGCGCTGTGGCTCAAGCCTGTAATCCCAGCACTTTGGGAGGCCGAGGCGGGTGGATCACAAGGTCAAGAGATCGAGACCATCCTGGTCAACATGGTGAAACCCCGTCTCTACTAAAAATACAAAAAATTAGCTGGGCACGGTGGTGCGTGCCTGTAATCCCAGCTACTCAGGAGGCTGAGGCAGGAGAATTGCTTGAACCCCGGAGGCGGATGTTGCGGTGAGCCGAGATCACGCCATTGCACTCCAGCCTGGGTAACAAGAGCGAAACTCTGTCTCAAAAAAAAAAAAATTAGCTGGGCATGGTGGCATGCACCTGTAATCCCAGTTACTCGGCAAGCTGAGGCAAGAGAAATGCTTGATCCCAGAGGCAGAGGTTGCAGTGAGCCAAGATTCAGCCTGGGCAACAGAGTGAGACTCCGTCTCAAAAAAAAAAAGTTACTTAAATTAATAACCCCAACCCCAATAGCCCAACTCCACACTATGTAACAGGCTAGGGGAAATTTAAAAGGAGATTATCTGAAGGAAAACAATACTATATGCTTCCTTCCCCACCCCAGCCTTCAAGCCAAATGTAAGGGGACCCCAAGAGGCCCATTCACAATGACTGGGACTGTAGGAAGACAGACAAGAATGAGTTGGAACCAGGGTGCAGTGGTTCATGCCTGTAATCCCAGCAGGGAGTCCACCCGCGGGCAGATCACCCAAGGTCAGGAGTTCGAGACCAGCCTGGCCAACATGGTAAAACCCTGTTTCTACTAAAAATACAAGATTAGCGGGTATAAAAATACAAAATGTAGTCCCAGCTGAGGCATGAGAATCACTTGAACCTGGGAGGCAGAGGTTGCAGTGAGCTGAGATTGTGCTATTGCACTCCCTCCTGGGAGACAAGAGTGAAACTCTCAAAAAAAACGAGCTGGAGCTGAACTTGAGTGCATGGTGGGAGTGAGGGAGACAGTTGGTTACACTGCATTTCAACCTTGTATGGGGCAAGAATGCATAACTTTCTGGAACATGGAGCTGGACTTGAAACGTTTTGAAAGGATCCCTCCCCAAAGGGTGTACCTTCTGGGTTTCAGGACCCCAGCAGAAAAAAGCTGTGGCTGTGCCACCATGGGCAGAAATTCAGCCCAGGAGCATGTTCACTTCAGGGATTAGTGCAATGCAAAAACTCCTGTGGTTGGGTCTCTAAGGAACCCACACGTGTGCCTCCCAAGACCAAGCTAGCATACCATGATGGAGGTACCAATACCCAAAACCAGCACCTTCACATAAGACTGCCCTGTTCCTTTAATCCCAAGTACATACATGTGCACTCCCAAGGGACCAGGTGCACTTAGCTGAGAGGAGTGAAAGGACAGGCCATGTAGCCCAGCCTTAGTGCAGGCCAAGCCGCAGAGCTCTGCCTGAACTGGGGGAAGGACAGAAGCTGTGAACCCAAATGAGATTGCAGTTTGGAAATTTTGACATTTTAGAAGTTAAGATGTGCTTGGCTTTAATTGCTGAAAATAAAATTATTCTTGTAAGGCAATCAGAAAACTTAAAGGGTCTGTCTGAACTGTCACCATGTTGGGGAGCAATTCAAAGGGACATATTCAAAAGGCAGTGGTACAAGGAGGATAAAGCCACGTCTGATGTGTACCCATGGAACCTACATTCATGTCCAGTATACCTGCTTGTGTATTTGCCTCTATGCATAACGTTTCCTTACATACCCGCTTATCGGTTGCTAAGGTGGCAAAGGCACACACCAGGTGAACTGACTTACTCCCATGCTATGGCTGCCACCATCACCAGGTACATCAGATAATGAGCAGAGCCATCCCAGTAGCAGATCATGTGCCCATATGCAGTGTTCAGATACGGTTCACCCTGAAGAAAGTATTAAAAAGAAGTCCACTTTAAATAAGACATGTAAATGCAGAACATCAGACCTGTATTGCAAGTAAAATAAAACAGCAGAACTAACTTGTGTTCATCTGCTAAGAGGAAACTACTTCTACAGAATTGGTAGGAATGTGAAAATACAACTTTACACTGGAGCTACCAAAACCAGGGGTGGCCACAGAGGATGGAATTAGTGAACACCTGGCCAGTTGGCCTATGATGCATCAACATAGGTTTGTACTGTGATGTGAAGGCAGATGATAGGCAATTCTGGCTATATAGCAAACTCATGAAAACCAAGCCAAATCTTTGACAAAATATCCTTGGCAATGACCAGATGGGTGGCCAGGGATGACCCTGCTTTCCAGAGCCAGTGGCTGGCCTTCATAATCCATGCTGATCCTGTGGCTTGCTGGGCTAGGCATGGCACAGCACTCATTCCCCACATACCAACACATAGGCAGGCAGGCACTGCACTCAGAGCTTCACACCCAACCCCTCATTCCACCTTCCCAACAATTCATTTTATGGTTGAGGAAACAGGCCCTGAGGGATTATAAGACTTGCCTAAGGTCACGTATCTAGTATATCTAACAGACCAAGAAGAGCCATACTTCTCCTGGGAAAATGTTAATGTTATGAACACAAGCTTATATGATGAACTACATTTCCCTTTTCTAGGTGGTTACATTTTCAGGTGGCTCCTAAAAAGTCTCTGTCAATTTTCCGTGCATTTTTACTGTTGTTCTGGCCCCACCTTGTTTTCCTTCCTTTTTTCTCCCACGCTCATGCTGTCCTGGCTTTTTCATGCCGTAGGATGCCTTAAGTCCTTTCTACAAGGAAGACTGCAGGTCAACCAGCCCATCAATCAGCCAAGCAAGCAGGGCTTCCTCTCAAGTTTCATGCTCCCCTGGGGCAGGGACTGCTCCGTCACCTCTCCCAGATCAAATCAAATTAAAATCACAAAGGAGCAGGAAACAGAGTCAAGGTTCTGCTTCTATACCCATGTCCATCCCCCGTCCTTTCTCTCAGACTTGCTCTGACTGAAGAATACATCTGATTTATGGTTTCAGTCTTCCATTGCTAACACACCTGGCTCTCAGAGCCAGTGCCATCCTCTCCTGGTGGCTTGATGGGCATCTTTAACTGCATGGTCCACAGGCCCTTTCAACTTGCCTGAACTCTTAATTCATCAGCTTCTCCCCTCACCAGCTGTCCACCTTGCCCCCCCCACTCTCTCTGTCTCTTTCTCTCTCTCTGTCTCTCTCTCTCTCTGTCTCTGTCTCTCTGTCTCTCTCTCTCTCTGCGTGTGTGTATGTGTGTACAGGGTCTCGCTCTGTCACCTAGTCTAGAGTGCAGTGGTGCAATCATTGCTCACTGCAGTCTCAAACTCCTAGCCTCAAGTGATCCTCCCACTTTTGTCTCCCAAAGCACTGAGATTACAGGCATGAGCCACCATGCCAGCCATGGTCTCTCTGTATTAATGGTGATGCCATTCAACTTACCAAGGTCAAAACCACGGGGTCGTTTTTTCATTCCTCATTCTCCTATCAAGTCTTTCAGCAAATCTATCAATTTTATTGCTACAATGTCACCCTGGCAGTTCTCCCTATTCTTCACAGCATTAGATCTAGCCCTCAGAGGACCATGGCTACATTCCCAAATGGCCCCCCACCTCTCTTCCTTCCTTCCAGCCCATGACACTCCTGCTGCCAGCTGAAGATTCTCAAGGCCTGGCTCTTGGCATGTCGCTCCCCTACTCTAAAACTCCCAAAACTTCTCACAGCCTGCTGAACAAAGTCCCATCTCCTCTCTTATTACAGCTGGGTCCCCAGAGCCTGACCCTGCAGACCTTGCCACCAGAGTGACAGACCAGTTCCCCTTCTGGTACCCCATCTGTCCCAATGGTTACCACCCTTGCCAACTCAGCCTCCAGCCCTCTCGTCAATCACTTCCTTCCTGAAACCTCCCTCCTCTGGGCTCCGTGGCCCCCACTCTCCAGGTTTTCCTTCTGCCTCTTTGCCTGTCCCCCATAGTCCACTTCAGAGGCTTTTCTTCTTCTGGCCATGGTCTCTAAAGTCCCAACCTCAACCCTATTCTCTCTCTACCTTCCCATAGGCAAGCCCCTCTCCTCTCAGACCTTCAGGTACCAACTGTGCTCAGATGGCTCCTCTGTCTGCCAGGACTGCTACTTAGAGCTCAAGACCTGCAAAGCCCTGCCAGCATCTGAAACTCCACCTCCCCATAGAAACTCAGCCTCATCCCTGCAGATTGGTGCCCCAGGGGAGGCACATGCTCTTTCTCCTCTCCAAGCCTTTGCCCAAACTGTCCCTTCTCTCCAGAATGCCTCCTCTGTGTACTTAATTTCTCCTCCGTGTACTTCTGTGCCTGGAGTGAGTCTCTGTCACTGCACTGGGACAATACCATCTCCCTACCATATCAAGCAGGGAGCTCCTGGATGGCATCCTGGCTGTACAGTAAACTCATGGAGACCAAGCCAAATCTTTGACAAAAGATCCTTGGCAATGACCAAAGAGGTGGCCAGGGGCGATCCTGCTTTCCAGAGCCAGTGGCTGGTCTTAATAATTCATGCTGATCTTGTGGCTTGCTGGGAGCAGGTCTTCTGACCCTAGAGTCCCCTTCAACAAATGTCTGCAGAACTAAATTCCTCCTCTCATCTCTCTCTGGTGTATAAACAGCTGCAGTCTTCCAAACTCCAAAGTAGGAATCAGGACATTGTCTTAGGCCTCACCCTTATCATCATCCCCAACTTGTCCCCAAGTCTTACTCATTCTAGCCACTCCGATTCTCTAAAGTTCATCCTTCTCTCTACTTCCCATGCGCTGCCTCTGCTTGGCCACGTTTATGCCCCTGCTGGTCCCGAGGAAGCCTCCTGACTGGTGCCCCAGCTCATCACACGGACCTTTCCCTGCAAGCCCATCCTTCCCAGAGCTGCCTGTATTATTCATTGACAAAATCTTCTCTCACAGAATAAAACCCAAACTCCCACAGCGTACCAAGTTCCCCATTATTTGAACATAGAGGAAAAATCTGCTTTGAGCCCTGCTCCTCATTTCCTATATGACCTTGAGTAAGTCACTTAACCTCTCTGGGGCTGGGTTCAGCCTACCATAAAATAAGAAAATAGGATTAGCTCTCTCGAGTACCCAGGCAGCTATCTAAAGCTGCAATTTGAGCAGTGTGGTGGGGAGTGCCAACCATCACAATCAAATGACTTCATTAAGTGCCTGTGTGTTTGGAACTTTACAAATTTAAGACCGATTTGGGGTTTCTGAGATAGTCGTGTATTAACAGACACACAAATACTAAATTCATTTAAGGTACCTTATTTATATTAAATACAAATAAAGAGGAAAAGTAGGTCATGTGTGGAGTCATGAGTGAGAGAAGCCGTGAGAGCTGAAGGTTGGAGAGAATTGCCTCCCATGATCTAACCATCCTTTCTGCTCCACTTTCCATGTGAATAAGCGACCTACGGCTATTACAGGAAATGAAAGCCTGCATATCGTACCTGTTCACACTAAATGAGAGGACTTCAGTCTCTGAGTCATGTAATCTGGGTGTGGCCTTTGGTTTAAGCCTCATAATTGCTACGTGACCCCCATACCTCTCTCAAGTAGTGTGTCATGAACCCGTCAATGATTCCATCTTGCTCCAGTCCTATGATGAGGTTCACCACGCTGGTAAATCCAAAAACTGCATACACTAGAGCAAAGAAAGCAGCCGTTTAAAAAGTAATAGCTCAGGAGACAATGACTACAAGCTTAGCATCAGCTAATAATAATGGAATGTTAATTTTATGTTTTCCAGAAGATGCTGTGGACAGTTATCGAGATAGACTAACAGAATATCCCTTCTACACACCCAGCTGGACCTCCACCTGTGTTTGCAGCTCTCCCATCCCTGCCTAGGTACTCTCATCAAGGGAACGCTCATCATGGGAGTGGAGAACAATGGTCACTGCCAACTCAGTCACAGAAGATTCTGGCAGGCCAGCTCCACCCATCCTTCACTCCCCTACAAGTGGCTGCCCAGAGCCAAACCCACATCCCACCTGGGCAATGGGAGCAAAGCCAGTAAGGAGGCATAGAAGTGACCACCAAGTTTAAGACAATGACTCTGGCCAGGCACGGGGGCTTAAGCCTGTAATCCCAGCACTTGGGAAGCTGAAGCAGGTGGATCACCTGAGGTTAGGAGTTTGAGACCAGCCTGGCCAACATAGTGAAACCCTGTCTCTTCTAAAAATACAAAAATTAGGCCAGGCACAGCCTAATTACAGCCGTGGCTCACGGCTGTAATCCCAGTACTTTGGGAGGCCGAGGCAGGTGGATCACGAGGTCAGGAAACGGAGACCATCCTGGCTAACACAGTGAAACCCCATCTCTACTGAAAAATACAAAAAATTAGCCGGGCATGGGTGGCACGCACCTGTAGTCCCAGCTACCCAGGAGATGGAGGTTGCAGTGAGCCAAGGTTGTGCCACCGCAATTCAGAACGAGACACTGTCTCAAAAAAAAAAAGGACAATGACTTATATGGAATGATTCATCTCAATGATTCCCAAGCAGGCTAACTCTCAGCATGTCCAGTGTGGTTACCCTATTCCACACGGCATATCCTAAAGACAGGTGGCTGATGTGCAGGTGACAATGACTTTCACAAAAAAGACTAGTGACGTTAAAAACGAATACAAGAGGGTACAATTGAATGTGACAGAAGGAAAGCTGTACCTGTCAGAGAATCTCACTAAGGTTGTAAGTGTCTCCTAAATGGGCTTAAAACTACTAGCAATAAGTAACTAAGAAATAGTACTTTTTAAACAGCAGATGATCAAATGTAGTGCATGTTAGTTTGTCAAAGCTGCATTTTCAAGTTGTAACAAATTGGTGCCTTAGACTATGAGGTGGGTATGGACAGTAGAAAAATCTGATGGTGAATATAGAAAAAGCTGTGGAAAAAAAATGGAGAGGAGTGTGGGGGTGGGTAATTCACAGAGAAGGGAAGCCAGCCTTGCCTGGAGTTGGCAGCCAGGAGGCCAGCACTCACATTCTCCCCAGAAGGAACAAAAGGCTGTATTTGCCCTCTCTTGCAGATGTGGCTTCCCCACGCCTCCACTGGGGGGCTTTGGCTCAGTTGTCACTGACAGTGCCACTTCCTGATACTCATTTTTCAGAAGCCTCACTAGTACGTCTCCCATGAAAGGAAGTGTTTGGCACATAATCTCCCAATGATTGCTGATGCCAGCACAAGTGTCAGACACTGTGTTAGCGATGACAAGGACATGGTCTCTGCCTTCTAGTGGGTGAGGAGTATGGCCTTGGGCCTGACCCTGAGGCTGAAGTGTGCTCAAAGCTGTAACAGACCAGGACAGAGGGCTGAGGGTGCCCAGCCTTGAAGAATAGGGAGAGACATCAGTACAGTTAGTATAGGCTCCATGGAGTCGGGAGGAACAGGAGGGACAGATAGCAGCAGGAGACTCGTCTGGGAAGGTACATAGGGGCCAGAGCACAGACCAGTGGAGAGGGCCAGGAAAAGGGGTGTGGGCCTTCAAATCAGATGGACCGAGCTCATCTACTGCCTGCCTACAAAAATTTAGGCAAGTGACAACATTTCTATAAGCTTCAGAGTTTCTTTTTTTGAGATGGAGTCTCGCTCTGTTGCCAGGCTGGAGTGCAGTGGCATGATCTTGGCTCACTGCAACCGCTGACTCCCGGGTTCAAGTGATTCACCTGCCTCAGCTTCCCAAGTAGCTAGAACTATAGGTGCATGCCATCATGCCCAGCTAACTTTTGTATTTTTAGTAAAGACAGGGTCTCACCATGTTGGCCAGGATGGTCTCAATCTCTTGACCTTGTGACCCACCTGCCTTGGCCTCCCAAAGTGCTGAGATTACAGGCACGAGCCACCGTGCCCGGCCACTTCAGAGTTTCTTATATGTGGATTGGAAGAAACTAGTTACAATTCTTCTTTCCCACCCCACCTTTGCCAAGGCCCACTGTGGGCAAAGAATGCTCCCTAGGCTCTTGATGACCAGCTTGGCCCTATGCCTTGTCTCAGCCAGTGGAATATGGGTGGGAATAAGAGTGGGTGGCTCCAAGCCAAGGCCTTAAGAGCCACCGCTTTCTTCCCATTAGCCCCTCTGTGCCTCTGTGTCTGTCATGAGAAGGGCATGCCCTGGGAGCTGCTGGTCCAGGAGCAAGGAGACAGAGAACAGCCCTGAAACCAACCCACAGCCTGATGCAGAGTGGCCCCAACCCACAGACCTGTGAGCAAGAAAAATAAATGTTTGTTGCTGTAGGATTTGGGGGGCATTTGATATGTGGCATTGCTGAAGGAGAAACCACAGAACAAAATGCCCAGCAAAGTGCCTGGCACAGGAAGCATTCAAAGGCCCATAGCAGCTTGGCTGGAGCAGCATGCAGGATGGAAGGGCATAGGCTTTGGGGGTCAACAGCCATGCGACCTTTGCCACATTTCTTAGCATCTCCAAGCCAGCTTCTTCACTTTCAAGTGGAGGGATGGTGAGGATGGGGTAAAAGCCTGCTGCTAAAGTGTTCAGGGACATACAGGGTGCACTATAGGTGCTTGTCTCCATGGCAGATTCTGTTATTTTCCTCATGCATATGTGCAGGCACAGGTACCACACAGTTAAGTTCTGCACTAAGTTGGGGGAGGGGGCAGACTGCAAGTAACAGGCTTAAGACAGGAAGTCCAGGAAGGAGCTGGCATGAGAGTTGAGGTCAGAGATCAGAGGTCAAAGCATGCTGGGGTTGGCAGGGTGCCCTGCCTGGCCTGGCAGTAACCCTCCACCAGGATGCCACCCAGAAGAGGGTGGGGTCCACAGCCTGAGGAGCAATAGCCAGAGTCAAGGGCCACATTGTCCTGAAACTCCCCTACACTTGCAGCCACCATTATCAAAGGGCTCTGAGTATTCACAACCAAGGAGGAGTTTGTGACTGGGGGCCAAAAGTATTGTGTTATTAATCAGACACAAAAGATTTCCCTTTGTGGAGACATACCATAGAACAGCGGGTCCCGGGGTGGTTTTCTTTTGACGAGGACACGAGCCAACAAGGCTACCAGGAACAGGATGAGGGCAGCAACCCCTACAATAGTCCAGGAACTGCAACAACCAGAACAGGGAGGTGGTCACTAACAAAATAAACACATTGGTGCCTGGAATTTCCTGACTGTTGAATGCATTCACTCCTAGTGCTGCATAATTCATCCATAATTCTGCCGCCGCCTGCAGCTCCTAGCACTGGAGAGTTAGTGAAGCTTCTCTGCAGCTCTTTGGCTTGTCTGGGTCACAGCCCATGACTTTCAGGGACCAGAGCCATCAGGCCCTCATTTTCCTCTTATCCTGTCTCATGTGCATAGATGACGTGTCTGGAGCTCCTTCTGCCTCACCCCACCCTGCTGCACAGATGGCCGCTGCCCCACTACCTCCACCTACCCGTTCCTCTAACCCCTGGTCCCCAGCAGCTGACAAGCCGCACCACAGACTCTGCTACCTCCCTCTCAGGGCCAGTCAGAAACCCTCAAACTGAGCTCCAAGGAACATACAGGCATACACCTAAACATGCCTTCCAAGGGACAAGAAAGAAGTGACCTTATGTTATGTGTATAATCAAATGGCCAGAGAATGAGGCCAGGAAATCCATGGATGAGAAGAGTCTGGGCTAGAGCTGAGGCCAGAATGAAGACAGCCCAACACCCCATAACCAGGGCCAACAGACCAGCATCCAACCCCAAACCACAGGAACCAAAGTGAAGCTTGCACATCCCCTGGACGTTCTACAGGAAAAGGGAATGGCACCAAGGACAGCAGGGGCCAAGGTCACTACCCAGTGGGGCAGCACTAGGGCATGAGGCTTGGTAGAGTTATCAGTGAGGAAACCAGGATCCTGGTACCCAATTTGTTGCTGAGTAACTGTGTCACCCTAGGAAAGGCACAGCATTGCATCTATCTGTTTAATAATTAATTCAAAAACATATCAAGGAAAAAATGTATTGTGCACCCCTATGTGGCAGCCAGTTTCAGGCCCTAGGAGACTGGAGAAACAAGAGAAGTCCCTGCCTCCATGGAGGAACCTATCTCAACGGACTCAGCTCTACCACCTAGGAGTTCTCCTGCAGTCCAGCAGAGATATTCTCGCTCTCACCCCTCCAGGACTGACAGGGCTTCCAATTCTAGAAAAAACACTGCCTGGCCCACTCCGAAGGCCTGCTACACCAGGACCTCTTCAGCTTGAAGTAGCTACAAGTACCACTCCTCAGCTGAGACCCCTGAACATCACCATAGCCCAATACTGGGACCTTTGGATAACTATCACCATCCTCTGGGAGAGAGAAAGAGAAGAATAGAAGAAGGGAAGGAATGGGGAACAAATAGATGACGAATGGATGGATAGATGGATGGATTATGATGGATAAATGTATGGATGGATGATGGAAGGATGAATGGATAGATGATGGACAGATAAATGGATAAAGGTGGATGAATGGATGATGGACAGATGAATGGATAAATGATGGATGGATGGGTGGATGATGGATGGATGGATGGATGAATGGATGGATCAATGATGGATGAATGGATAGATGATGGATGGATGGATGGATGATGAGTGAATGGGTAGATGATGGGTGAATAGATGGATAGGTGATAGATGAACTAATGGATGATGGAGGATGACAGATGAATGGATGGATGGATAAGGGGTGAATGGATAGATAGTGCATGACTAGATGGATCAGGGATGACTGGATGGATGATGGGTGAATGGATGGATAAATGATAGGTGGATTCATTCTATGATAAGAATGAGAAGGCCAGGCGTAGTGGCTCACACCTGTAATCCCAACACTTTGAGAGGTTGAGGCGGGCGGATCACCTGAGGTCAGGAGTTCGAGACCAGCCTGGCCAACATGGCAAGCCCCATTTCTACTAAAAATATAAGTTGGGTGAGGTGGCAGATGCCTGCAATCCCAGCTACTCAGGAGGCTGAGGCAGAAGAATCACTTGAACCCAGGGATCAATGGTTGCAGTGAGCCGAGATCGCACCACTTCCAGCCTGGGCGACAGAGCAAGACTGTCTCAAAAAAAAAAAAAAAATTAATTTAATAAAAAAAAAAGAATGAGGGTGGCTATTTCATTGTCCAGGTAAGAAATTGAAAAATAAGAGGTTTCTGGTGATTGTACATCAGTGCATGCTCCAGGCTCCTCCTATGGAGATGAGCTGAAGAAGGAGGAAGCCATTATGAGTCAAGAGTGTGATGCTGGGCTGCAGAATCCCGTGAGGTGATTATGCTGGGTCAGGTGACAGACATTTTAATGGTGAACAGCCTGAAGCAGATGGTGGTCAGGTGACAACTCCTGTCCTCACTCCTGCACTCACCCACTGCCAGCAGGACTGCGTGGCTGATGTTCTTCTGGAGCAGGAGAGAGCAGTGTAATCTGGTTCACAGCATCCTTTCATGCTCTCAGCTCCAGGGGGGAGGGAAGAATGAAAGGAAACTGGGGCAGCAGATCGTCTCTGACTCTTGGCACCATCCCCAGAGACCCTCCTACAATAGCCAAGGGCAGGACCTGCTAACCACAGGGAGAAAGAGGTCCTGCGGGGACTCGGGGACAGGTACAGGCTGCCATTAACCCCAGGATGAGAAAGTTGCTAGCCTTGGGTGGGAGAGAATGCTGACACCCTTCTGTGAACAGACACCTACTGAGAGGGGACCTGCATGGATTAGTGTGAGCAGTGTGTGTCTCTCAGTGAAACAGGGAGACAGAACATGCTCAATCCTTTCCTTACCTCTCAATCTAATTTGCTTTTTCTGGTTTTCAGAGTGGCATAAAAGGTTTGATGGGAAGGAAACTCAACAACGTCAAACATACCTGAGTACCTACGATGTACACGGCGTGGGCCTGGGCAGGATAGTACAGAGGTGAGTAATAGCCAGGGCAGGTAAGTTCTGACCACAAGGAAGTAACTCTCAGGAGAAAGGTACAAACAAGGCACTGAGGGAGCTCGAACAACAAAGAGGGAGGGTCTGCAAAAGGTGCAAGTGGGCCATAAAGTCCAGGTGTGGCTTCAGTAGTCTGTGATAGGAGGAAGGCTGCATCCCAGTTAGGGAGCAGCAGTAGTCCGGGCTAGAGGCCGGAGAGGAGGAGGAGTGGTCATGGAGCAAAGGCAGGCTGGTGTGGCGGGAGCACTAGTGTGTGGGCTGGGGCCGGGGGCCAGGGGCCAAGGACAAGAAACACTCAGGGGACTGGGGGAGGGGACTCGCACGGGAGCCTTTACCACAGTCCAGGTCAGAGAGGGCCAATGCCAGGGAGAACAGAAAGTGGGGAATAGACACTAGAGCCCCAGGACTTGTGGAGAAAGAAGAGAGAGGAATCAAAGGTCACTGGGGTTTTAACCTGCAAGAAGACAGGAAGAATGGCTGACACTAATGATTCAAAACGCTGTAGTGCTTGGCAATGCCCACCATCGTGCACAGCAATACATAATTCAGTCTGCATTCAGTAAATGTCATCACCATCTTCCCAGTGGCTGAGGCCAAAACCTAGGGCTCATCCTCAAATCCTCTCTTTGCTGCCATGCAACCCCCTTCAGTAAGCCCCATCTGTTCACCCTCCAAAATACCTACTACGCCCATCCACTTCCTTCCCCTGCACCACTCCGTTTCCCTGCCTGACAAGCTCCATTCCCAGTCTTCCCAAAGCTCAAGTGTCACCTCCTCCTAGAAGCCTTCCCTGGCTACCAGCTGCCTCCCCAGTCACCCTATTTTATTATCTTCATAGCATGTTACTATCTATGTATTAATATTTGTTGATGTCTGTCTCAATACCTAACTCCACAACCTCTTCTGGCTTGTTCATAGCTGTCACCAACACTTGGAACAATACCAAGCACACAGTAGGCACTCAGTATATATTCACTGATCTGTCCATAATGCTATTTTTAGGAGCATAGGGTCCCCATACACTATATTGATAGGCATGTAATATTCGGTGGCCCAGAGCAGCTACCTCCAGGAGATGCCTCCAGAGACTGGGTCAGACCAAGGGCAGACACTGCCAGTTCCTGGTGAGCACTCAGTGGGTGCTGCCTGGATCAGGTGGCCTGGCAGCTAGAGAGGAGGAAGTTACCACCCTATATACAGACACTCTGTGGCCTGACCAGCCGAAGGGGGTTTGCAGCCTACAAACTGATGCAATTTCCTTAGCACCAACGGCTGAGAAACATAGCAGGTTACTTCCTCCTCCCTCCAGACACCAGCCAGCATCAGCAGGCACAGAGGCTGGCGCCTGTCCCAACGACCCCCGACCCTCAGGCCTCCAGCTGCCCACTGCAGGTTGGTCAGTGATCCCTGCAGAGTAGAGGGAGGCAGGGCTTCGAACCCAAGCCCTGTCCCCCTCCCTCAGCCCCACCCATTTCCTTTGCATTGAAGTGCTCTCCCTCTGCTGCCTGTCCCCATCCTACCCCAGCGTAGGCACTGGGGAAGCATTTCTTCATTCACAAGGCCCCTTCACAAGCAGGTCTCCGTGGAGCCTTACAATAGGAGGCACACAAAGTCCACTTGACAGACCGGAAAACTGAGGCCAGACCACAACGTCAGTGCCAAAGCCAGGCCTGGAACCCACGTCTCTGCTTGTTGGTTTCGGGCTATTTCTGCTAGTCATTCACAACAGTTTCTAAAATTAATGAGAAATGATAAGTATGCGAAAGTCCATACATGGAAACGTTCCCGTGAATGCAAAAAGAACAAGGCACACACTAGCTGAGGCGGCCAGGCTCGTAGTGTCCATGTGCGTTCCGCTCCCCACCGGCCCCTGTGCCCCTCCAGGGCAGGGGCATGGCCGTATTGACCCGTGACCTCGGGCACCTGGCGCGGTGCTGGCACCACATCCCGAACTGCGCCAGCCTGGGCACGTCAGGGCCTGGCTCCAGGACCCGGCTCGTGTGACCCCTGGGGCGCCCCTCGTCTGGCCGGGCGCGGGGAGCCCCTGCAACCGCGAACCTCTGCCCGGCGGCGGGCGGCCCCAACCCCCTCGGAAAAGTTACTAGGCTCCCGCCGCGCGGAGCCAATTCCCGCCGCCCCTCGGCGCGACCCCTGCCGCGCCCGCTCACTCACTCTTGCTGGGCTGCCAGGTGGTTGAAGACATAGGTGACCGGGATGGCCGAGAGGGACAGCACGAAGACCCCGGTGGCCGCAGAGGCACTCATCGCCGCCGCCTCGCCGCTCGCCCTTCACCGCATCCCACCGGGCGCCCCGCCCCAGCTTCCGGCAGTGCCCGCGCCCCCTCGCCACTGGCCCTTCAAGGCGCTCCGGCCGCGCCCCGCGCGCCGCGCCCTCAGCGGCGTCCCTCAGCTGTCTGCTCAGCGCGCCCGCCCGGCCCGCCGCCCCCCGCGCCCCGCAGCGCCGCCCCGGGTGCGCAGGGCCGCGGTGCAGTCCAGGGAGGCGTCCTCGCCGTGCTCCTGCCAGGGGCGCCAGGGCTCAGCGGCTAGCGTTTGGCGGCGCCGAGGGGCGGCGACACCCCCGCGAGGGGACAGATACCCCAGGCGGCGCGCGCTCTGAGGGAGGGCCTGGGTCACGGCTGGGAGCCGGTCATCGACGAGCTGGAGAGGCGCGCGGCTGAGCTGCGGGCTGGTGGAAGTGGAGCCAGACCCGGGGGTGTCAGAGCAGGAAGGACCGACGGGATCGTCCAGAGGGAGCCCACGCCCCAGAAGTGGGAAAGGACAAAATGCCCCTGAAACCTCCGAACCTCTCCGCCCCAGCAGCCATCCGCGGGCAGCAGGCACAGCCCAGGCACAGAGCCGGAATCCGGTTTCTAAACCCTGGCTCCCCACTCACCAGCTGTTGACCTTGGTCAAGTTACTTAACATCTCTGCCTTTTTCCTTATCTAGGAAATGGGGATAATCCACTTCATAATGTGACTGTGGGGTTAACTGAGTTCATACCTAGGAACCGCGTTATCCTGCACTGCTCACTAGACTATCTCCTGCAATTCTTTTTTTTTTTTTTTTAATTGAAATGGACATGAATGCCAAGACTTTCTAAGAGACTAGAGCGCCATTCATTGCTATTCCAGGAAGTATTCCTGGAGGCCAGGTTGCCACCAGCCAGCCTGCACTGGGCCCTACAGGGTACAAAGACTGGAAGACAAGCATCTCCCTCCAAATGATAGATGCTTAGTGGTATGGAAAATATAGTGTGCCAAGTGTTGTGCTGACCGCTGGAGCTGGCTTTCTGAAGGGCTGTGAGTTCCAGGCAGAGAACAGCTCAAGCAACAGAGGGAGGTACTGGCATGTACTTACTGTCCTTACAACTTCCAGGGAATTTAAGAGACCATTTACGTGTTTTTGTTATTGTTGTTTGAGGGATTTATTTTTATTTTATTTTATTTTATATTTATTTTGAGACGGAGTCTCACTCTGTCACTCAGGCTGGAGTGCAGTGGTGCGATCTCGTCTCACCACAACCTCTGCCTCCTGGATTCAAGCAATTTTCCTGCTTCAGCCTCCAGAGTAACTGGGATTACAGGCGCACGCTACCATGCCTGGCTAATTTTTTGTATTTTTAGTAGAGATGAGGTGTCACCATGTTAGCCAGGCTGGTCTTGAACTCCTCACCTTAGGTGATTCACCGCCTCAGCCTCCCAAAGTGCCAGGATTACAGGCATGAGCCACTATGCCGGGCTATTTTTTAATTTTTTAAGACAGAGTCTCACTCTGCAAACCAGGCTGGAGGCAGTGGAGATATCAGGGCTCACTGCAGCCCCACTTCCCCAGCTCAAGCCATCCTCCCAGCTCAGCCTTCCTAGCTCTGGGACTACAGTCTAGTACCACATCTTCTTTGTAGAGGCAGGGTCTCACTGTGTTGCCCAGGCTGGCCTCAAACTCCTGGGCTCAAGTGATCTTCCCTCCTTGGCCTCCGAAAGTTCTGGCCTCCCAAAGTGAGCCACCACATCCAGCCTCTAAAAGACCATTTGGCTCATTTTGGACATGAGGAAAATGAGCCACAAGGAGGCTATGGCCTGCTCCAGGGCCACTTCACTTTTCAAAAGTCAGTTTTCCTAATCCCTTGTCCTAGTTCTTCTTGAAGCCTTCTCCAACTCTGAGTGCAGTCTTGGCCCACATTGTGACATATTCATAGTTTCTTCAAGAGTTGTCCTCACCTGTTACCTGGATATCACCCTCTTCCACCCTAACTGTGACCACTCTCCTTAAATTCCTGCTGCCTCCCTGACAAGAGATACCTCTTCCTACACCTCTGATCTCCTCCCAGCCAGGCTCTCAAGCTGGCCCATCCCTACCATCACCACCCAACCTTGTTGCATCAGTCTCGCCTTCTCAGAACTGCTCCCTCAGAACCCACAAGGGACCCAAGTTACATGGCAAAGTGTCAAGGTATTGTGATATACATATTGGGGATTACATGATTTTTCTGTTGACAATAATTTCTCTCTTAATGCTGAAAATGTGAGCAGTCAGAATGCTTGTAGTTGGGAAGACTTTTTCACAGGAACTTTCCCAGGCTTTTGGGATAAGTGAACCCCTCCGGCTGCCCTGGATCCTTCCCCTCAACCTAGACACATGCTCAAGTATCTTCCAATTTAGAAATGTGCTCCCTGGTCCTGAGTGTCTCATTTTCTTTTTCTTTTCTTCTCTCTTTTTTTTTTTAGGCAAAGTCTCGCTCTTTCACTCAGGCTGGAGTGAAGTGGCACGGTCTCAACTCACTGCACTGCAACCTCTGCTCTCCCCCACCCCACCCCCCTGCCAACCAGGGTTCAAGCAATTCTCCTGCCTCAGCCTCCCGAGGAGCTGGCATTACAGGTGCGTGCCACCACACCCAGCTAATTTTTGTCTTTTTAGTAGAGATGGGGTTTCACCATGTTAGCCAGGCTGCTCTCAACCTCCTGACCTCAGGTGATCTACCTGCCTCCACCTTCCAAACTGCTGGGATTACAGGCATGAGCCACCACACCAAGCCCTGAGTGTCCTCTTCTGCCTACCATCTTCTTTTATTTCTCAGATACACTCAGTTTTAATGGCTACATCTATGCTGCTAGATCCAAATAACAGGCCCTGACCGTTTATTCCCTTAGCGTGGCTGCCTGGGCATCCCAGTGGCCCCTCACACTGTCAAAATGGAATTTCTCGATTCCTCAAGACACATTCCTACTTTATCTCATCTGGTGGCACCGCGATTCACCCACTCACCCAAGCCAGAAGCCTGGGAGCCATCAGTTCCCACCGCTCCGGAATTCTTTTGGTTACACAGTTCTACCAATGTTACTTTCCACATATGAAGTCTGTTTGCTCCTCCCCTTCTGCCCCTCCTCTTAATTTTGGTCTATACTGCCTGTCATCTAAACATGTTCTAGTCTTCTCCCTCCAATTCCTGCCTCTGATCTCAGCTAACTCAGCTGCTGTAGAAGGCCTTACCTAACTGCCCTCCTGCACTTTCACCTCTGTATCAAGTGCCCTGCTTTATTTGACTCAGAGTACATTTACTATATAAAATTATCTGGCTTACGTCTTTGTTTACTGGTCTGGGTCTCTCCTCCATGATAATGGAAGCTCCTTCAGGTTGGGAACCTTCTCTGGCTCGTTCGTTCTTCTATTCCCATCATCTAGATTAATGCCTGGTACTTAGGAGGTGCTCAAGAAATATTTGCAGTCCAGGTGCAGTGGTTCAGTCTATAATCCCAGCACTTTGAGAGGCCAAGACAAACAGATCACTTGAGGTCAAGAGTTTGAGGCCAGCCTAGGCAACATGGTAAAACCCCATCTCTATTAAAAATACAAAAATTAGCCAGGCATGGTGGCGCAGGCCTGTAGTCTAAGCTACTCAGGAGGCTAAGACACGAGAATCACCTGAACCTGGGAGGCGGAGGTTACAATGAGCAGAGATTATGCCACTGCACTCCAGCCTGGGTGATAGAGTAAGACTCCAGCTCAAAAAAAAAAATTGTTCAATGAATGAATGCTCCAGATCATTATTGCTCAACAGAAATACACTGTGAGCCACAAATGCGAGCCACATGCATAATTTTATTTTATTTTTATTTATTTATTAATTTTTTTCCAGACCTAGTCTCACTCTGTTGCCCAGGCTAGAGTGCAGTGGCATGATCTCAGCTCACTGCAGCCTCCACCTCCCTGGTTCAAGCAATTCTCATGCCTCAGCCTCCTAAGTAGCTAGGATTACAGGTGTGCACTACCATGCCCAGCTGATTTTTTCTATTTTTAGTAGAGACAAGGTCTTACCATGTTGCCCAGGCTGGTCTTGAACTCCTGATCTCAAGTAATCTGCCCAACTTGGCCTCCCAATGTGCTTGGATTACAGTCGTGAGCCACTGTGTCCAGCCACATGTATAATGTTAAATTTTCTTGTAGCCATCAAAAAGGTTTAAAGAAACAGTGAAATTAATTTATAATATATTTTATTTAGCCTAATATATCCAAAAGATTATCATTTCAACAAGTCATCAACATGAAATATATTAATTAGATATTTTATAATCTTTTTTCATTCTGAGTCTTCAAAATCCCATGTGTTTGACATAGCACATCTTAAACTAGTCACATTTCAAGTGCTCAACAACCACATGTGGCTATTGGTTTCTGTACTGGACATGACAGCTCTAGACTTATCCCTCCTGTCATACTGACCTGGCTTCAGTTGTGCTCTCTACTATTGTAAGAATAGATATGATAATTACATCACTAATGAATTCATTTTATCAACAAACATCCTCAGAGAGTCTGCCACGTTTCCATACAAAAAGAAGTGAGTGGCCCAGTGTGGTGGCTCACACCTGTGATCCCAGCACTCTGGGAGGCCAAAATGGGTGGATCAAAAGGTCATGAGTTCGAGACCATCCTGGTCAACATGGTGAAACCCCGTCTCTACTAAAAATACAAAAATTAGCTGAGCATGATGGTGTGTGCCTGTAGTCCCAGCTACTCGGGAGGCTGAGGCAGGAGAATCTCTTGAACCCAGGGGGCGGAGGTTGCAGTGAGTTGAGATTCCCCACTGCACTCCAGCCTGAGTGACAGACTGAGACTTCATCTCAAAAAGAAAAAAAGAAGTGAACATACAAAAATGAATTGCAAATTGCCCAAGATGACGACAGTCTAGTATGAGAGAAAGACATGTAAACAACTGCCAATTGCTATAGGAAATGTAAATTTGGTCTGGAGGATCCAAGAAAAGCCTCAAAGGGAAGTGAGGCTTTAGACCAGCCTTGAAGCACAAGTAGAAGCTGGCCAAGCAGACACGGAAGAGGTGGGGCTTTCCAGGCAACAGAAACAAAACATGTTAAAGGCAGAAAGAAATGTATGAGAGAGCTGCCACTTTATAAAGAGCAAGTAATTTGCTCTGGTTGGAAATACTGGGATGTCGTGTGTGAGGGGGTGCTGGCAGGAGGTGAAGATGGAGAGGGATCAGGGGCTCAGTCTCAGAGGATTATATGTCTTAAATGATTTGTATATGAGTCCAGGCGTGGTGGCTCATGCCTGTAATCCCAGCATTTTGGGAGGCCAAGGTGGGAGGATTGCTTGAGGCCAGGAGTTTGAGACCAGCCAGGGCAACATAATGAGACCCCCACCTCTAACCCCCCAAAAAATTAGTGCACATCTGTAGTCCCAGTTACTCTGGAGGCTGAGGTGGGAGGATTATTTGATCCCAGGAGGTGGAGGCTGCAGTGAGCCATGATTGTGCTACTACTGCATTCCAGCTTGGGCAACAAAATGAGACCCCATCTCTGAAAAAGGAAAAATAAACTGTATAAGTGGGAGGAGGGATGGACTTGATCAGAGTAGCATATTTAAAGCTCTGTCTGGTAGCTGGTATGGACCATGGTTTACAAGGAAGAGGGATAGGAGGCAGAAAGAACAATTAGGAGGCTCCCGCAATTGTCCTGGCAAGAGAGGATAGGCCCTGAACTAAGGCAATGGCAGTGAGAAGGGGAGAGGAGACAAGGAGGACACAGGTGTGAAGGATCTAGGTAGGAATTGGAGACAGCTGGGAGGAGAGCGCTAGCGACGGCTGGGAGGAGGGCACTAGAGACGGCTGGGAGGAGGGCACTAGAGACGGCTGGGAGGAGGGCACTAGAGATGATTATGGTTGTGAGCATGTTGGGTTTTCAGTACCCAGAGGCTCCCAAGAAGAGCTGTCAACTGTTTGGATACTCATCTGTGGCACCAAGAGAGGCACAAGCTACAGAGAATTTTGGCGTCATTAGCATACAGGTGGTGCTTAAAATGAAGGAAATGAATTCAATGTCCCAAGAAGAAAAGAGAGCCAAAGAAAATGATGAACAGAAGCCACTTCAGAGGGGCCGGTGACCCTTGCCACCAGCACAGCACCATGCGCGTCTGAACTCAATAACATATCAAACAGCTGCTCCCTCAGAGCCTACAAGGGACCCAAGTGACACGGCAGTGCTTTGAGGTATTGTGATATTGAAGATTACATGATTTTTGTTGACAACAGTTTCTCTTAATGCTGAAAATATGAATGGTCAGAATGCTTTAGTTGGGAAGAAGTTTTCACAGAAACCTTCCCTGGGTTTGGGGGTGAGTCATAAACCCAACAAATATAATCCTATTTTGTGACAATATAGTACTCTGTAGAGTAAACTGTAATGTCATCAATTCTGTCTCCCGTAATCCTCACAATGGCTGTCTGAAGAACATAGAGCCATTTATGGATGAAGAAACTGGAGCTGAAAGAAGTTAGATGACTTGCCCAATTCAAATGGCTAAGAAGACAAAGGGCAAACTTGAGTTCACGTCTTCTGACTTAAAGTAGCTAGACTCATGATCCCACAGCTGACCCTCAGCAAAGCTCCTTGCCCAGCACCTTAGACAATGGTGTTTGGACACACCTTGATTTTATCATTTGACTCATTGCCCAGGAGACTAAGGTCTGAAGTTTTGCTCAGTGTAGGTCAATTTCAAAATTATTGTTTGAAAAGGGTGGTATATGGCTTTTTGAAAAGGCATTCAGGGCCAGGTGCAGTGGCTAACTCCTGTAATCCCAGCGCTTTGGGAGGCCGAGGCAGGGAGATCACCTGAGGTCGGGAGTTCGAGACCAGCCTGACCAACATAGAGAAACCCTGTCTCTACTAAAATACAAAATTAGGTGGGCGTGGTGACGCATGCCTGTAATTGCAGCTACTCGGGAGGCTGAGGCAGGAGAATCGCTTGAACCCTGGAGGTGGAAGTTGCAGTGAGCTGAGATTGCACCATTGCATTCTAGCCTGGGCAAGCTGAAAAACCTGAAAAAGAAAAAATAAACTGTATAAGTGGGAGGAGGGATGGACTTGAACAAGTAGCATCTTTAAAGCTCTGTCTGGTAGCTGGGGAAAACTAGAGCGAAACTCTGTCTTGCAGGGGAAAAAAAGGCATTCAGGCTGGGTGTGGTGGCTTACACCTGTAGTCCCAGCACTTTGGGAGCTGAGGCAGGCAGATCATTTGAGGTCAGGAGTTTGAGAGCAGCCTGGCCAACATGGTGAAACCCCTTCTCTACTAAAAATACAAAAATTAGCTGGGTGTGGTGGTGCACACCTGTAATCCCAGCTACTTGGGAGGCTGAGGCACAAGAATTGCTTGAACCCTGGAAGCACAGGTTGCAGTGAGCCAAGATTGCACCACTGCACACCAGACTGGGTGACAGAGCAAGACTTTATTTCAAAAAACAAGGAAAAAAGGCATTCAGACAATAAAGATGTTTTTTATTTTTGCTTTCTGCTTTTTAAGGAGCATGGATCTTGAAAGCCATGAAGGCTAATATGGCAGCTGTGACGAAGCATCAAATTTGACTCCAAGCCTCCTGGAAGCAAAAATAGAAACATAGAGGCTATTTTTGCTCTTTTGTACAATGAGGCTATTTTGGCATTTTGTACAATGCCAGTTACCTAAGGAAGACACAGTGCTTTATAATGCAGATTCAAAATAACTGACTTAACCACCTTACCATGCCTGTTTCTGCCACAGAGGGGAAGTGAAAGCAGGACTTTGAGGAGCTTGGTCACATTGGAAGCAGGAACAACGGGCAGATTAATGATCTTCAGGAAGAGTAAAGTAGAAGTCAGCCCTGCTTTCACTCTTTAGCCCCTGGCTCCTGAATGTTCACCCTCTTACCCTTGTCACATGCTTCTGTTCTCTTTTTTTTAAATCTTTTTGATAAAAGTTATGTTTGTGTTCTTATCAAAGGCTACCCGCTCTAAATGAATGTGCAAGAGGCAGTTAAGCAGACCGACCTATGGGGTATGTAGGGACAGAATAAATGATAGAGAGACCTGGGCAAGGATGATGTGCTTCGTGTGTAGGTCACTAGGATCCTCTCTGGAGAAGGAACCAGGGAGGAAGCCCACCCCAAAAAAATCTCTGGAAGAATCTCTTGGTGCATGGATCTCCCTAAGTCTTTCCAATAACCCTGAGTGCTGTGACTAGGGCCGCAATTATTAACATGGATCTGAGGTGGGGTGGGGTAAAAGTGGCTGTGTGTCCGGCCCTAACACAGTGCCAGGCATATAGCAGATGTACAATTAATGTTAACTGAAGAGGGGAAAGGAGAGATGAAGAAAGAAAGCAGGGGGAAAAGGAGGGAAGGAAATCGAGATGGAAGGAAGGAGTTCTGAAGGAAAAAGAGTGATACAAAAATAAAATGATGGGAGAGGTAAAGTTAGCATGTCAAATGTTTTTCAAAGGTCTTGTGCAGTTGCCAGAGGAGGACTGCAATTTTGTCTTGGGTTTCCTAGCAACCAAAGCAAGGAGGGAAACACAATCAGTTATAACATTCACAGTAACCATAAGATAAAAACAGATCCATTGCCCAGAAAAACTCTTCCCTGGCTCCTATTAAAGGGAACACCATGTCATATAGTTTATCCTCAGCAACATTCCTGAAATAAATACAGAATCACATCCTGAACAATTGTCTCTCAGAACATCCTCAATGCAGGTGACTGGCATATTGGCAAGTGCCACTCAGGACACTCAAATGGTCAAAACAATTTCATATAAAAAGCAACTTTCTGAGGTTCTGGCTTCTTTTCAGTGATATATTTTTACAGTATCCGGTAACAGGGATGAAAATACCTTCCTGGTACCCACACCATCATTTCTAGTTTCAGCCCAGGACAAACATCACCGAATGATCACTGAACTTTTTCTCATTGATACTGGACATTGCCTCATAATCCTTGCCAACTGTACCCATTAACAGGGTTCTTCTCCCATGCCAACATCAATCTATCTGCCAGCTCTGATCAAAGGGAATTGATGAATATCCTTCAAGCAATACTCTATGAATATTATTTCATATAATAAAATTTGAATACAAATGAGGCAAGAGGGAGTGTGAAGTTATACTGGCTGGCAAGAAAAAAGAAATATTATATATTGATAAGCAAGGATAAAACGTAATGATTTCACAAGCAAGGACATGGATCATTTGACATTCTGTATGAAAAAGGTGAATTAGAACAAGGACTAAATCAAAATCCCATGTTGCTCTAGTATCCAGACTGTTCCTGGCTATGTCTCTCTCATACATACACATACACGCACACACTTTATTTTTTTCCTTCTAGAGACAGGGTCTTGATATGTTTGCCAAGCTGACCTTGATCTCCTCGGCTCAAGCAGTCCTCCCACCTCAGCCTTCTGAGTATCTGGGACTACTGGTGCGCACCACCAAACCCAGCTCTGTTTTATTTTTTAAAGAAAAAAAAACAAACAGTATTTGGAAACAGGGAAGCATTCTACTAGTGGACCAGAAAATGTGAAGGATACACAGAAGATTGTGCTGTTACTTTGGGTGCACCTAATAAACCACATTGCTCCTACCACTTGACTTTGAACTTGGCTATGTAACTTGTTTTGGTCAATGAGACATTAAGAAATGTAAGCAGAGGCTTACAGAACTGCTTGTACATTAAGGTTTATCCTTTTAGAATGTACCTTCTTGGAACCTAGCCATTATGCTGTCAGGAGGCTCAAGCAGCCATGTGGAAAGGCTAACATGCAGAAGAACTGAGGCCCCTGTCTGTCAACCTGAGTTGAGATCCCAGCCAGTAGCTATCACTAAAAATTAGCTGTGGGAGGATGTCATTTTGACGCTTCTGACACCACATAAAGCAAAACAACTGCATGGTCAACCCACAGAACCATGAGAAATGGTACATTTTTTATGTTTTAAGCCACTAAATTTTGGGGTGGTTATGCAGTAGTAGATAACTGAAAAATACAAAGCAGCAATGGGGAAAGAATAGAAGATTAAGCCTGAAGCAACAAAATTCTTCCTAATGGAGACAGGTTCAGGCTCAGAGTCAACAAATGCGAAGCATAGAAGGAAACCAATCATTCAGGAAAAGCATTGAGAACAGCTCAGATAGTCATCTCTTACCCTCTTCTCTGCATGAACATGTAATAGCTAGAAGCAAAGGCTTTCATGCTCAAGATTCATCCAGAAAACTGCTAAAGAAAGTGGACAGTCTTCCTAGGGAGTGTTTGTTGTTGTTGCTGTTGTTTTGCTTTTTAGACACAGGGTCTTCCTCTGTCACCCAGACTGGAGTGCACTGTGCGGTCATAGCTCACTGCAGTTTCAATTTTCTGAGTTCAAGTGATCCTCCCACTTCAGCCTCAAGAGTCTTGGACTACAGACTTGCACAACCACACTCGGCTAATTTTTAATTTTTTGTAGAGATGAGATCTCGTTATATTGCCCAGGGTGGCCCATGGAGCGTTTGAAGGGGGTTATAGGGCTTGAGAATGAAGCAGACCCCAGTTTGAAATACTAAAGAGATCTACCCCTCAGTAGAAGATAAAGCCCACTTCAACTATTGTGAATATCTGTAACCTCTGTGCTTCTCATCCAGACACTCTAAAAGGGTTTCTTTCTTTTGATAGGCCCCACCTACTTACAAAGAACCCTCAGATGATTTTATCAGTCAAGGAAGGGGCCTAATAGTGACTTACACAACTCTGCAAAGATACTCATGGAAACTACCATACTAGTTAACATAATCCTTTATCTATATAAACAGAAAACCAAAGTTTGCAAATATATTAGAAAAACCGCAGGGTGCGGTGGCTCAAGCCTGTAATCCCAGCACTTTGGGAGGCCAAGGCGGGTGGATCACGAGGTCAAGAGATCGAGACCATCCTGGTCAACATGGTGAAACCCGTCTCTACTAAAAATACAAAAAATTAGCTGGGTGTGGTGGCGCGTGCCTATAATCCTAGCTACTCAGGAGGCTGAGGCAGGAGAATTGCCTGAACCCAGGAGGTGGAGGTTGCGGTGAGCCAAGATGGCACCATTGCACTCCAGCCTGGGTAAAAAGAGTGAAACTCCGTCTCAAAAAAAAAAAAATCTAGACACATCTTGGCACAATTTCACAACTCCAAATATAAATGGGAAATCCTAAAATCTTGGGGATTTCCTAGAAAGAACAAGAAGCAGAATTTTCACCTGACATAGACAATGTTGGATCCTGGACAATGACTAACATAACATCTTCATAGTTAGCAAGGAAGCTTGGAACAATCTAAACCCTGCCCAAGTACCAGTAATTTGTAAGAAATCAGAACATTTACTGTTCATATTCTTTGGATGACAAAATTATTCAAACATATTTTCCAGCAAAAATTAAAGGAGGGTCCAAGAAAAAGGACAACATGGGATACAAGAAATTGAAATCCCAAAGAAGTGAAAGAAGCTGGCAAGAGATGAAGAGGATTCATCATCTTCGGATGCCCAAAAGAATTTCCTTGAACCAACAGTTCGAATGACATGAGGATTTACATTTATTAATATTCCCTTTTTTTTATGAGGGATTTCCAGTAAAAAAACAAAACAAAACGGAAAACCTGTTAGACAAATTCTAAAATAGCTTTAAAAATTGGTTATTTAGTGAATGATATTTACATAGTCACAAAGCTGAAATGCTATTTAAAAACTTTTAGGCCAGGCGCGGTGGCTTCTGCCTATAATCCCAGCACTTTGGGAGGCCGACGAGGGCGGATCATGAGGTCAAGAGATCAAGACCATCCTGGTCAACATGGTGAAACCCCGTCTTTACTAAAAATACAAAAATTAGCTGGGCATGGTGGTGCGCTCCTGTAGTCCCAGTTACTCGGGAGGCTGAGGCAGGAGAATTGCTTGAACCTGGGAGGCGGAGGTTGCAGTGAGCCAAGATGGTGCCGTTGCACTCCAGTCTGGGTAACAACAGCGAGACTCCGTCTCAAACAAACAAACAAAAAAAAACTTTTAAATTTTAAAACAACTACTACAGGCTAAACATAGAAAACTTTCTTAGAGTTACAAAATAAAATGTAAATTGTATACCTTTACCCTGTAAGAATAGTAACTGACAAAAATTGAGGTGAGGGCAGGGGATAGGCAAAGAAGATGCTTCTCTTTAAAAAAAAAAAAAAAAAAAAAAATTGAAATCCCCGCTGCAGTCCTGGTCCTCTCTCTCCATCTCTAGAAGCAATCACTCTCCTGAAATTGGGGCATAATCAGCCTATATTTATATACTTTACCTATACACAGTATGTAGTTATTTTATAAAAATTTAAAGGTTATGTAAATAATATCCTTACATGTTTTTCACTTAACATTAAGTTTTTGAAATCCACTGATATTAATACACTTGGTCATTCATTTTCACTGTTAGAGTAAAATTGACCATACCACAGTTTATTTTAAATTCCCCCCACCAATGGGGCATCGAGTTGTTTCACTACCATAAACCACGTTGTAGTGAACATCCTTGTACTGCTTTCCTTTGCACATGCTCAGGAGTTTCTCCAGGGCACCAATGTCTAAAAGGGAAATGGCCAGGTGCTGGGGGTGTGCACATTGTTTGAATCCTCTTTATACTTGGTCGGTCCATGGCTTCTCTGCGATTTGGCTGAGATCAAGTGTGCACTTGATCCGTCCAGGACCAGCTCCAGCTGGGGGATAGTCATGAGGAAGTAGGATTGGACAAAGAGGATGTGATCTAATGGAAAGAAACAGGGGAACTCAGCAAGGCCTGTCTGTTCAGATTCTTCTTGGTGTCTCTTTGTGGATTAGCATGTTCCTAATGTCCCTTTCCTCTGCACATAGGAAGGGTACTTCTGAGGTGAGGGTTTTATGACTCACTCCAGAGAAGGAAAAGAGGGAAGTGAGAGTGACCTTCCTGATTCTGCTATTTTCTCAAATGCCAAGATGTTATCTTTTAGGGTAATGTGTCCTGAACCTCATCAGGAGAGAGTGATTAATTTGGCCATAGAGGCAGGCTAGTTAGATAGAGACTGTGAACCCTGAAGGACCAGGGTAGAGAGTGCCTTTCAGAAGGAAGGCAGTTCAGCATGTAGAATGGCCCAGACATTATAACCCACAGCACAATCTAGGAACTCCCCACCACCTGGCTGAGGGAGGAGGGTTAGTAAAACTTTTTTTTTTTTTTGAAACGGAGTCTCTCTCTGTTCCCCAGGCTGGAGTGCAGTGGCATGATGTAAGCTTACTGCAGCCTCCACCCCCCGGATTCAAGCAATTCTGCCTCAGCCTCCCGAGTATCTGGGACTATAGGCATGTACCACCATGCCCAGCTAATTTTTGTATTTTTGTGGAGATGGGAGTACACCATATTGGTCAGGCTGGTCTCAAACTCCTGACCTCATGATCCATCCACCTCAGCCTCCCAAAGTGCTGGGATTACAGGCATGAGCCACCTAAACTTTTTTTTTTTTTTTTAAGATAGAGTTTTGCTCATATTGCCCAGGCTAGAGAGCAATAGCACCATCTCGGCTCACTACAACCTCTGACTCCCAGATTTAAGTGACTCTACTGTCTCAGCCTCCTGAGTAGCTGGGATTACAGACACTTGCCACCACCCCCAGCTAATTTTTTTTTTTTTTTTTTTTTGAGACAGAGTTTTACTCTCTTGCCCAGGCTGGAGTACAGTGGTGTGATCTCAGCTCACTGCAAGCTCCACCTCCCGAGCTCAAGGGATTCTCCTGCCTCAGCCTCCTGAGTAGCTGGCACTACAGGTGCTCACCACCACGCCTGGCTAATTTTTGTATTTTTAGTAGTGATGGGTTTCACAATGCTGGCCAGACAGGTCTTGAACTCCTGACCTTGTGATCCACCCGCCTCAGCCTCCCAAAGTCCTGGGATTACAGGCTATGGAAACTTTTAAGCAGAGGTGTAACATGCTCAGCTTGGCCATTTTAGTAGCTTAGTTTGGTAGATATGCAGAGAATGAGGTGAGGGGGGATCAAATAGGCAGCAAAGAGCTGAGAAGAACAGTAACCTAAGCCAAAAATGAACAGATCTTGACTATGGCAGCTGCGGTGAAAGGAGAAAGGAAAGATTAATTAGGAATCAAATCTAAGAGTTTGGTGATTAAATGGATGTGGAGAAACATGGAACAGAGAAGAATTTAGGGATGACAGTTGACTGGGAGAAGGAAAAGGAAAGGGAACTAAAAGGACTCAGCTATACTGACAGATATTGAGACCTATTCAGGGTCTCCTGAGGCCAGGAGACAGGGTTCTCCTTCCTTGTGCTTGTGGCTCCCCGAATAAAATCAGGTTTTATAAACTAAAGAAGAAAGGAGAAAAAAATGTTGGGTAGTGGTTATAAGATAGAAACCTATTATATGCTGGACGAATTACTTGCAGTGCCTGTCTTGATTCTCAAGCAACTCTACAAGGTGCTGTTTCCATTGGGAACACATGAAGTTACAAGTAAAAGGATGTATAACTCTGGTTTAAGCCATGAAGACGTTTGAAAATCTGACATAAGAATCCTAGAGAAAGAAGTTTCCTTTTAAGCTGCAGTGGCTCAAGGATGTCATTAAGAACCTGGCCTCTTTATGTCGTCCTAATCCGCATTCTCAGTGTGTTGGTTTTCACTCTTAAGCTTGTCAACACAAGGCTTTTTCCTTTAATTTGTATCTTTAACTGGGCTACATGAATCTTTCCAGAAGCCTGCTTCCAGACTCTTCCATCTCCTTGGCCATAATTGGCCACATGCTGAGTTCGGAAGCAATCTCTAGCTGGGGAACAGGATAGGCTTCAACCAACCAAGACTTTTCTCTGAGGCCTGGGGACAGGTATTCCTTCTTTGTACATGTTGTAGCACAAATGAAATCAGGTTCTATTAACCAGGAAAGAAGAAGAAATACTGTTAGGTAATGGGAGTAAGTCATAGTTCCAACCTTCAGAGCATCTGTGGAAAGAGGACAGAAAGAAAAAAGAAATGACCTAGGTCAATCTCCCAAATACTTATTGATGGCATTCACAATTGGAAAGATAACAAAAAGGCCTTATTTATGCAATACCTTTACCAGGAGATAGCTGATCTGTCCGCTATGTCATTACCGAAGTATAAAATGAAGGTATTTCCTGAGCTCTTTGTGTAAGTGAGGTCCTGCACACATCACTTAAAGCCTCCTATGTTCATTCTGTGCCAGAGTGTACCCTAATGTGGCAAGAGAGGACCTGGGGCTGCACGGTGGTCCCAAACGTCTATGTGCTTGGCCCAAGTCTCAATATCATCTGTATCTTTCTAATTATCAGTAAAGGCCAATACTGGATAAGACTACTGATTCTTGTGAGTCTATTGAACAATCTGACTTTTTACGTCATCCTCCCTAGGTAAACAACAATGTTATTATCTCCATTTGACAGGAGAAGGAATGGAAGCTTAGCAAGTTTTAAAAACTTGCCCAGGCAGGGCACAGTGGCTCACGCCTGTAATCCTAGCACGTTGGGAGGCCAAGGTGGACCAGTCACCTGAAGTCAGGAGTTCAAGACCAGCCTGGCCAACATGGTGAAACCTCTTCTCTACTAAAAATACAAAATTAGCATGGTGGCATGTGCCTGTAGTCCCTGCTACTCAGGAGGCTGAGGCAGGAGAATCACTTGAACCCAGGAGGTGGAGGTTGCAGTGAGCTGACATGGCATCATTGCACTCCAGCCTGGGCAACAAGAGAGAAACACTGTCTCAATTAAAAAAAAAAAAAATTTAAAAAAAGGCCAGGTGCGGTAACTCACACCTGTAATCCCAGCACTTTGGGAGGCCAAGACGGGCAGATCACGAGGTCAGGAGATCAAGGCCATCCCAGGATGATGACACCCTGTCTCTACTAAAAATATAAAATTAGCTGGGCATGATGTCTCGTGTCTGTAGTCCCAGCTACTCAGGAGGCTGAGGCAGGAGAATCACTTGAACCAGGGAGTCGGAGGTTGCAGTGAGCTGAAATTGCACCACTGCACTCCAGCCTGGCGACAGAGCAAGATTCCAATATGAACAGACGCTTTTCAAAAGAAGGCATTTATGTAGCCAACAAACATGAAAAAATGCTCATCATCACTGGTCTTTAGAGAAATGCAAATCCAAACCACATTGAGAGACCATCTCACATCAGTTAGAATGGCAATCATTAAAAAATCTGGAGACAACAGATGCTGGAGACGATGTGGAGAAATAGGAACACTTTTACACCATTGGTGGGAGTGTAAATTAGTTCAGCCATTGTGGAAGACATGGGTGATACCAGTGCCCAAGGTGGGACAGAAGAGAAGGCTGTGATACAGCAAACTGAAAAGAAAACATTAGAGAAAGAGAAATGTGAAAAATTATAAAACCATGTTATAAATTCCAGGTAAGGAGAGTTTCCAGGAGTTAAGGGTGAACCACCACGCCTAGTGAGGTCAAATAACACAACAGAAAAAGACTCATGGACTTGGCAGAGAGGAGATCATCAGCCAGTGGCCAGAGGCAGATCCCAGCGGTGTGGAGACTGTGAGGAGATGAAAATGTGGAGTGAAGAAACTTTGATAGGAAGGAAAAAGAAAGGAAGACACTCAGAGGTTGAAGCAGAGTCTTTGAGGACATGTTTTTCTGTTAGGGGAAATTGTTATGTATTTGTGGGTATCAGGAAAAGGAACCAGTAGAAATGGTGACATCAAACTCACCAAAAAGGAAATGGACAGGCTGGGTGAGGTGGCTCACGCCTGTAATCCCAGCAGCCAACATGGAGAAACCCTGTCTCTACTAAAAATACAAAATTAGCCAGACTTGGTGGCACATGTCTGTAATCCCAGCCACTTGGGAGGCTGAGGCAAGAGAACTGATTGAACTCAGGAAGTGGAGATCATGGTGAGCTGAGATCATACCATTACCCTCCAGCCTGGGCAACAAGAGTAAGACTCCATCTTAAAAAAAAAAAATGTCAGTGAACAGGAAGTTTAGCAAGACAGCAACGGAGTAAACTCAACAGCAAAGATGGAAAATTTAGCCTTGAAAAGAAGGGGAATTTCTGAGGCTAGAAGGAAAGGGATAAGCAGACCTACTTATACCTTTGGATTGATCTAGTTTCTGTTGGCTGGGAAATGAGTAAAGATGGGCAAAGTTAAATAAAATGTGTTCACATAATCAGTGTGGTCTATATTTATTTCCCTGTAACCAGAGAGGCAGCATATTCTAGTGTCACAGAGTCTGAAACCCAACCTGCTGCTTTGAATTTTACTTCTGGCCATGACATGCTTTTTCGTGGAAGATCATATTTATATCACTGCAGCAGAATCACAGCAACTGTGCTCAGTCTTCATGGATTATTTAAAAGATTCAGAACATGTGGAACAGATAATTCCAGCTCTTTAAAGTCTGTGGAGCCCTAATATTATTTTTATTAACACAACAACAGCCTTGATAATGTCATAAAAACTGGACTAATTTTAGTTATTTATCTTATATTTGACTGCATCAAAGCAGTACTTGAGACAGCTAATAATAAAAGCACGACTGGACAGTTAAAATGGATTGAAAAGAAAAACAACTTTGACAAAAATGTAAACAATAACAGTTACAGAAATGTAAATTCTGTATTTGTTATGGAATTTACATTTACAAAATGAGGCATCTTGTGTTAAATAATCAAAAGCAAAGTCAAATTATTAAATTCTTGTAGGGTAGACTTTAGGAAAAGAGTACAGAAATCGCCAGTCAGTAATGAAATTGGTTTGGTTCTTTGAGTACTTGCTAACATTTGTTGAGCACTTACCCTACATTGGGGGCTATTCTAGTATGTTTTCATCTCATTTCAATTTAACCCTCTGAGGTAGATCATGTTACTATTATCATCATCCCTATTTTCCAAATAAGGAAACTAGGGCACAGAAAGGTTAAGTCAATTGGCCAAGGTCTGTAGCAAATAAGTGGCCCAGCTGCAATTCAAAACCAGGTAGACCGACTTTACAGCCCTTGCTCTTAACTAATACTCTAGATGCTCAGTTCTCAAACGCGGCTCAGGGCCCCTCTACGTTCTTAAAAATTATTGAGACTTTCGTGATAAAACTTTCAGCAAACCAGGAATGGAGGGAGACTGTCCTCAACATGATGAAAAACTCACAGCTAGCATCATATTCAATGGTAAAACAGAAAAACTTTTAAGATCAGGAATAAGAGAAGGATGCCTATTTTCACACTGCTATTTTTTTTTTTTTTTTTTTTTTTGAGATGGAGTTTCGCTCTTGTTACCCAATCTGGAGTGCAATGGTGCTATCTTGGCTCACCACAACCTCCGCCTCCTGGGTTCAGGCAATTCTCCTGCCTCAGCCTCCTGAGTAGCTGGGATTACAGGCACGTACCACCATGCCCAGCTAATTTTTGTATTTCTAGTAGAGACGGGGTTTCACTATGTTGACCAGGATGCTCTCGATCTCCTGACCTCGTGATCCACCCGCCTCAGCCTCCCAAAGTGCTGGGATTATAGGGGTGAGCCACCGCGCCCGGCCTTCACACTGCTATTCAACTGTACTAGAACTCCTAGACAGAGCAATGAGCCAAGAAAAAGGGGAAAAAGCATCCAAATTGGAAGGAAGGAAGTAAAATTACCTTTATTAACAGATGACATGCTCCTATATATAGAAAACTCCAAAGAATACACACAAAAACCTACAAAAAGGCTGGGTGCAGTGGCTCATGCCTGTAATCCCAGCACTTTGGGAGGCTAAGCCAAACATATCACTTGAGGTCAGGAGTTCAAGATCAGCCTGGCCAACATGGTGAAACCCCATCTCTACTAAAAATACAAAAATTAGCAGAGTGTGGTGGCACTCACCTGTAATCCCAGCTACTCAGGAGGCTGAGGCAGGAGAATTGCTTGAACCCAGAGGTTGGAGGTGACAGTGAGCTCAGATTGCACCACTGCACTCAAACCTGGGTAAAAAAGCGAGACTCTGTCTCGCAAAAAAAAAAAAAAAAAAAAGGTTAAAAACTACAAAAAAAAAAAAAAAAAGCTGGGGGTGAGGCTGGGTGTGGGGCCGGGGACAGTGGCTCACGCCTGTAATCGCAGTACTTTGGCAGCAACCAACCTCACCCAGACTGGCAATGCCATGGCACGTTCAGTAGCAACTCTTAAGTAAAAATACAAAAATTAGCCATGTGTGGTGGCAGGCGCCTGTAATCCCCATACTCAGGAGGCTGAGGCAAGAGCGTCACTTGAATCCAGGAGGTGGAGGTGGCAGTGAGCTGAGATCGCACCACTGCAGTCCAGCCTGGGTGACAGAGCAAGACTCTGTCTCTAAAAAAAAAAAAAACAGCTGCTAAGGACTCCAAGAGCTTTTGCTTAGATGGGTTGTCTATCAATATTTATTGTATAAGAAATTAAAACTGGGCCGGGCACGGTGGCTCACGCCTATAATCCCAGCACTTTGGGAGGCCGAGGCGGGTGGATCACGAGGTCAAGAGATAGAGACCATCCTGGTCAACAAGGTGAAACCCCGTCTCTACTAAAAAAAAAAATACAAAAATTAGCTGGGCATGGTGGTGTGCACCTGTAGTCCCAGCTACTTGGGAGGCTGAGGCAGGAGAATTGCTTGAACCCAGAAGGCGGTTGCGGTGAGCCAAGATCGCACCATTGCACTCCAGTCTGGGTAACAACAGTGAAACTCCGTCTCAAAAAACACAAAACAAAACAAAACAAAACAAAAAAAGAAATTAAAACTGGGAAAGTGTTTAAATATATTTTTAAAATAAAAACAAAAATAAATATATAGAAATACATATGTAAAAATTTAAAATAACTACAAATGACATTTTTTAAAATTAAAAAAAAGGTTTTCCACACAGAAATTAGTGAGAAAATTGGTGAGGTTTTTTTTTTTACTTTTTTTTTTTTTTGAGACAGGGTCTTGCTCTGTCACCCAGGCTAGAGTGCAGTGGCACAATCTCGGCTCACTGCAACCTCCGCCTCCTGGGTTCAAGTGATTCTTCTGCCTCAGCCTCCCGAGTAGCTGGGACCAGAGGTGCATGCTACCATGCCTGGCTAATTTTTGTATTTTTAGTAGAGACGGGGTTTCACCATGTTGGCCAGGATGGTCTCGATCTCTTGACCTTGTGATCCGCCCGCCTTGGCCTCCCAAAGTGCTGGGATTACAGGCGTGAGCCACTGCGCCCAGCTCAGTAGCAACTTTTAAGGTATTTTAACAGGTGTGTTATACATGTATAGCAACTATAAAGGTATTTCAACAGATGTGTTAGTTTTTAAAATAAAAATATAAACTAAATGATTAATAATAGAAAAATGACCGAGAAAAAGTAGTTTTTTCTTCATCTCCTACCATATCTCCTCCCCTGATATTCACCATCTCAGCTCTTATCCATTAAGAAGTCCTAGAAAAAAATCATGAGCACAGAAGAAATGAGCTCCCCTGGGGCCACATTCTGGTTTCTACATACATTTCCCACTAAAGGGAACTAAGGCTCCTAAGAGAAAGGGCTGATTCCAGATCTGGGAGAGGAGATGTACCTCTTGGCATACTAATCAAGGAATGCGAAAAGACCACTATCATAGTGTCAAAAGACTCAGAAACCCAGGACCCAGAACAATGCCTGGTAATTAAAATGTCTAGACCCTGAAATTGAAAACAACCCCGGTGGATGTGTGCAGGAGGGAACAGGGACCACTGTGTGCCACCTGTTCATTCTCTGTATTCAAAACCTTATGGCTGAATATCTGACACGTGGCTCCAACAAAATGGCTATTGCTTGGATGGGTGATAGATGATTAGATGATGAATAGAGTGAAAAAGTAAGAGAAATTGTAAAAATCATTTAACTACTAAATGTAATATTGTGGGGAGTTGCAATGCCAGGAGCTTTCTTCTCAAGTTATTCCATTCAAATATATACAAAAATTTCTATCACAAAATACTTTCAACAGTAACAAATGTCTGCAAGGTGGGAAAATCAAGGAAAAATAAACAAGAGAAAGAAGGCTGTGAATTTATTCACACCAATCTCAGAAGTGCTGAAGAAATGTTTTATTTCTCTTTCAGTGATCTGATCTTACCAGGTCGCACCCACGAGGTGACAGGGAAAAAATGTATTTCAGTCTATCCCACTTCAATTAGTCCAAGGCAAGAATGTAATCCATCCATTTAAGTAAGGCTACCCCATAGGCAAAATGTCTCAGTCTCAGATTCCTCTCTCCTCTTCCAGCTTACCTCTAAGGTAGCAGCTGTCTTATTCTGTCTCCCAGGCTGTAGTGTAGTGGCACAATTTCAGCTCACTGCAACCTCCACCCCTGGGTTCAAGCAATTCTCCTGCATCAGTCTCCCAAGTAGCTGGGACTACAGGCATGCACCACCACGTCTGGTTAATTTTTGTATTTTTAATAGAGATAGGGTTTTGCCAGGTTGGCCAGGCTGGTCTTGAACTCCTGACCTCCAGTAATCCACCCACCTCAGCCTCCCAAAGCACTGAGATTACAGGCGTGAGTCACCGCACCTGTTTCCTTTTTTACCCTCTTCTTGAAGAAAAGGTCTGACCATTGAATCATGGGAATGACGTGTAAAAAAGAGAACCTCTCAGAGAAGGATGAACAAGAGGCAGCAAAGTCGCTTAGCACTGCCACTCAATGGAGTGGGGCAAGCTGGAGAGCCATCAGTGAGTGTGGCTGGGCACAGACCACTTTCTGGTGGGAAATCTGAGATGGAGGGGGTCTGCATAGTGGGGAGATTGGGTGGAAAGGTTGGGGGATCAAGCTGCTTCACACTAGCTTTACCTGTTTGTTTATTCGTTTGTTTAATTCCTAGGGCCATGCCTCTGGGAAATGGGAAAGGTTTCTCAGAAATTCTGGATCCCTGAGAAGGAGGGAATGTTGGGTTCTGGGGTTTAGGTCAACCACATTTTTCTGAAAAGTGTTCGTTCTCAATTGAAAAAAGGTGAAGTATGGGGAGAAATTAACCCTATGGGCTCAGAGATCTTAGAAATCAGACTTTGCTGTGCATTAGTGTTATAGTAAAGCGTGTCAAAGGCTGGGACTGGTTTTAGATTTATAGGAAGGAGCCGGCGTGGTGGCTCATGCCTGTAATCCCAGCACTTTGGGAGGCTGAAGAGGGCAGATCACCTCAGGTCAGGAGTTCGAGACTAGCCTGGCCAACATGGGGAAACCCCATCTCTACTAAAAATACAAAAATTAGCCAGATGTGGTGACATATGCCTGTGGTCCAGCTACTCAGGAGGGCAAGACAGGAGAATCGCTTGAACCCTGGAGGTGGAGGTAGCAGTGAGCCGAGGTCGTGCCACTGCTCTCCCACCTGGGCAACAGAGTGAGACTCTGTCGCCAAACGAAACAAAACAAAGAAAGATTGATAGGAAGGGCAATGTTGGGCGCCCTGGCTTTTATCCCACACTTCTTCCCTGGAGCTCAAACTCGGGTCACAGACATAATTGCAGCCTTATGAGTAGAGGATATTATTTTACATGCTTATCAGTCTCTGCGGGACGTGTGAGTCTTTTGCTGCCTTCGGCTTCTTGACCTTAGCTTCTATTTATACCTACAATACTCATCCTTTCAAATAGAGGGTAATCCAATAGCAGCTACATTTTCATGCACTCGCTGAAATATAAAAATCCTAAGGGCATAACAATTGCCTTTTATGCTTTTTAAATGTCTTATCTTTCTTTGGCATTAAATTATTTTCCAAAATAGATTTCTTTCTCCTGACTGCCTTTTCTAGAATTTTACTCAATGTTTTTTGCCAATAAGTCTTTTTCTTATAAGTCCTCACATTTGTTCTAATTATAAACTAGCACACATGGTGACATATATTACTTTCCTAGGCTGGATTCCAGAAAGCAATGACAAGCAAAGAGAGAAGAGCTCCATAAGTAAGCTGAATTTAGTCTAGGGGATGGCAAATTGCCTTTGCTGCTGCATTTTTTTTTTAATCCACCAGACATCAAAAGAAGTTTTATTTCTAGCTTAGCAGGTGCCAGTGGGCTTCCCCCTTTTCTACTAAATTATAAGCTTCTTCAGGGTGAGTAATATGTTCTAGTCATCTTTGGAATCTCACCTTTAAGTGCCTTGCAATGAGCATCAAACTGAATTAAATTGCATTTAGTCAAATGAAGGGTGAAACCTAACAGCATTTTTGAGGAAGTCAAGGAAATTTGTGGCGTAGACATGCTTAGTGTCCCTCCTGTAGCTGACCAGGTGGCTAATTCAAAATTTATATAGAGTCGAATCTCACAATATTTTTATTTAAGAGAGAAAAAAAAAACTATTTCCCTCAAATAAGAAAAGTAATAGATTGGGAGGCCAAGGTGGGCAGATCACAAGGTCAGGAGTTTGAGACCAGCCTGGCCAACATAGTGAAACCCCATCTCTAATAATAAATTAAAAATTAGCGAGGCATGATGGCCTGTGCCTGTAGTCCCAGCTACTTGGGAGGCTGAGGCAGGAGAATCGCTTGAACCCGGGAGGTGGAGGTTGCGATGAGCTGAGATTGTGCCATTGCAGGTGACACTGCGGGTCTCCATCTAAAAAAATAAAATTAAAAAAAAGAAAAAGAAAGTGGGGGAAATCACCCACATTTCTATTATCCTGATATCAAGCTGGTAACAGTGGTCATACTTTGTCTCTTTATACATATATATGTATGTATATCAGCCATTTAAAACAAAATGGGCAATAGGGTGAGTCTCTGTCTCAAAGCAAAACAAAACAAAACAAAAGATTTATAGAAGGACAGTGTTATACTTACTCTGAGCCCAAAAGACAAAATGGTATGCTACGCATCTCATTCAGTAGCCTGTTCTTTTTACTTAGCATTACTGGTTGAGAATATTTTTCACAACAGTGCAATTTTTTCAACAGATATTTATCATTCCACCTTATGACTGATTATCCCATAATTTGGTCAACCAATGATCTAAGGTGTTTCCGTTTTTAAATTATTATAATGCTTTGATATCTTTGTTATTTTTTTTTTAACTCTACACCCAGCTCTTATTTCTTCGGGATACCACAGGCAGAATTACCGGAACAAAAGATATTTAGGTTTTTAAACCGTGGGCTCATTTTTGAATTGCTCTTCAGAAAGGTTATACTTCTGTGAGTCCTCTGTTTGTGTCCTTTGTCCATTAAAAAAGGGAAGAGTAGGCCGGGCTTGGTGGCTCACGCCTGTAATCCCAACACTTTGGGAGGCAGAGGCAGGTGGATCACGAGGTCAAGAGATCGAGACCATCCTGGTCAACATGGTGAAACCCCGTCTCTACTAAAAATACGAAAAATTAGCTGGGTATGGCGGCGTGTGCCTGTAATCCCAGCTACTCAGGAGGCTGAGGCAGGAGAATTGCCTGAACCCAGGAGACAGAGGTTTCGGTGAGCCGAGATGGTGCCATTGCACTCCAGCCTGGGTGACAAGAGCGAAACTCCGTTTCAAAAAAAAAAAATGGAAGAGCATTTGCCTTACTGATTTGTAAAGTCTCTTTATATATTAAGGATATTATGCCTTTGTCATAAATCATGTAAACATTCTTCTCAGTTTGTGTTTATTTTTATTTTGCTTTGTTTTATTTTATCTTTTTGTAATCCCAGCACTTTGGGAGGCCTAGGAGGGTGGCTTGCCTGAGTTCAGGAGTTCAAGACCAGCCGGGGCAACAATGGTGAAACTCTGTCTCTACTAAAATACAAAAAATTAACCAGATGTGGTGGCGCATGGTTGTATTCCCAGCTATTTGGGAGGCTGAGGCATGAGAATTGCTTGAAGCCAGGGGGCGGAGGTTGCAGTGAGCCAAGATTGCACCACTGCACTCCAGCCTGGGTGACAGATCAAGACTCTTTCTCCAGATATGTATAAAATAAAAATACATAGCACCAGCTGCTAGTCTATGGAAAATCCATGGAAGTATGAAGTTGTAAACGGAGGATTTGATTCTCATTAACACTTGGTCAAAAAAGAAGTCTTCTCCTTTCAGGAACGTTCTTGATAATTTATTGATTATAACCATACCCTTTGTGACAGGAATCATACAAAATAGAATTTATCAGAATCCTTATTTGTAGGGCACAAATCTGTAGTGGTTCTCTAAATGTCTGGTACAGCTCAGACAGAAAAGAAACACCAAGAGGGTTTTTTAGATTTCAGAGCAATCCTAAAAATTTGCATATTACCAGTAACAAGCTCTAGTTACCAGTAACAAGCATATTACGAGTAACAAGACTGAAGAAACTTCTTGAAACAACCAATGATAAATGTTTAAGAGAAACATAAATTCTGTTGGGATATCATTTTCTAGAGAGAGAAAATGAAAGTATAAATATTCCTCTTTTTTTTTAATTTTTTTGAGATGGAGTCTCGCTGTGTCACCCGGTGCAGTGCCGTGATCTTGGCTCACCGCAACATCTGCCTCCTGGGTTCAAGCAATTCTCCTGCCTCAGCCTCCCAAGTAGCTGGGATTACAGGCACCCACCACCACACCCAGCTCAGTTTTGTGTTTTTAGTAGAGATGAGGTTTCACCATCTTGGCCAGGCTGGTCTTGAACTCCTGACCTAAGGTGATCCACCTGCCTCGGCCTCCCAAAGTGCTGGGATTTCAAGTGTGAGCCACTGTGTGCAGCCTATTCCAATGTTTTATTATCACAAATACAGCTGCACTGATATCTGCTATGGTTTGGATGTGGTTTGGCTCCACCAAATCTCATATTGAAATTTGATCCCCAGTGTTGTAGGTGAGGCCTGGTGGGTGGTGTTTGGATCATGGAGCAAGTCCCACATAAATGGCTTGGTGCCATTCTCATGGGAGTAAGTGAATTCTCACTTTTTTGTTTTTTTGAGATGGAGTTTCCCTCTTGTTACCCAGGCTGGAGTGTGATGGCGCCATCTCGGCTCACCGCAACCACCACTTCCTGGGTTCAGGCAATTCTCCTGCCTCAGCCTCCTGAGTAGCTGGGATTACAGGCACATGCCACCATGCCCAGCTAATTTTTTTGTATTTTTAGTAGAGATGGGGTTTCACCATGTTGACCAGGATGGTCTCGATCTCTTGACCTCGTGATCCACCCGCCTCGGCCTCCCAAAGTGCTGGGATTACAGGCTTGAGCCACCGCGCCCGGCCCTGAATTCTCACTCTTAAGAGCTTGGCACCTCCTCCCCTCTCTCTTGCTTCTTCTCTCACCATGTGATCTGTACATGCCAGCTGCCCCCTTTACCTTCCACCACGAGTAGAGGCAGACTGCAGAATTGTGAACCAAATAAATCTCTTTTCTTTATGAATTACCTAGCATCGGGTACTTTTTATAGCATCACAAATGGACTAAGACAGAAAATTTGTACCAAGGGTCAGGGGTTGCTATGAAGGTAACCTGAAAATGTGGAAGTGGTTTTGGAACTGAGTAATGGGCGTGGAAGAGTTTGGAGAGCTCAGAAGAAGACAGGAAGACAAGGGAAAGTTTGAAGCACTGAGATTGGTTAAACGGTTATGGCCAACATGCTGATAGAAATATGAACAATGAAGGCCAGGCTGATGAGGTTGCAGATGGAAATAAGGCACTTACTGAGAAGTGGGGCAAAAGTCACCCTTGTTAAACTATAGCAAATAACTTGGCTGCATTGTGTTCATGCACTAGGACTCTGGAAGGCTGAACTTCAGAGTGATGACCTAGGGTATCTGGTAGAAGAAATTTCTAAGCAGCAAGGCATCCAAGACATGGTGTGGCTGCTTTTAACAGCTTCTAATCAGATTTAGGAGTAAGGGCATGATCTAAAGTTGGAACTTAAAAGTGAAGCAGAGAGTAAACATTTGGAAAATTCTCAGCCTGGCCATGTGGTACACAAGGAAAGAGCATTTTCAGGTGCGGAATCCAAGAGCACAGCTGAGCCACCACTCTTTAGAGAGACTATCACAGCTAAAAGGGAGGCAGGGTTAATAGTCAAGACAATAGAAAAAGTCCCTGAAGGCATTTCAGAAATCTTCAAGGCTGTCTCTCCCATCACAGGCCCAGAGGCCTAGAAGGAGAGCATGTTTTGGGGGCCAAGCCTGGGATGCTGCTGCCCTGCAGCCACCTTTGGACTCTGCTTCCTACATTCCAGTCCTGGGTGCTGCTCAGGTCGCCTATCCAGAGGATGCAAGCCATAAGCCTTGGTGGCATCCATACCATGTTAGGTCTGCAGATATACAGAATGCGAAAGTAGCGAATGCAGAATACAAGACTTATCCCTCCTTGTAGTTTGATATATTTCATCAGTTTGGAAATTTTCCAGCCAGTATGTTTTTTTTTTTTGAGATGGAGTTTAGCTGTTGTTACCCAGACTGGAGTGCAATGGCACGATCTTGGCTCGCCGCAACCTCCGCCTTCCGGGTTCAAGCAATTCTCCTGCCTCAGCCTCCCGAGTAGCTGGGACTACAGGCGTGCACCACCATGCCCAGCTAATTTTTGTATTTTTAGTAGAGACGGGGTTTCACCTTGTTGACCAGGATGATCTCGATCTCTTGACCTTGTGATCCATCTGCCTCGGCCTCCCAAAGTGCTGGGATTATAGCCATCATGCCTGGCCTCCAGCCAGTATTTTTTCAAATGCTCTTCTATCTCATTCTCTATTCTCCTTCTATGACTACATTATACATGTTAGTCCTTTTCACTTTGTCTCATGATTAACAGAATTAACAGACGTATATTGTTTCCTATTTATTTACTTATTTTATTGAGACAGGGTCTCACTCTGTTGCCTGGGCTGGAGTGCAGTGGCATGATCATGGCTCACTGTAGCCTCTCCCTCCTGGGTTCAAGTGATTCTCCTGCGTTAGCCACCTGAGTAGCTGGGATTACAGGTGGACACCACCACGTCCAGTTAATTTTTGCGTTTTTTGTAAAGATGGAGCTTTGTCATGTTGGCCAAGCTTGTCTCAAACTCCTGGGCTCAAGCAGTCTGCCTGTCTTGGCCTCCTAAAGTGCTGAGATTACAGGCATGAGCCACTGCACCCAGCCTGCTTTCTGTATTTTTCTATCCTTTTTTCTTTCCATGTTTCAATTTGGACATTTTCTACAGGCTTGTCTTCCAGTTACATTAATTCTCTGTTCTGCTGTATCTACTTTGCTATTAAACACAAATTAGTTATTAATTTATTATAGTACTTGTTCAGGTCAGGGATCTCTATTTGACCCTTTGGCACAGATTTCAATTCTCTGGTAAAATTCTTCATCTTTTTTTCTGTATTCTTCATTATATTAATCATAGTTATTTGATTTTTATTATTTTTCTTGACATAGGGTCTTACTCTGTTGGGCCCAGGCTGGAGTACAGTGATGCCATCTTGGCTCACTGCAACCTCCGCCTCCTGGGTTCAAGCAATTCTCCCACTTCAGTCTCCCGAGTAGCTCAGACTACAGGCACACACCACCACACCCAGCTAATTTTTTTGTATTTTTAGTAGAGATGGGGTTTTACCATATTGGCCAGGCTGGTCTCAAACTCCCAACCTCTGGTGATCTGCCTGCTTCAGCCTCCCCAAGTGCAATCATAGTTATTTTAAAGTCTTTGATAAATTCAATAACTGAATCCTATAGAACTGATTCCATTATCTTCTCTCTCTCTCTCTGACATTTTCATATGCCTCAAAATTTTTAATTTTTCCGACAACATTGTGGATCAAAAAGTGTAGGACAATACATATGTCTTCAATCAGATCACCTTGAATCTGTCAAGGATTAATTTTAAGCTACTGAATTTTATTCTTACTACTAGAGTGTAACTCTTATTTCTAGGGCATACTCCTGTGGGATTTCAGCCAAAAGTTTCAAGTTTGCCGAGGCTCTCCCATCCTGGTGGAGCTTGAATTATAGCCTCTGTGTCTCCAGCACTGTGCAGCACATAGAAGTCTCTATTTAACTCTTAGTCTCTCAGCTGCCATTGTTTTTCCCTGCACAGGGCAGCTTAGAAGTTATCCCACAGCATGAAGTGAATTTGTATGCAGGTTTTTGGATTTATGTCTGTGCAGTTTCCTCATTTCCAGGACTTTTCCCCCAATTACTTAAGCAGCCTCATACTCTGTCTCCTTATTTCTTTCTGCTTGGGAAATAAGCAACAAATTAAAAAATGCTTTCAGGGGAAAAGTTGGAGTGAATCTCACACACTTCTTTTAAGGATCCTTATCCCTCAAGTCTTATTTGTATCTTTTATTCTTTTTTGAAAAAATGTATTTATTTATTTATTTATTTTTTTTAGGGAGGGAAGGAGGAAGGGAGGAAGGCAGGAAGGGAGGGAAGGAGGAGGAAGGAAGGGAGGAAGGCGGGGAGGAAGGGGGGGAGGAAGGGGAGGAGGGAGGGAGGGAGGGAGGGAGGGAGGGAGGGAGGGAGGGAGGGAGGGAAGGGAAGGAAGGAATTCAAGCAATGAGAGAGACATTGCCAACCTGGATCTAGAGGTTTACAAGTTGATTTCTTTTTTTGAGAGAAGGAAAGAAAAAAAAAAATGAGTAAAGGAGAGAAAGAAAGAGGAAGAGAGAGAGGGAGGGTGAACAGAAATATTGCTTTATTCTGATAAAAAAAATGGGTATTAATAATGACCAATCAATGTTTCATTTAAACCTATGTGTAGGTGTGATGTGGTATTAACAAGAATGTTTATTTTATGTATTTGAAGTGGAGAGCTCTATAAATATTTATTAAGTTTACTTGTTCCGGATCTGAGTTCGAGTCCTTGATATCCTTATTAATTTTCTGTCTCATTGAATCTAAGTCTCTATGTATCTGGGTGTTAGGATCGTTAGCTCTTGTTGTTGTATTGATCCTTTTACCACTATATCTTTGTTGCTTTAAAATCTATTTTATCAGATACGAGAATTGCAACTCCTGCTTTTTATTTATTTATTTATTTATTTATTTATTTATTTATTTATTTTTGCTCTCCATTTGGTTGGTAAATCTTTCTCCATCCCTTTGTTTTGAGTCTTTGTGTATCCTTGCATGTGAAACAGGTCTGGATGTAACCTGCCGTTGGGTTTTGGCTGTGTCTTTTGATTGGGGGATTTAGTCGATTTAAATTTAGGGTTACTGCCATTTGATGTTAACTAGCTGTTTGATCCATTTGTTGATGAAAATTCTTCTTTATGTTGGTGCTCTTTACTTTTTGGCATATTTTTAGTAAGGCTAATACTGGTTGTTTCTTTCTGTGTGTAATTCCTCTTTCAGAAGCTCTTGTAAAGCAGGCCTGGTGGTAATAAAATCTCTGAGTACTTGCTTGTTCATAAAAGATTTTATTTTTCCTTCAATTGTGAAGCTTAGTTTGGCTGGATTATTTACATATTTTTTGAGACAGAGTTTTGTTCCTGTGGCCCAGGCTGGAGTGTAATGCCATAGTTTCAGCTCACTGCAACCTCCACTTCCCAGGGTCATGCGATTTTCCTGCCTCAGACTCTCAAGTAGCTGAGATTACAAGCGTCTGCCACCACACCCAGCTATTTTTTTTTGTATTTTTAGTAGAGATGGGGTTTCACCATGTTGGCCAGGCTGGTCTTGAACTCCTGACCTCAGGTGATCCGCCCATCTAGGCCTCTCAAAGTGCTGGGATTACAGATGTGAGCCACTGCGCCCTGCCAGCATCTGTTATTCTTGTCCCCCCCCCCCCCCAGCATCTGTTATTCTTTAACATTGACAAAAACTCTCCCTTGACCAAACCTTTTATTCAGGCTCCTTGGGGCTTTCTTCTCAACTAGGCCTCTACCTTGGCCTGTATCCTGTCTTTGGCCTGCCCAATCCAGTCTTAGCAAGAATCCCCTCACCCTTAATGCAACATCTTAGTAATTTTCCACCCATTGAACCCTCTTCACTTTGTTCATTGGCCGTAAATGCCCAGCTGTTGATGTTGTTTTCAGAACTGTGATCTCTCTCTCCTGTTGCAATGCTCCTGCTGCAATCATCTTGAATAAAGTTTTTCTTACCATTTTAACTAGTGTCAGGATAACTTTTTTCTTTCTCTTTATTTTTTTTGGAAATGTAGTCTCACTCTGTTGCCCAGGCTGGAGTGTGGTAGCACAGTCTCGGCTCACTGGATCCTGTGCCTCCCAGGTTAGAGCAATTCTCCTGCCTCAGCCACCCAAGTAGCTGGAATTACAGGTATGCACCACCACACCCGGCTAATTTTTGTATTTTTAGTAGACAGGGTTTCACCATGTTGGCCAGGCTAGTCTCCAACTTCTGACCTCAGGCAATCTGCCCGCCTCATCCTCCCAAAGTGCTGGGATTACAGGCATAAACCACCGTAAGTTTTTTATTTAACAATGCCTTCAAACAGTTGTTTATACACACACACGTACACACACACACGTACACACACACACACACACACACACACTCCAGCTTGTATAGTTGGTTTTGGTGGGAGGGTTAGTTAGATACTAGTTGGTACTTTATGGCTGAAACCGGATAACAAACATGTATTATTTTAAACAATTCTTTTAAAACAATAATAATATGTTTAACTAGCTCATCTGGAACCAGTCTTCCCTGAAGGTTATTATTGTAAAAGTTTTAGTACCCTGTGTAGATAATTGAATTGTCCAGGTTTTCTAGACCAGTACATTTCTTTGATGTTTTCAAAGCCACTAATAGACTTACTCATATTTTTATTTTTAATCTCCATAATTATGTTTATATATCCTTTCTTATGTCTAATTATATGTTTTAAATCTTTTTCCTTTTAAACTAGCTAGTATAATATACTGCAGAGTGTGATCTATGGAAGGCCTGCATTAGAATACCTGGATAACACTTAAAAGTAGTAACTGAATTAATTTTCTGAATCATCAATGGATGCGGAATCATCAATGGAAACTAGTAGGTGAAAGCTTTTTGGGGAAACAGACTGGTCAAACAGCCTCAGAGTGTCATCCTCATGGATTACTATAGGAATCATCCACCTTTACAGTGGAGAGATCTGACAGGCTCACCAAGTCATCAAGCTTAGCATCATCAACAGTGGGACAGCATATGCTTTCTGAAGTGAGGCAATGAAGTACTTAAAATCAGCTGCATATTCTTGCCAAAAATGTTTAACCTGGAATCTAACCATGAATCATATAGAATTCACCAGGCAAATCCAGATTGTGGTGCATTCTACTTCACAATTCCCCGGACCTTCAAAGAAGTCAACACAGCCAGTAATATGTGAATATTGATTTGATCCTGGGTTGGAAAAAAAGTCATCTATGAAAGATATATTTTGAGATAAGTGAGGAAACTTAAATATAACTGTACATTGAATTTTATATATAGGGCTGGGCATGGTGGCTCATGCCTGTAATGTCAGCACTTTGGGAGGCTGAGGGGGGGGGGCGGATCACTTGAGGTCAGGAGTTCGAGACCAGCCTGACCAATATGGTGAAACCCTGTCTCTGCTAAAAATACAAAAAATTAGTTGGATATAGTGGCATGTGCCTGTAATCCCAGCTACTCAGAAGGCTGAGGCAGGAAAATCGCTTGAGCCCAGGAGGTGGAGGCTGCAGTTAAGTGGAGATCATGCTATTGCACTCCAGCCTTGGCAACAGAGCGAGACTCCATCTCAAAAAAAAAAATTACATATAGATGACTTTATGATACAGTTAACTTAGTTAGGTGTGATAATGGTATCATTTGTAGCACGATGTCCCCTTGTCTTTAGGAATTGCCAGCTGGCATTGGGGAAGGGGTTGTGCATCCACTATTTCAGTCCCTACCACTACAAGTCTCTTCCCAAGAACGTTCCTCTCCCAAAGCAGTTTCCATTCTAAATGCCTAACAGCTGGAAGTCTCCTCTGGTGGTTTGACAAGTGGAGTGATTTTACAGGAGAAAGCCAGGTTTGGGGTTTACTATTAAGTTGACTTGGCATTTGTAATCTGTAAGGCTCTTCCTACAAAGAATAGGTGTTTCCAACTGTAGTTGCCTGGTCAAAAACTATTTCTTGGGTTTTCTACTTTCTGCCTTTAACAGCTGACTTAACTCAGGGCCTGCCTCACTGCAGAGGGGGAAGGAAGGCCTCTGTCTCCCTAATCATGATGATCCACATGTAAATACTGCCTGGAAAGCGGTAATACAGTTGATAGTGCCTTTTATGTGTGTGTGTTTAATTTTTAATTTTTTTTTTTTTAATTTCAGGCTTAGGCAGTGGTGTGTTCAGTGCAAGAACTGAAAACAAGTGCTACGAGGGAAGGTGGGTTTTCAAGTACAGGGATGGAAGCAGTAGAGGGAAATGTCTCTTAGGCCTGGACACTGAACCAAAACGGCAAATTAGAAGGGAAAGGGAGAGGTCACCGGAGTTCCAAGCCTTCCACCTCTGCTCCCAGAATTTCCACAGGTTCCGCGGCCATCCACAGCGGTGACTGGGCCACGCCTGGGGCACAGGGCTGTAAGAAGTCCTGTCGTCCCCTCCCCACGTGTTCCCTTGACCATACTCTCTTGCCCCTCCACTTCCAGACGAAACACTCCTCGGGACCTGTCCTAGATACATTACGAGGACGCTGGAGCTGGTGATGAGGGGCCTGGAGGAAGAAAGAGGCAGGAGTGCGAGCCGTCTGCAGATCCGAGAGGCGTCTTAAAATTACAAATTCTCAGGCCCTACCCCAGACCCACTGAGTCAGAATATCCAGGGCGTGGAACCTGCGGGTGGGTGCCCGTGGGCCCGGCCGCACCCAGCCTGCAGAAGCTCCACCTCTAGGAGCGCGGGGCTTGGACGAGCACCCCACGCCCCTGCCTTCGGGCAGCCAGAGCCCCCTTCTGTCCCACCTCCCGCGGCCGCGCACAGCGGCAACCCAGGCGTTCGGGGGCGCGCGCAGTCAGGGAGGGGCCGGCGGAGGCGCTAGGCCCCCGGAAGCGCCTTTCCCGGAAGGCAGGGAGGCGGTGCCGGTCTCCGGAGGCGGTCTCGGCGATGGCGGCGGCGTTCTGTCCCTAGCCTGGGGAGCCGTGCAGCTGGAGGATGGCCTCGCTCGGGCCGGCCGCAGCTGGGGAGCAGGCGCCGGGGGCTGAGGCGGAGCCGGGCCCCGCGGGGCCGCCGCCGCCGCCCTCGCCGTCCTCTCTGGGGCCCCTACTCCCCCTCCAGCGGGAACCTCTCTACAACTGGCAGGCGACCAAGGCGTCGCTGAAGGAGCGCTTCGCCTTCCTCTTCAATTCCGAGCTGCTGAGCGATGTGCGCTTCGTGCTGGGCAAGGGCCGCGGCGCCGCCACCGCCGGGGGCCCGCAGCGCATCCCCGCCCACCGGTTTGTACTGGCGGCCGGCAGCGCCGTCTTCGACGCCATGTTCAACGGCGGCATGGCCACAACATCGGCCGAGATCGAGCTGCCGGACGTGGAGCCCGCCGCCTTCCTGGCGCTGCTGAGGTGAGCGGCGGCGCGGGCCGGGATGTCCCCGGGGGTCCGGCCTGCCCGGACTACCCGATGACCTTGGGCTGGGCTCCTTTGAGCTGCCCGGGGCCTCAGTTTACTCCCGAGCCGCTGATGCTCCGGAGGGTCGAAATCGAAATCTATGAGCCAGACGGCTCAGTGGTCAACCATACATTCCTCTCTTCTCCGTCCAGCTAGCGTGCGTTTTACGGTTGAAAGGAGCTTTGCATTCCAATTGTAGATTGTCGCCCAGGCTTCAGAATTAGACAAGTGGTAAAGATAGATCAGGTGGATCCTGATTGCCCATTTGCAAAGTTTTATGTTTTCGTCTGGGGAAAGAGAGTAGTTGAAAAAGTCTTGCAGGACTGATGTTTTGGGGTTGTTGTCACACCCTCCCCCCCCCTTTTTTTTTGAGACGGGGTCTTGCCCTGTCGCCCAGGCTGGAGTACCGTGGCGCGATCATGGCTCACTGCAGCCTTGATCTCTCCGGGCTCAGGTGATCCTCCCACCTCAGCCTCCGGAGTAGCAGGGACTACAGGTACGCGCCACCCCGCCCGGCCAATTTTTTTTTATTTTTGGTCCAGTTAGGGTTTCACTATGTTGCCCAGGTTGGTCTTAGACTCCTGGGGTCAAGCGATCCGCCCACCTCACCCTCTCAAAGTTCTGGGATTACAGGCGTGAGCCACTGTGCCTGGCCACTTTTTTGTTTTTGTTTTTCATTAACGTATTAGTTGTCAAGACCCAGGAAAGTAAATACCAAAACAGGTAAGTGAGGCTTTACCTGCTCCGTGTTTCTGCACACAAGGTCACATTTGCTTATAAATGAATCCCTTCCTTGGTGTTAGAGTTTGCTTGTTGGTTATGTGAGGATAGTAGATTGACATCTGATGAATTTTATGTAATGGAAAGATGTGATTGTTTGGCATTATTAGCTTTTAATCGCAGCCCATCCTGTTAGAGAGGCTTAAGTATTGTTTTCCCCAATTTTACAAATGGGACTGAGGCCCAGAAGAGTCAAGTATCTTGCCCAGGGTAACAGCTAACTCACACTGAAGACCTTGTGTATTTCATTATACCGAGATGGTTTTAAATAGCTGCCTGAGTAGAAAGTGTTGTTATTAAAGTGGCAGAGTCTTGGGTAGTACTGAAGCAAAAACAGGCAGGTCAATGGGACAGAGTTAGATACAAAGGCTCACAGTTGAATCAGAAAGAACAACAAGAAAATAAATGTAAAGTTCACACAACTAGAAACAAAATACTAAGATTCCATTGACAAATGGATAAAGGACAGGATAGATAACTTAGAGAAAGAAAAAATACAACTAATTAACGAATGTTTAACCTGCTGGTAGTTAAGAAGTGCAAATTAAAAGAGTGACATTTTTTTCCTTCCATTAGTCCCACCAAAAAATTTAAAGGTGACATCTGAGCAGCATTTTCTGACAAAGATGATGGTAAAAACCCTTTTGGAAAATAGTTTGATGCTATAGATTTTCTTTCCACACATAAGAAAGCCTTCAAGTACTGAGAAAATGTTGCACACAAAAATATTTACAACATTATTTATAGTAGTGAGGAAGTAGCTGTAGTGAATGGTTAAACAGTGATGGGTCCACTTGCTGAAAAGTAATGCAATCACTAAATATGATAGATAGCACTTGAAATGGCACCATGATGACAACGTGAAAAGAAATGGGACAAATGAACCTAGAGACAAGGATAAAAGGAAACATACCAAAGTGCTAAGCAAAGGCATGTGGAGTGGTAAGATGAAAGTATATTTTTCTCTTCTTTTCTCTTTGTTTCTGATATTTTCTGTAATTTAGTTCAATTACATTTATAAGGGGGCAAGGACCTCAAAAGCTAGGATCCAGGTAGTTTTAATTTGAAGTTCACCAGGAGGATTGGGTATAGTTCATTTGGATTTTCTAGACTAGATGTATTTTTCAAAATGATCTGTGGGCCATCTGCATTATAATCTTCTGGGGTGCTTATGAAATGTGTAGATCCCCTCCTCATTATAGTATCATAATATATGGAGGCAAGACCTTGATAGCATTTTTAACACTCTCCCTAAGTGGTACTTATACCAGCTAAATTTGAGAACCACAAATCTAAAACTATTTGGGGGCAAATTTTTACTTTGAAAAAATATTGAGGTTACTAGGATAAGAATGTAGAGGAAAAATGCATATTTCATATTTTCGGTGAAGCTAATTAGTCCTTTCCCATCAATAGAAAATAAGGTAATTTTAGAGTGTTTGAAATGTAGGACAGTATAAATTTTTTTTTTTACATTTTTAAACTTTTTCATTTTTACATTTTTACATTTCAAGGTATTGTATTTATCCTTCAGGTTCTGTTCATTGTTCTATTTTGAAATTGATATCGGGACTGATTTCTAAACTTAGTGTTGGCTGGCTGTGTAACAACGTCGTGCTAATACATGACAAAAAGATGCCTGATAGTATTTGCTGAGTTGGAAAAGCAGGGTTGTTTGGGCATACATGTAAACATCTTGAATTAGTTAATGTTACTTACAGGCTTATGAACTTAAGTTTGAAGCCCTTAAGAAACTGCATGCTTTGAACTGCCTGACCTTTAAATGATGTTCTTCAGTTGTTTATTTGACAAATACTATATGCCTCCCTTTTGGGGTGCTTGTGAAACAGTGAGTCGCTATTGTAGGTGTTTGGGATACTGCAATAAACAAAAATTCCTTGCCCTCATGAAGCACATAAGCTAGTAAGGGGAAACTAAAGATACAGTGTCAAGTACCGATTAACGTTTTGAAGAAAAATAATGGAGTTATGAGAGAAGGAACATTCTCAGCAAGGAAGCGCATTGTTTTAGGCACTAAGGATCTCTTATTGGAGGAACACAAGAGTGAACCAACTGTGGCTTGAGCACAGTAGAGGGAAGTGGTAGGAAATGAGGTCAAAAAGAAGGCCAGGCAGGATTGTGCAGGGCTTTAGAGACTGAGAGGACTTTTTTCAGCTTGTATGTGATGGAAAGCCTTTGCAGAGTTTTGAATGGGGGTGGGAAGGTAAAGGTGGTGACAGGTGGCTCTGATCTGATTTACATTTTTTAAAAACAAACGCTTTCTGGCAGTGGTTGGAGTAAAATAGGCAGCAAGGTGATAGATGAGGAGGCTTTTGCAGTAGTCCATGTGAGAGGTGATGGTCAATTGTACCTTGTACCAGGGAAGTAGTAATGGGTATGATGAGATGTGGTCAAACTCTGGGTATATTTTTGAAGGTACAACCAAGAGGACTTCCAAGACATCCAAGTAGGGTCGTAGACAGAAATATTAATTTGGAGGTTAGGGAATAGCTTGCTGAACATATATTTGAAACTTAAGAGTGAATGGGATTTAAATTGAGAGACCAAGTGAGATTACCTAGGGAAGGAATATAGATTGTGAAGAGAGGTACAAGGATGAGCTCTGGAATCTTCCAATATGTAGAGATGTAGCCGAGAAGAAGCATAAAATGAAACTGAGAAGCAGCTGTCAGTGGAATTAAAAGAGAAAGCAAGGAGCATAGTATCCTGAAAGTCAAGTCAAAACATTTCGAGGAAGAAGTGGGGAATGTTGTCAACTATGGAAAGTGGTCAGTTATGCTAAATACTGTTGAGAGTCAGGTAAAATGAAGACATTGAATTGATGTTTAGTGTTGACAAGAGAGAAGCTATTGATAGCCCTGCCAAGAGTGACTTCAGCTGATTAGAGTAGGCTGGGGAGAAAATGGGAGGTAAGGAGCTGGAGATAGCTAGTGTAAACAATCCTCTCAGGAGTTTTGTTGCCACGGGGAACAGAGAATGACGTGATGGTTGGAAGGGGAACAGATGGGGTAAGTGTTCGTCAGGATTCTGTCCTCAGCTGTCATCCTTTCTCCCATTAACTAAAGTGAGAGCTTGATGCACTGACTCTGCCACCTGTGTCTCCAAAGCTCTACTTAGCTCCGGACCCTCACTTGCAACTGGACCATTGCAAAGGAATGTTTTATACCCAGGCAGATGGACATGTTAATAATAAAAATATCTGACATTTCATGAGTGCTTACTGTGTGCCATAAATTGTTCCTAAGCTCCTTTGTGATCTCACTTAAATTTCAGAAAAATGCTTTTGAGACAGGCATACTTCTTATCGCCCTCCAGTAGCTTTTGCCATATTAATGCTATAAATAAAGCAACCCCCTGCAAAAGCAATAATTTATTCTTGCTTATGATTCTGTGGGCCAGCTGGGAAGTGACTTAATGGCCTTAGCTCCAAATTGTAGTTTGGTTTCATTCCGTTCTACACGTTTCTCATCCATTTCAGACCATTCCTGAGAATTTTACCTGCCTCTGTCCATTTTTTTCTGCATTGCTTCAACTAGACTACTTAGACTTAACTCTCTCCATTCACCCTGTTAACACTGATCTCTCCAGTATCCGTTTATTGTCATATGATTCAGGATCTTTTAATGACTTCTTTTTTTTTTTTTTTTGAGATGGAGTTTCGCTCGTTACCCAGGCTGGAGTGCAATGGCGCGATCTCGGCTCACCACAACCTCCACCTCCTGGGTTCAGGCAATTCTCCTGCCTCAGCCTCCCAAGTAGCTGGGATTACAGGCATGTACCACCGTGCCCAGCTAATTTTTTGTATTTTTAGTAGAGACGGGGTTTCACCATGTTGACCAGGATGGTCTTGATCTCTTGACCTTGTGATCCACCCGCCTCGGCCTCCCAAAGTGCTGGGACTACATTAATGACTTCTTTTTACCTGCAAGATGAAGTTTAAACACTTTAGCAGTACATGAAACCTTTATGATTTGATCTCTCTTCCTCTCTGTCCACTCAGTATTTCAACCCTAATTACTAATGGCTTTTTTCTTGTTTTAGTGCCTGCCTTCTAAGGCCTCCTTACCTTTGTACTTCTCAGTCTTTCTGCCAGGGCTCCACACTTAATTACTACTGTTCAGATAATCTTCAGGCTTTACCTCCTCTATACAAATTCCACCCACAGGCAAAATTGCACAGTGCTCATCTAATCTCTCACAGCATGTTTTGGTTATCTGTTGCTGTAGAACAAATCACTGGACTACCTAGTGACTTAAACAACTGTTTTATTACCTTTTTTTTGAGACTGAGTTTTGTTCTTGTTGCCCAGGATGGGGTGCAATGGCACGATCTTGGCTCACCGCAACCTCCGCCTCCCTGGTTCAAGCAATTCTCCTGCCTCAGCCTCCCAAGTAGCTGGGATTACAGGCACGCACCACCATGCCCAGCTAATTTTTGTATTTTTAGTAGAGACAGGGTTTCACTATGTTGACCAGGATGGTCTCGATCGCTTGACCTCATGATCCACTGCCTTGGCCTCCCAAAGAGCCACCATGCCCAGCCTGTTTTATCATCTTTTACAGTTGTTTGGGTTGACTGGAATCACCTGGGTGGTTTGTCATCTGTGTAGCTGTAGTCAGATAGCAGCTGGGGCTGGACTCATCTGGAGGCTTGACTCAGAATCTGGGATGGCTGAGCCTTTTTCCCTTTCCTTATTAAGCCTCAGGTCCTCTTCAGGAGGCTTCTTTAGTTGGTCTCTCCAGCAAGGTAGCTTGATGTCTTGACTCATGGCTCCCAAGAACACAAAAGCAGGAGCTGCCAGGCATCCTAAAGGCGTAGGTCTGGAACTGGCATAATTCACTCAGTCACAATCTGTTGGTTAAAAGGGGCTCACACAGGGCCAACCCAGATTCATCATGGAACAAATCTATGTAAGGGCATGAATACTAGAAAGCATGACTTCTTGGGACCATCTTTAGAGATTAGTTATTAGATATGGGTGCCTAATATATACTTCTGTTATTAGGACATTACTTTTTAATCATTTTCAGTATCAGACCGTAGTCATGTGCCACATAATGGCATTTTGGTCAATAATGGACGCAAATAAGATGGTGGAGCCATAAAGATTATGATACAGTATTTTTACTGTGCATTTTCTATGTTTAGATACACAATACTCGCCATGTGTTAAAGTTGCCTGCAGTATTCAGTACAATAACATGCTGTACTGGTTTGTAGCCCAGAAGCAATAGGCTATACCACATAGCTTAGGTGCATAGTAGGCTATACCATCAAGGTTTATGTGAATACACTATGACAATTGCACGATGATAACATTGTCTAACAGTGGCTTTCTTAGACTGTATTCCCATCTTTAAGTAATGCATGACTGATTGTGTGTAAGCTTTTTATGGGCAAAGCTGTCTTACCCATATTTTTATCTCTAAGACTGTTACACTGCCTACTGTATAGTCCCTCAATAAACATTTTTGAGTAAAATGAACAGATAAATAGTGATACAAAGTTTCTTATACATGATCTTGTGATTATTCATATATAAAATCAAGTTTTCACCTTAGGCTTTTAAAATTATTTTGTTTTTTTGAGATGCAGTCTCACTGTTGTCTAGGCAAGAGTGCAGTGGCACGATCTTGTACAGTGGCTCACTGTAACCTCTGCCTCCTGGGTTCAAAAAGTTCTCCTGCTTCGGCCTCCCGAATAGCTGGGATTACAGGTATGTGCCACCATGCCCAGCTAATTTTTGTATTTTTAGTAGAGATGGGGTTTTACCCTGTTGGCCAGGCTGGTCTCAAACTCCTGACCTCAGGCGATCCACCTGCCTTGGCCTCCCAAAATACTGGGATTATAGGAGTGAGCTACCATACCTGGCTTTAAATTTTTAATTAGATTAAATGTAACCTAAGCTTTATTTATTTATTTTTGAAAACTATTAATTTTGGGGGGAAAGTAGGACTGATTTGAGGACATGTAATCATTTTTCTGTGCTCTTGTCCTTAGAGGTTGTATATGAGAGTTTAAATGGTCACTTTAAAACACAAAGAAATTCAGATCACAAGTAAACTTGAAATTTAAAAAAATAAATAAAATACAAAGAATTGTGGTAATGTCATGTTGAATCTTTATATTTTAAGAACCTTGGCTTAGTTTTCTATTTTTTAATATTATAGAAACTAATAAATATAATGTAGAGGAAATGTGTACATATGAACCAAGAGGATTCTTGGGTTTTTGTTTTGTTTTGTTTTGTTTTGAGATGGAGTCTTGCTCGGTCACCCAGGCTGGAGTACAGTGGTGTGATTTTGGCTCACTGCAACCTCTGCCTCCCGATTCAAGTCATTCTCCTGCCTCAGCCTCCTGAGTAGCTTGGTATTACAGGTACCCACCACCACACTTGGCTAATTTTTGTATTTTTAGTAGAGGCAGGGTTTCACTGTGTTGGTCAGGCTGGTCTTGAACTCCTGGCCTCATGATCCACCCACCTCTTCCTCCCAAAGTGCTGGGATTACAGGCGTGAGCCACTGTGCCTGGCCGGATTCTTGGATTTTTAAGTAATTTTTTTCAGAAATGAAAATATTTTCCGGGCGCGGTGGCTCATGCCTGTAATCCCAGCACTTTGGGAGGCCGAGGCTGGTGGATCACGAAGTCAAGAGATCAAGACCATCCTGGTTAACATGGTGAAACCCTGTCTCTACTAAAAATACAAAAAATTAGCTGGGCATGGTGGTGCATGCCTGTAATCCCAGCTACTCAGGAGGCTGAGGCAGGAGAATTGCCTGAACCCAGGAGACGGAGGTTGCGGTGAGCCGAGATGGCGCCATTGCACTCCAGCCTGGGTAACGAGCGAAACTCTGTCTCAAAAAAAAAAAAATTTTTTCCTTTCAACGTTACATAGACACCTGTACTGAATTGTGTAGTCAATTAATGTGTATTTATTTAGACTTAAACACATGCGCACAGTGTGCCTCATGCTGTATTAGCAAATAAATTAAAAATATAAGATACACAGAGATCCTTTTCTTGTTTATTGTCTAGTATTTATTTTTAATTTGCAGTGTACCAAAAAGAACTTAAAATATCTTATAAGAAACACAAGCGTAAGAAACTAGAGTCAAGAGTGAAGCTAATAGAAAAATGTATGCTGTCAAGCTGGCTACAGTCACTCAGGCCTGTAATCCCAGCACTTGGGGAGGCCAAGGCGGGAGGATTGCTTGAGACCAGTTTGAAACTAGCTTGGGAAACATAGCAAGACCCCAGCTCTACAAAAAATAAAAAAAAAAAAAATTAGCTGAGCGTAGTGGGATGTGCCTGTAGTGTTAGCTACTTCAGAGGCTGAAGCAAGAGGATCCCTTGAGGCCAGGAATTCGAGGATACAGTGAGCTATGTTCATGCTACCACCCTCCACCTGGGGGACAATGAGACCCTGTTTCAAAAACAAAATGTACGCTATAAGTAAGCAATAAACTTTAATTATCTTAGCAGCTAATGCAAAAAGGGAAACTTGGTGGACAGTAATTATTCATGGATTAAAAACAAGGCAACTGCTTAGGAGATGCACAAATCTAAGAATTAGATGAGTTTAAAAAAAAGGGATCTCCTTATGAGATCCCTTCTTATAGAAGACATGGCTGTAATGAAGTGTCTTCAATCTGTATCTTCAGATACATAGTTGTTTTTAAAAAATGTTCCTTGTTATATAAGCCAAAGGTATATTACCAAAGAATAATTTGATGAAAGCAATTTGAATAGGTGATTTCATACAAAATAATATAAAATGGCTATTCTCTCTTGTTTCTGGAGTGTACTTCCCACCATCTTTTTAGTCTTTTAGATCTAATCTCAAGCAGAAATTTCTCTACAGACCTTTTCCAGATCTCCTTAAGTCAAAGCCCACATAGATTTTCATAGAACCATATATAGGTTTGTGGCACTTGTCCTCTTCATGTATATCTACTCAAGGGCAAATGGTGATAAAGGCCTCACGTTTCTGCTCTGTTTTACAACTCTAGTAATTTTTACCTGACAAAAATAAATAAAGGCAAGCATGTAAAGACTTCTAGACTTCTACCTTGTCCTTAAAAATGTATTTATTTATATTTTTGGATTCTCACTCTTGCCCAGGCTGGAGTGCAGTGAGGCAATCTCAGCTCAAAGCAACTTCTGCCTCCCAGATTCAAGGGATTCTCCTGCCTCAACCTCCCAAATAGCTGGGATTACAGGCGTGTGCCACCACACTCAGCTAAGTTTTGTATATTTAGCAGAGATGGGGTTTCACCATGTTGGCCAGGCTAGTCTCAAACTCATAGCCTCAAATCATCTACCCACCTTGACCACCCAAAGTGCTGGGATTACATGCATGAGCCACCTCACCCGGCCTAAAACAAAAATTTCATGGATTTCTAGTTTAAGAAGGGAATTGAGGATGCTGTCAGCATTCTGTCTCTCTCAGTTAAAATGATTATTAAGAAATACAAAAAAAAAACAAAGTAAGTCTGTTACAATGAAGAGAAAAAGAGAGGTTGGAAGGGCCAACAGTGTAGAAAGGGACAAAGAAGTTGGAAGCTGGTTGATGGATGAACTAGAGTAGATGAATCTGGAGCCCAGAATCCAGAGCTTTCAAAGCTGCAGCAGAGCTGGGAGTGCCTTTCCTGGCAGAACCCCAACAAAGTTCTTGGCTAGGAGTTGGAAATAAGGAAGGCGGAAATGAGAAGGTAGTGCTAAAACGTGGAAATTAATTAAAGCCTGTGTATAGACCATCCCCTTAACCAGTTGTTGCAGACTTACTCCCCGTGACAATGGACAGGCTTTTTGAGATAAATTGAACAGACTGCCTGAGAAGAACTGAGTCTGCTGGATATGGCTTTGGGACCCCAGGGTTAAGCTCTTTACTTAATGGCCTTGAGGGGTCCCTGCCCCAAGGGCTGGCTTCCCACTCTAATGCCAGGTGCCAGTCAACAAGCCTCCCACATATGCAGAGCTCCCAGCCAATCTTTCTGTTTTGGAGAGAGTTTTATCTTGAAAACAGACCAGCTGCTTAGCATAGTGAAGTTGGAGACAGTGTTTAATCATCTGACATTTAAGGAACAGCAGAACATGAATGACAAAGACTAAGATAAACACAACAGCTGATCCTCAAGGAAACTTTAAAAACTTTGGTTAATGTCATCTTGGAGACTTCTGAAAGCTTTTGCTTCATAAAACCAGGACATCGGCTGGGCGCGGTGGCTCAAGCCTGTAATCCCAGCACTTTGGGAGGCCGAGGCGGGTGGATCACGAGGTCAACAGATCGAGACCATCTTGGTCAACATGGTGAAACCCCGTCTCTACTAAAAATTACAAAAAATTAGCTGGGCACGGTGGTGCATGCCTGTAATCCCAGCTACTCAGGAGGCTGAGGCAGGAGAATCGCCTGAACCCAGGAGGTGGAGGTTGCGGTGAGCCGAGATTGCGCCATTGCACTCTAGCCTGGGTAACAAGAGCGAAACTCCGTCTCAAAAAAAAAAAAACCAGGACATCATGCTGTGGAGAAAAAGGGAATGAATGATAAAGAAGCAAGGATTTGTAGAAATTCAAATGTGATTGCTGGGGAGAAAAATAGGAGGGCACCAGAAGATAATGGTGAGGAATCTTCCAAAATGCAGAGGGAAATAATGGTAAAAAATTGGAGACAACATACAGATAAATAGCTAATATTTACTGAGGCAAATTTTTTGTCAGGCATTATTCAAAACGCCTTGTGTTTTAGTTTATGTTAATCCTCACAACATTATAAAGTAGGTGCTGTTATTCTCATCTTTTTAGAGAAGCAGGCATCGATGATAACTTGCTGAAGTCACATGGCTAGCAAGTGGCAGAACAAACTCAAACCCAAGTAGTCTGTTTCCTCTTGGCCTTGTTGTACGGCTCTGAAAACCGTCAGAAGCTCAGAAATGATGTCTTAGGGTAAACAGTTGTTTCCTCAGCCTTGGTTTTCTTATTAAAATACAGGGAATAGCACCTTCCTTCCATGTGAAAGGATTAAATGAATTGGCATTTGTCATGTGGCAGACACTCAACAAATGGTAGCTTTCTCTCTGGTTTTATTCATTTGTCTCCCTTTGGCCATAAAGGACTATGCCTTCCTTTGTTTTTAATTCCTTGTATTTATCACAGAGTATGCTACATAATCTCAAGTGAGTATTATGAGGATGATACAGTTGACTGAGGAGTCTCTAAAAGAAGATTTCAGGGGGAAAAAGTATGTAAGAAAAATGTGATCCTGAAAAACAGCACCCTTGCCTTTGAACCTGAGATATAGGGTAGTATACCTCCACTTGAGATAGTTGTAAAGATGACTGATCAGTGCAGTGCCAGGATTTGGTTAGGGTGGGAAGTGGGGGATGTAACAGGCCAGAGTTTCATTGTGCATGGTGATTATGGCCATCGGAATAAAATGAGGAAATTGAAAGGTAGAGGGAAATTGCACTTAACTTTCCTCACTTAACCTCAGTGTAATACAAGTATTCTGAAAGAAGATAATGGGTTTTCTTTAACCCGCATTTTACAACTTCAGTCCTGGAAATACAAGTATAGTAAGTGTTCTGGGAGCTTATATACAAGGCTTCTTGGGTCTGAGTCTTCTGGGTAAATAATCTTAAAAAATTTTTTTTTCTAAAGTGTTCTTATGTCGTTAAGTATCACCAAAATGAAATAATGGTTCTTGCTGGATGCGGTGGCTCATGCCTGACATTCCAGCACTTTAGGAGGCTGAGGTGGTCCTGAGGTCAGGAGTTCAAGATCAGCCTAGCCAACAAGGTGAAACCTGGATTCTACTAAAAATACAAAAACTAGCCGGGTGTGGTGGTGCACTCCTGTAATCCCAGCTACTCGGGAGGCTAAGACAGGAGAATCACTTGTACCTGAGAGGTGGACGTTGCGCAGTGAGCTGAGATTGTGCCACTGCACTTTAGCCTGGGCAGCAGAGCGAGACTCTGTCTCAAAAAAAAAAGAAAAGAAAGAAAGAAAGGTTCTTAATGCCATACTTCTCCAGTAGTCTCAGCTATCATAAGTGGAGCTGAGACTTGAGCAGTAAGCACAAGGGTCTCTGAGGAGCCGCAGAGGGGGACCTAAAGATGATATGCACAAGCTCAAGTGTAGTTGAACAAGAAGCACCCAGGTCTTCACTGGGATTCTTCACTTTTTCTCAGTTCTTTTTTAAAAAATAAATTACTATTTATTTATTTTTGAGACAGAGTCTGGCTTTGTCACCCATGCCAGAATGCAGTGACGTGATCTTGACTCACAGCAACCTCTGCCTCCCGGGTTCACGCAATTCTCCTGTCTCAGCCTCCCAAGTAGCTGGGATTACAGGCAACTGCCACCACACTTGGCTAATTTTTGTATTTTTAGTAGAGATGGGGTTTCACCATGTTGATGAGGCTGGTCTTGAACTCCTGACCTCAAGTGATCCACTCGCCTCAGCCTCTTAAAATGTTGGGAATACAGGTGTGAACCACTGTGCTCAGCCTGTTTTTTTAAATTTTATTTTAGGCCAGGGCAGTGGCTTACGCCTGTAATGCCAACACTTTGTGAGGCCGGGGAGGGGAGGGCAGATCGCGAGGTCAGGAGATCAAGACCATCCTAGCTAACACAGTGAAACCCCGTCTCTACTAAAAATACAAAAAATTAGCCGGGCGTGGTGACTCACATCTGTAGTCCCAGCTAATTGGGAGGCCGAGGCAGATGAATCACTTGAACCAGGGAGGTAGAGGTTGTAGATTGCGCCTGGGCGACAGAGCGAGACTCCATCTCAAAAAAAATGAATAAATAAATTTTATTTTAAGTTCCGGGATACATGCGCAGGATGTGCAGGTTTGTTACATAGGTAAACATGTGCCATGGTGGTTTACTGCACCTGCCAACCTATCACCTGGACATTAAGCCCAGCATGCATTAGCTATTTATCCTGATGCTTTCCCTCCTCACCTTTTCTCAGTTCTATAAAGCTGATTTCTCTCTCAACATACCAGTTAGGAAGAGTGAAGTAGGAGGAGGGCAACATTGGGCTGCTAGATAATATTTTTAGAGAAAAATCGGACCTAAATACTACAAAGTATGTAGCAAGATGGAGTCATTTAATATATTATTAAGTTGCTTCATTCCTTCCAAGCGCCAGTACTCTAATCTGTGGTCATTATGGTAATTCTGGGATAAAAATAAGAGGTTAGAAGATGCCCAGAATAAGAAGGCACTATTATCAAGAAATCAATGAATATTTTAACATTTAGAGATGCGACTTCAGCCACCTGCAGATTTAATTAAGTGAACATCTTTTGATGAGGGAAAGATAAGTGAACCTCTGTTGTCCTAAGCAGCAGTGGGGTGCTACAAAGAACTCTGAGGGTGGCTTGGAGACAGATTTGTCTCATGATTAAGTAATAATAATCCTCAGAATTAAGAAAGAATAAAATTAGGTGATGTATGTGTACATGCCCTGTAGATTGCAAAGGTAATACAGATTTATTTTTATTTCGGTCGTTTTTTAGGAACAGGTGGTTTGTGATTACATGGATAAGCTTTTTAGTAGTGATTTCTGAGATTTGGTGCACTTGTTACCTGAGCAGTGTACACTATACCCAATGTATAGTCTTTTATCCTTCACTCCCCTCCCACCCTTCCACACCCAGCTCCAGTCTCCAGAGTCCATTATATCATTCTTATGCCTCTATGTCATGATAAAAATTTCAGATTATTTTTTGGTTTGCTCATTATATTTTAAAATATTCTCCCAGCACTTTGGGAGGCTGAGGTGGGAGAATGGCCAGGAGTTCAAGACCAGTCTGGGCAATGTGGTGAAACCTGTCTCTATAAAAAATAAAAAATTAGCCAGGTATGGTGGTGTAAACTTGTAGTCCCAGCTACTTAGGGAGCTGAGGTGGGAGGATTGCTTGAGCCAGAGAGGTTGAAGCTGCAGTGAGCCACTGCACTCCAGCCTGGAGTCGATCAAGACCCTGTGGATGGATGGATGGATGGATGGATGGATGGATGGATGGATGGATGAAAATGCAAAATAATAAAAATAAATATTCCTCAGAGATTTAACTCTGATGGATTGCTTATCTAAGACATTAATGATCATCTCTGCAAGTGTGCCAATTGCTTTCCAGATTTCTGTATTCTGATGAAGTTCAAATTGGTCCAGAAACAGTTATGACCACTCTTTATACCGCCAAGAAATATGCAGTCCCAGCCTTGGAAGCACATTGTGTGGAATTTCTCACCAAACATCTTAGGGCAGATAATGCCTTTATGCTACTTACTCAGGTAAGTAAATGTAGCTAAGGTATGTATCATTATAGTTTAAAAATTGAGTAAACTATATGTGGGTTTCTAATATTTCCTGGATAATTAATTCTAGCTTATAATTTTAAAGTATATATAATTATTTTTATAATACAAATCTGGGAAATATGTCAGATCCATAAGATTTTAGAATTGAAAAGTATAAGATTTTAGAATTGAAAAATATATTAAGGGCCATGCGTGGTGGTTCATGCCTGTAATTCCAAGACTTTGGGAGGCTGAGGCGAGTGGATCACTTGAGGTTAGGAGTTCAAGACCAGCCTGGCCAAATGCTGAAACCCCATCTCTACAAAAAGTACAAAAATTAGGTGGGCATAGTGGCACAGGCCTGTAATGCTAGCTACTCAGGAGGCTGAGGCAGAAGAATCACTTAAATCGGGGTGGGGAGGTGGACAGCCTGGGAGACAGAGCAAGACTCCATCTCAAAAAAAAAAAAAGGCATATTAGAGTTAATACAGTGCTGAATCATATAGGTGAAGAACCTAAAGCCTTATATATATAAGTGGGGTGTTGTGACTCAAAGTTAGATCGCTATTTAGGACTAGAGATGAGATTGAGATCCAGTGTTGTTTCTGCTCATGATTGAGAGTATGAAAGCATGAGATTTTATGAATGTCTTTGTTCTCAAATTTTGTTGGATCTGGAATAAAGATGGAATATTTCAAGTCCTGAGAAGTTCCAGGATTCACGATCTTTGGACCTATAATCTGGAAACTTGCTGATTCACTCCTGAAGGAGTTAAAGTTTTAGGTTTATATGAAATATTCTTTTTCTGACATTTTTAAGTTTTCACTAAGTATAGGATTCATATTGAAAATTACATATATCGTGGCTGGGCATGGTGGCCATGCCTTTAATCCCAGCACTTTGGGAGGCCGAGGCAAAACCCAGTCTCTACTAAAAATACAAAAATTAGCTGAGCATGGTGGCACATGCCTGTAATCCCAGCTACTTAGGAGACTGAGGCAGGAGAATTGTTTGAACCTGGGAGGCAGAGGTTGCAGTGAGCCGAGGTCACACCATTGCAGTCCAGCTTGGGTGATAGAGATAAACTCTGTCTTAAAAAAAGAAAAAGAGGCCGAACATGGTGGCTCATGCCTGTAATCCCAGCACTTTGGGAGGCCAAGGCAGGTGAATCACTTAAGATTGGGAATTTGAGACCAGCCTGACCAACATGGAGAAACTGTCTCTACTAAAAGTACAAAATTAGCCGGGCATGGTGGTGCATGCCTGTAATCTCAGCTACTCAGGAGGCTGAGCAAGAGAATCACTTGAACTCAGATGTGAAGGTTGCCGTGAGCTGAGATAGCGCCATGCACTCCAGCCTGGGCAACCAAGAACAAAACTCCATCTAAAACAAAAAAAGAAAAAGAAAAGTACACATATTGTAAGTGTGTAGTCTAATGAATTTTTACAAACTGAACACAACTATGGAACCTTTAACCAGCCCTTAACATGTAGTATTTATCATGTGTTAAATGTGTAATCTGAGCTTTATGCTTTGTATATAAACAGTTTTTTTCTTTTTAGACAATATTGTAATAGTCTTGTAAAAATTGTCTTTAAAATTCTGTGGTGTTAAAATATCTCATTTGATATTAGTACTGGAAATAATCATTGATGGCCCCTAGCTCAACCCTCTCATTTTACAAATGGGAGAATTAAAACCTGGGCTAGTTAATTGCCTTTCCAAACCCTCAAGGCTAGGTAGGGCCGTGGCCCAGAGCTCTTGTTTTCCAGTTCATTGTTCATTCTGTCATTTAGAAAATGTTTGGTACCTTTTAAAAACATCTTCTGTCATTAAGTATTTGTAATGACAGAAGAAAGAACATTCTAATGTCACTTCTTCCTGGACATAATTACAGAACTCCATGTATGTCAGACACCAAGCTATCCTCTTTACATATATTATGCCATTTATTTCTCATTTTGATGCTGTAATGTAGTTTAATATTATTATTATTGTTATTTTGAGAGAGTTGCACTCTGTTGCCCAGCCTGGAGTGCAGTGGTGCAGTTCAGCTCACTGCAGCCTCCACCCCACCTCCCAGGTTCAAGCGATTCTCCTGCTTCAGCCACCCAAGTAGCTGGGATTACAGGTGTGCGCCAACATGCCCGGCTAATTTTTGTATTTTTAGTAGAGACGGGTTTCACCATGTTGGCCGAGCTGGTCTTGAACTCCTGACCTCAAGTGATCCACCTGCCTCAGCCTCCCAAAGTGCTGGGATTACAGACCTGAGCCACCGTGCCCCACCTATTATCTCCTTATTCGCTTTTTAAAGATGGAAAATGGAAGCTTACAGAAGTTAACATCTTATTACACATTAGACAGCAGTGGTAAAACTAAGGACTCACCTGAAATCAACAATTGTTAAGGTTTGGTGATACTGATAATAATAGCAGAATGTACTGGGTGATAATTGTGTGCCAGGCACCTTTCTCAGCATTTTGTGTACATTAATTCATTTAATCTTTACAATAACTTTATGAGGTATAGGTTTTCAAAATAAAGATTTTCTTATCACATTTTTTTTTTTTTTAATTTTTTTGAGATGGAGTCTTGCTCTGTTGCCCAGGCTGGAGTGCAGTGGCCTCGGCTCACTGCAACTTCTGCCTCCTGTGTTCAAGCACTTCTCCTGTCTCAGCCTCCTGAGTAGCTGGCATTACAGGTGTGCGCCACCATGCCCAGCTAATTTTAGTATTTTTAGTAGAGATGGGGTTTCACCATGTTGGTGGGGCTGGTCTCGAACTCCTGACTTCATGATCTGCCCGCCTCGGCCTCCTAAGTGCTGGGATCACAGGTGTGAGCCATCGCCCCTGGCCATTATCATCATTTTAAAGTAAGGAAATTGAAGTGAAGCAACTTGACCAAAGTCATATAACTAATAAGTGGTATCTCTGCATTTTTTTATCTTTTGAATTTGTTATTAAAATCTAGTAAATAAGTTGATATTCATAAGATTCTTTATTGTCCAAGGAGTTTTAATGCATGTAGTGAGGATCATTTAACTACTTTTATTTTAAAAGCTGAGGTATAAATTCAGAAACCAATAAATAAAACTTTGGCAATTAAAATGCAGATTCTGGGCGAGATTTGGTTTGTGAGGTTCGACAAGTAGCAGTCACCATCTCTGCTTGCTGAAAAGCTGCAGAGGCCACCGAGAACCTACGCACCTGAGTCTTTTACCTTTACCCAAGAAAAGAATAAAAGAGGTCAGAGGATGACAACTGTGTCCTCAACAGCCAGGCCCCAGGAATCAGTGGCTTTTGATGACGTGGCTGTGTACTTCACTAAGAAGGAATGGGCCATCATGGTGCCTGACCAGAGAGCCTTATACAGGGATGTGATGCTGGAGAACTATGAGGCTGTGGCCTTTGTAGCAGTACCACCGACTTCTAAACCAGCTTTGGTCTCTCATCTGGAGCAAGGGAAAGAGCCCTGTTTCACCCAACCACAGGGAGTCCTAAGCAGGAGGGACTGGAGAGCAGGCTTTATAGGACACTCAGAACTGAGAAGATATACTTACTTAGCTAAAGCAATGTTATATGTAATAAAATCAAAAATTCTTCAAAATCGTCGATGCTGGGAAGACAGGAGAAAGGCTTAATTCTTGACATTTAAATACCAGTTTTCCAAGTCAGGACTTGATGTAAGAGCCACCTTAAATGATGTCAAATGCACATTTTCTTTTTCTGTAGACTACTTTCTGTAGTTAATGTTTTTCATTCATTAAAATAATTCATTTTGATGTAAAAAAAAAATGCAGATTCTGGTTCAGTAGGACCAGAATAGGGCCTGAGAGTACATTTCTAACAGACCTTAAGAGATCACCTGTGTTTCTGGACCACATTTTGAGTAGCAAGGGTAAACAGGTATCACTATGACGAAAAAAAAGAACTTTTCAGTATCTTGTTGGTCTGAGATTCCAATATTACATTTTTCACTGGTGGAGTCATATGAATTAGCCCATAAATTGTCATGTGAAACTTCTTGTTCCTGCCAAGTGAGTCATTTGAATTGAGCATGTTCATTTACTTAAGAGGGCCAATGCCAGCTTCTCTATAAAACAAAGTGCCAGTATACTGTACCAGCATGATTTATAGAGGGAAAAATACTTTTTATGAAGTGTCATCAGAGATAATGCCAAAGTCAAAGTCTGTTTTGAGAAAATTTATTTGACCATAAGAAACAGCAATAGATTCCATAGGAAACTTGATATTGCCTGTGTAATGTAAGGGGTGACAGACTTTTGCTACCTCGAATAAGATAATTTTTATAAAAAATTAAAATATGTTATTAGAATTTTACCTTATAAAAATGTACTGCTTCATACTTTAAAAATGTATAACTGTGATCCTAGACTGGGTCCTGTAATAGAAGGAAAAATGCTATCAAAACCATTAATGGGGCAAGTGACAAAACTGAAACATAGCCAGTGGATTAGATAAAGATACTGTATTACTGTTAAATTTATCGAAGTTAAATACTATGATTATGTAAAAGAATATCCTTAATCTTAGGAATTTTTTTTTTTTTTTGAGATGGAGTTTCACTCTTGTTACCCAGGCTGGAGTGCAATGGCGCGATCATGGCTCACTGCAACCTCCGCCTTCTGGGTTCAAGTAATTGTCCTGCCTCAGCCTCCCGAGTAGCTGGGACTACAGGCGTGCACCACCATGCCCAGCTAATTTTTGTATTTTTAGTAGAGACGGGGTTTCACCTTGTTGACCAGGATGATCTCTAGCTCTTGACCTCGTGATCCACCTGCCTCAGCCTCCCAAAGTGCTGGGATTATAGGCGTGAGCCACTGCGCCCAGCCTAATCAGGAATTTTAAGAGTAAAGGGCCTCTAAGTTTGGTGGCTCACACCTGTAATCCCAGCACTTGGGATGCTGAGGCGGGCGGATCACGAGGTCTAGAAATTGAGACCATCCTGGCCAGCATGGTGAAACCCCGTCTCTACTAAAAATACAAAAACTATTAGCTGGGTGTGGCAGTGTGCATCTGTAGTCCCAGCTACTCAGGAGGCTGAGGCAGGAGAATCACTTGAACCCAGCAGGCAGAGGTTACAGTGAGCTGAGATTGCACCTCTGTACTTCATCCTGGCAAGACAGCGAGACTGTGTCTCAGTTTCAGGGAGGGGAGGGGAAAGCCAAGCACAGTGGCCTATGCCTGTAATCCCAGCACTTTGGCCAGGTGGATCGCTTGAGGTCAGGAGTTCAATACCAGCCTGGCCACCACGGCGAAACCCCATCTCTACTAAAATTTAAAAAATTAGCTGGTGTGGTGACAGGCACCTGTGGTCCCAGCTACTCAAGAGGCTGAGACAGGCGAATCCCTTGATACTGAGAGGTGGAGGTTGCAGTAAGCCAAGATCATGGTACTGCACTCCAGCTTGGGTGACAGTCAGACCTTGTCGCCAAAAAAGAGAGTAAAAGGCCATGATGTATACAACGCACTCTCAGATAGTTCAGTCTCTCCTCCCAGATCGATATATATATACATATATATGGAAAAAAGGTAATAAATGAATCAAAATGTTAGATAAATAATATTTAGATAGATAAATCTGGATAAAGGGCATATAGATTTTCTTTGCACTATCCTTACAACTTTTCTCTAAGTTTAAAATTTCAAAGTATTTGTGTGTCTAAACAAAAAAGGTGCAGTTAAAAAAAAGAAGGAAAAGAAACTCCAAATGAAAAATATTGTGAGGGAAAATTGCATAAGATGGATTTATATTTACTAATACAAATGTTTTATTTAGTGCTAAAATTTATTCAAAATTTGACAAAGCAAATTATTGTAAACAGGTTCAGTGTATAATCTAGGAAGTGCATTTTCAAACATATTTGAGTATTCTATACATATTTTATATGTAAATGTTTTAAATTTAAAAGAATTTAAAGCCAGTGTGTTTAATGTTTTCTTCTCTACCTACATAAAATACAAGATAACTGTTTAGATATTTATTCGTTGTTCAGTAGTATCTGAATTCTTGAATCCTTTAAAATGAATTTTACTTTAAAACTAAATGAGTTGGCCGGGCGCGGTGGCTCACACCTGTAATCCCAGCACTTTGGGAGTCCGAGGCGGGTGGATCACGAGGTCAAGAAATTGAGACCATCCTGGTCAACATGGTGAAACCCTGTCTCTACTAAAAATACAAAAAATTAGCTGGGCATGGTGGCGCATGCCTGTAATTCCAGCTACTCAGGAGGCTGAGGCAGAATTGCCTGAACCCAGGAGGCAGAGGTTGCGGTGAGCCGAGATGGCGCCATTGCACTCCTGCCTGGGTAACAAGAGGGAAACTCCGTCTCAAAAAAAAAAAAAAAAAAAACTAAATGAGTCATCAGTCATGCCAAATAATTGGTGTCATTTGTGATATGGCGAATTAATTGGCAGTATTCTCAGAAGTTTCTGCCCAATCCAACATAAATACCTTTGGGCATTTAGTGTTTGTCCATCCTCTAAAATGTAAAGAGAACTGACCCCAGGCCAGAATGAAAGGTTAGTCGTTGGCATGCCTCTCGTCATACCTCCTTTTGTGGTGTTTTGGCTTTTTAATAATCTTGCTTGAGTTTTGACTTATACTCCGCCGTGCTTACAAATTTCTTTTTTTGAATTCTAACATACATATTCATAAAGTACATATTGTAAGCTTGATTTCTAACATCTTTAAGATGCCAAAATTAGTTCTGTTGGAATTATACAGTACATATTCTTGCTCATTATATATCCTGGCTTTTTTTGCTCTCATCACTAGGTTTGTGTGGTGCATTTATATTGGTTTGTGTAGTTGTAGATTGTTCATTCTCACTGTTGTATAATATTCCATTGTGTGAATTTATGTATTTGTTCTTGTGTTGTTAGACCTAATTTTGCTTAGGTTCCCAGAGCTCTCTCATCCTCAAACATTCTTGTACTGTATCCTGTCCCCAAAATCAAAACAGGCAATGAAGGAGAAAATCTGGTATTTGTATTGTTGTGCTTGACAATTGGTATTATAGTTTAGTGAAAAGACCATAAGACTAAGATTTAAGTACTAGCTTTGCATCATACTCAGCAAGATGATCCTAGACAAGTCACTGTACCTCTCCAAACCTCTGTTTCCCCACCTGGAAAATGGGCTAAGAATGTAAGCCTTATCTAACATAAAGGGTTCATTAAGGATCAGAATAAGTAATGTATACGAAAATATGGCTGGGCACAGTGGCTCATGCCTGTAATCCCAGCACTTTGGGAGGCCGAGGCGGGTGGATCACAAGGTCAAGAGATCGAGACCATCCTGGTCAACATGGTGAAACCCCATCTCTACTAAAAATACAAAAAATTAGCTGGGCATGATGGTGTGTGCCTGTAATCCCAGCTACTCAGGAGGCAGAGGCAGGAGAATTGCCTGAACCCAGTAGGCAGAGGTTGCGGTAAGCCGAGATCGCGCCATTGCACTCCAGCCTGGGTAATAAGAGCAAAACTCCATCTCAAAAAAAAGAAAATAGGCTGTATACACACATAGCGCACACACACATATAAGCACGTGAAAATAAAAATAACGGGATGTTATTGGTAATGTGAATTCGTTCTCCTCTCAGTAGGGCATTTGTATTTTTAGCTTTTCATTTCTGATTATAGAATGAAAATTTTTAAGAATGTGTAGACATTATCATTGTGTTCTAAGTAGATATTTTTTACATAATTAGCAATTATAACTTTACAATATTGACTTGGAATATATGCAGCCTGAAGGTAAAATAAGTATGAAAGTTAAATAACTATCTCTTTATATGTTTAGGCTCGATTATTTGATGAACCTCAGCTTGCTAGTCTTTGTCTAGATACAATAGACAAAAGCACAATGGATGCAATAAGTGCAGAAGGGTTTACTGATATTGATATAGGTAAGTGCACTATGAAGTAAATTGTTACGTTTTAAGTACACTTAATGCCTTACTTGTCAGCCTTATTGGAGAAGGAGTTGTTTTTAAATTAGTGGCTTTCCCAACTGATTGAAGTCTCTCTAAGAGTTTTGCTTTCTTTTGTTTTGGTGAAAATATTTCTAAAAGTCTTAACTACCTCATTGCCTTTTAAAATATTTCAAATCAAATACATATTTGTTGAATGCTCACCATATGCATGGCATTATTCTTGGGTCCATAGAAAATATAAAAATATTTAAGAGGCGAGTTGTCTGGTTAAGGAAACATCTGATTGGAGAATCAAAGAACAAATATGTGAAAATTAAGATTTAAAACACTAATAGAAGAGAGGCATTAATACCTGGGTGATGAAATAATCTGTACAGCAGACCCCCATGCACAAGTTTACCTATGTAACCAACCTGCATATGTGCCCCTGAACTTAAAAGTTAAAAAAAAAAAATAAGAGGGCATATGGTAAAATGTGATTTCTGACTTTTTAAAATTAGACATGTAGAAAATAATTACTATGCAAATCCAGAAAACAGAGCGATTACTTCACATTGAAGTAGTATGAGGAGAATTTTGACAGAGGAGGTTCTGATATAACCCTTAAAGAATGGATAGTACAGTAGGTCCTTGAACAATGTCATTTTGTTATAATGTTGATAAGAAAAGGATCGACTCCTAGCAGGGACCACTGTATAGAGTTTACACGTTCTCCCATATCTTCATGGTTTTCTCCAGGTACTCTAGTTTCCTCTCAAATCCCAAAGGTGTGCATTTTAGGTTCATTGGTGTGTCGAAATGGCCTCAGTCTACCTGAGAGTGTGTGTGTGTGCCCTGTGATGAAATCTTGTACTGTGTGGGTTTGGTTCTCGCCTTGTACCAAGCCACTGAGATAAGGTCTGGCCAGCTGAAACTCTGAACTGGAATAAGTGAATTGGAAAATGATTTATCAAGTAAAAATGTGTAACATATGATAATCATACAAATACTTGATGATAAATGATGTAGTATGAAAGTGCTCAGCAAGCACACTATGTTATCGTTTGTTTTTGCACTGCATTGTGTGGGAGGTGCTCCTCAAAATTTCCACTTTGTAAACGTTTATTCTTGGATTTAACCCACCACCATGACCACTGTCACTCACTGATACTCACTAATTCACCAAAAAATTGGGTAAATGATTCTCTTTCTTGTCTTTATTAGTCTTTCTTAAATGTATGTATAGCTCACATTTATTTCACTGTTTTTTGTTTTTTTTTGAGACGAAGTCTCGCTCTGTCACCCAGGCTGGAGTGCAGTGGCATGATCTCAGCTCAGTGCAAACTCCACCTCCCAGGTTCAAGAGATTCTCCTGCCTCAGCCCCCTGAGTAGCTGGGATTACAGAGGCGTGCACCACCTCACCCAGTTAATTTTTCTGTCTTTTGTAGAGATGGAGTTTCACTATGTTGGTCAGGCTGGTCTTGAACTCCTGACCTCATAAACACATGTGTCAGCCTCTCAAAGTGCTAAGATTACAGGCATGAGCCACCGTGCCCAGCCTGTTTCACTGTTTAATTTATAAGTGCTTTGAGTCTTGAAGCTTGGTGGTGTTTTTGTGACCAGAAATATGCCATGGGAACTTAACTCTTGTTTATATCAGTTGGCTCATGGAAAAATTGCTTTTTTTTTTTTGAGACGGAGTTTTTGCTCTTGTTACCCAGGCTGGAGTGCAATGGCGCAATCTCAGCTCACCGCAACCTCCGCCTCCTGGGTTCAAGCAATTTTGTTTCACTTGAAGTCAGTTTCCAAGAACCCAAACATTGAGGACTTACTGTATTTGGATAGCGGAGAGCGGAGGGCATTAGGGGCAAGTGAATCCTCAGGAAGAAGTGTATAAGAGGAAGGAGGTGCAAGGCAGGTTAAAACCAGCTGATAGAAAACCATCTAAAATGACAGGCTAAAAATGTACCTTTTGTCTTGTAGAGAGTAGAGAGCTCTAATCCAGGCCCATGGCTTTAAATACTATCTTGTGATGATGAACCCAACATGTATCTTCAATCCCTGTCTTCTTCTGGGCTACAATCTCATATACCCAGCTGTTTACTTGACATCCTCATTTGGAGATTTTGTAGGCATTTGAAACAAAACAGCTAAAGGAGAACCATTGATTCCCCTCTCTGTTAGGTCTCTTCTGTTCCTTTCCAACTGTTTTCAGTCTTCCTCATCAGCACCACCATGAACCTTATTGCTCAGGCTAAAAACCCCAGAGTTATTCTTGATTATTCTTTCTCTTATACGCCACATGCAGTCATATCAGCAGGTGCTCACGGCTGTACTTTGAATATGTATTGTGAATCTGACCACTTCTTACCATATCTGTGGCTACCACCTAGTCTAAGCCACTGTTGTCTTTCACCTGCATAATGGCAGTGGTCTCTTTCATCCACTCTTCCTCCCATACACTCCAGTCTCTATACTCCAGTCTTTACATGATAGCCAGAATGATCTTTATAAGTAAAAAATCAGGTCATATAAATTCCTTGCTTCCAGTGTCTTCCCACTGCCGTTTGCATAAAATTTAATAAATTCCTTGTCAAAACTCACAGTGCCCTGTGTAATCGGGTCTTGTATTTGTCTGGGTTTATTAGGCTAGGCTGTGGTAAGGAATAGACCCAAAAGTGCAGACTGGCTCAAACACAAAAGAAGTTTATTTCACACTCATATAACAGACCAAAGAATTACTATAGTTGGCAGGTAGCTCTCTTTTGTTCTGTTATTCTTTAGTGCCTAGTTATTATCTGTGTTTTGCTGGCAGATGAGAGAAAGTATGGACAGGAAAAATAACCACATATTAAAAGCCTTGGCCTTGATATAGCACCTACATTTTGGCTGTTATTTTCTTGGTCCCATTCAGTTACAAGATCTCACCTAACTTTTGGGGAAGCCAGGAGATGCAGACTAGTCACAACCCAGGAAGAAGAGAAAATATCTTTGGTAAACGGCTACAAGTCACTACTTACCTCTACCTACATCTGACTTTGTCTCCTACCATTCTTCCCCTAATTCAGGTCCCATAGATGCTGACCAGGATTATTTATATTCCATTCTTTTGTGTTTGCTATTCCTTCTGATTAGAATCCTTTTCCCCCTGAATCTTTGCATCTCAGATTAAAGGATACCTGAGACCTCAGACCTACTTAATTAGATACTGTGTTCCCCTAAGCAATCTGTTTCATTAATCTTACTCAGATTTATTTTCCTGTAATACATTTGCTCTCTGAAAGTCTTATCTAGATGTTTGCCTTTATTTATATATATATATGTTGATTGTCTCCTTTTCTGTCCTAGATTGTAAACTCCCTGAAGGAAGGGACTTTGCCTTGTGTACCATTGTATCTCTAGCACTAAAGAGCAGAATGTAGTACATATTCAGCTGATATTTGTTGATCAAATGGACTGACTGGCTGTGTCTAGAATAATGCCTTTTCTTCCCATCTTGGGTGGCTCTCACACAGTCTTAAGATCTCTTGGCTCAAATAACACTTCCACATGACTTTTTTTTTTCTTTTGAGACAGTCTTGCTCTGTTGCCAGGCGCCAGGCTTGAGTGCAGTGGCGCGATCTTGGCTCACTGCAACCTCCACCTTCCAGGTTCAAGCAATTCTCCTGCCTCAGCCTTCTGGGTAGCTGGGACTACAGGCACACGCCACCACGCCCAGCTAATTTTTTTTTGTATTTTTTAGTAGAGAAGGGGTTTCATCATGTTGGCAAGGATGGTCTTGATCTCTTGACCTCATGATCTACCCACCTCGGCCTCCCAAAGTGCTAGGATTACAGGCTTGAGCCACTGCACCTGGCCCATGACTCATTTTTTGAGAGGTGATACTCCACCCTCCATGATGCTTGGTATATTCCTCTGTTCTAACATCCTATTGTTAGTTTACCTGTGTATTGCACAGTACCTTGGGAACAAATAATACGCTGCTTATAATACACTGAAAGACAGGGCCTAAATCAGACTCCTCCCCAGCATCTGCATGTGGTGTCTGTTGAGTAACTGGATATTTGAGAGTCCTAAACACTGCCTAAATTGTTAGTGAAACATTGCTTAATCCTAATTTCCTTCCTGTTAGGGGCTGTCAAATGCTTCATTTGTTCTTCAGTCTGTTCTTATTTGAAGTATTACTGTCCGCATCTGGGTAACTTACACCTTATAAATAGCTCTTAAATTATGCATGCCATTGGAACCTGGGAATCTTGAAGTATGTGCCTTGTACAGCCTAGAAGCCCAATAAATACTTGTTGCTTTGATTTGACTCACAGTTGTTTATATGAAAATTTAGTATTGTGTTATATTTATGAAACATCTGCTGTGTTTTTATAATTTTTATTCGGCTCTCAGCTCTAACTTCTTGCTTTAACACATCTGCTAATAGAAAACCTATCTGTTTGTTTTTCTACCCCATATGCTAGTTTGTTTCAAATGTACTTGTTAAAAATTAGTAATTAAGGCTGGGTGTGGTAGCTCATGCCCGTAATCCCAGCACTTTGGGAGGCCAAGGCAGGCAGATCACGAGGTCAGGAGTTTGTAGACCAGCCTGACTAACATGGGTAAAAACCCGTCTCTACTAAAAATACAGAAATTAGCTGGGTGTAGTGGTGGGCACCTGTAATCCCAGCTACTCAGGAAGCTGAGGCAGGAGATTCCTTGAACCTGGAAGGCGGAGGTTGCAGTGAGCTGAGATCACGCCACTGCACTCCAGTCTGGGTGAACAGAGCAAGACTTCGTCTCAAAAAAAAAAAAAGTATTTAAATAAATGTATTTCTGATATATATTTCTGGATAATATAATCATATTTAATGTTTTAATTGATTTCTGTGTGTAACTATAGCATACTCATTTTTTTAATTTAAAGTATAACTATTTGATATTTCATAGAAGTTCCATTTTATCTAAGTTCTTTAGAGGTTTTCCTATACATCTTGAACTGCCCTTTTTTAGAAACTGGGGTATTTATTTTGACCCTTTGAGAAATTGAAAACATGTTTTACTTTACCTGCCTATGTTAAACAATGTGTACTGAATATAATTTAGGATTCTTGCAATTATTAATGCTCACTATTATTATCAGTTATATTATTATTGTACAGTGAAGCCCTCAGGTCTCTGAAGTGTTGTTTTTATTTTTAAAAAAATCTTTCTGTGAGACCTTTGATTACTGTTCTTTTAAAGTACTTAACATCATCTTTTCACAGATTTTCTGTTTTCTCTATCCCTGTTAGATTGCAGTTTATCATTTCATTCTAGTATATTTGCCTCTAAATCCCCTTTCTCTTCTGAACGAACTGCTTCTGGGCTGCTGGAACTTAAAAGTAACTGAGTTTATTTTAATTTTGCCTATCATAAAAGAAAAATGATTCTGAGTGAGGACCTGAGGTACAGGCATGATGTATATACTTGGATGTCAAATAGGGAATTCAAACTTAGTATGTCTAAAATTAAACTTCAGCTCTTTCCCCAGCCCAAACCTGCACCTCCTGTGGTCTTTCCCATCTTGGTTGATGCCACTCTCATCCCTCCAGCGCATAAGCTATGTAAACGTTGCAGTTACTGTTGACACCTCTCTTTGAATCATACCTCACATCCAATCTGTTAGGAAATCTAATTGAGTCTTCCTTCAGAATATATTCTAAATCTGATCAATTTTCACCACTTCCACTGCTACCCTCCTTGTCCAGGCCACTGTCATCCCTTACCTGATGTAAGGGCCTCCAACTGATATTGTCTCCACTGTAGCCTCTTCTCAACATGGAAGACAGGGTGATTCTTTCAGAACATTAAATGTGACAACTCAGAACCCTCCAGGGCTTCCCCATGTCACTCAGAATAAAAGTCAAATGATCTACAGGGTGCTGCATGATTGTCCCCACTCCCCGTAGCCTCTGGCCTCCTTGCCTGCTACTCTTCCCTCCTGCTCACTCCACTCTGCCACACTGGCCTCCTTACCATTCCTCAGATATGCCAGGCACACTTACATGACAGCCTCTGTCCTTCTAGTCCAGGAATACTCTTCCTCTAGGTATCTGTTTTATTCCCCTACTTCCTTCAAGTCTTGGTATAAATGAAGCATGCCTAAACCACCCTATTTTATTTTTTTTTTTGGCATAGTCTCACTCTGTCGCCTGGGCTGGAGTACAGTGGCATCATCATGGTTTACTGCAGCCTTGACCTCCCGGGCTCAAGTGATCCTGTTGCCTTGGCCTCCTGATTGGCTGAGACTACAGGTGCATGCCACCATGCCTGGCTAATTTTTTAAAAATTTTTTTATACAGATGCGGTCTCACTATATTGCCCAGGGTGGCCTGAAACTCCTGGGCTCAAGCCATGTTCCTGTCTCAGCCTCCCAAAGTACTGGGATTATAGGAATGAGCCAGCATGCCTGGCTCCTTCCTATTCTAAACTGCGTTTCTGATTCTTCTTAATCTGATATTTCTGCTCACATATGTCATCTAAGATACTCGAATTTATGTATGTTTATATAATCTGTTTTTCCTCATTAGAATGTAAGCTCTATGAGGGCAGGGATTTTTAACTTTTTGTTCAATGATATATCAGTGCCAGCTGGATGCAGTGGCTCACACCTGTAATCCCAGCACTTTGGAAGGCCAAGGCAGGCAGATCACTTCAGGTCCGAAGATTGAGACCAGCTTTGCCAACAGGGTGAAACCCTGTCTCTACTAAAAATACAAAAATTAGTGAGGCATGGTGGTGCATGCCAGTAATCCAAGCTATTCAGGAGGCTGAGGCGGGAGAATTGCTTGAACCTGAGACGCAGATGTTGCAGTGAGCTGAGATTGTGCTTCTGCACTCCAACCTGAGCAACAGAATGAGACTCTATCTCAAAAAAAAAAAAAAGAAAAGAAAAGAAGGAACGATCCAAGATGGCCGATCGCTAACATCTCGGGATTGCAGCTCTCAGTGGAAGCGCAGAGAACTGGAGGACGCCACACTTTCAGACAAATTCTGGTCACTCACGGAGTAGAAGAACCCCAGTGGAGGAGTCACACGGGTCGCCAGCGCGACTCTTGTGGCCGGCACAGCAGTTTCGCCGGCACCTTGGTGCGGCAGCTCTCAGAGCAGAGTAAACAGGGCTGGCTTCCCTTCTGACCGAGGTTTGGAGGACCCACACGGGTCCCCAGCACAACTCCTGAGGCCGGTGCAGCTGCTGTGATGGCACCTCGGCATGGCAGCTCTCGGCGCAGAGTAAACGAGACTGGTTCCCCTTCTGACCGAGGTTTGGAGCCTGGGGAAGGCAGAGTCGCCTATTACGGACACAAGAAGGAAGCCAGACAGGAGAATCCTGGGCAGAAAAGCACCATCAGTCTTAACGCTGCTGTTCTGGCCCTGGAAACTAACAACTTGGACGTCCACTCAAGAGACCTAATCTGAAAGTTGGTAATTTCAAAGACGACAGGAGGATAAATGTACAATGATGGGAAGAAACCAGCGTAAAAAGGCTGAGAATACTCAATGTCAGAACGCCTCTCCCTCTAAAGAGGATCACAGTTCCACATCAACAATGGAACAAGGCTTGATGGAGAACGAGCGCATCCCAATAACAGAATCACGCTTCAGGGAATGGATAATAAGAAACTTCTGTGAGTTAAAAGAACATGTTGTAGCCCAACGTAAAGAAACTAAGAACTTTGAAAAAAGGTTTGATGAAATCCTATTGAGAATAGACAACTTAGAGAGGAATATAAGTGAATTAATGGAACTGAAGAATACAATACAGGAACTCCGAGAAGTATGCACAGGTTTAAACACTCGAATTGTTCAAGCAGAAGAAAGGATAGCAGAGGTCAAAGTCCAACTTAATGAAATAAAACAAGAAGACAAGATTAGAGAAAAAAGGATAAAAAGGAATGAGCAAAGTCTCCAAGAAATGTGGGAGTATGTGAAAAGACCAAATTTACGTTTGATAGGTGTACCTGAATGCCACGGAGAGAATGAATCCAAGCTGGAAAATACCCTTCAGGATATTATTCAGGAAAATTTTCCTAAACTAGCAAAGCAGGTCAATATTCAACCCCAGGTAATACAGAGAACACCACAAAGATATTCATCAAGAAGAGCAACCCCAAGGCACATAATTGTTAGATTCACCAGGGTTGAAACGAAGGAGAAAATACTAAGGGCAGCCAGAGAGAAAGGTCAGGTTACCCACAAAGGCAAGCCTATCAGACTTACAGCAGATCCCTCAGCAGAAACTCTACAAGCCAGAAGAGAGTGGGGGCCAATATTCAACAGCCTCAAAGAACAGAACCTTCAGCCCAGAATTTCATATCCAGACAAACTAAGCTTCACAATTGAAGGAAAAATAAAATCTTTTATGAACAAGCAAGTACCTAGAGATTTTATTACCACCAGGCCTGCTTTACAAGCGCTTCTGTAAGAAGGGTTACACACAGAAAGAAACAACCAGTATTAGCCTTTATAAAAATATACCAAAAAGTAAAGAGCACCAACATAAAGAAGAACTTACATCAGCGAATGGATCAAACAGCCAGTTAACATCAAATGGCAGTAACCCTAAATTTAAATTGACTAAATCCCCCAATCAAAAGACACAGCCAAAACCTAACGGCATGTTACATCCAGACCTGTTTCACAGGCAAGGATACACAAAGACTCAAAACAAAGGGATGGAGAAAGATTTACCAACCAAATGGAGAGCAAAAACAAAAACAAACAAACAAACAAACAAATAAATAAATAAATAAAAAGCAGGAGTTGCAGTTCTCGTATCGGATAAAATAGATTTTAAAGCAACAAAGGTATAGTGATAAAAGGATCAATACAACAACAAGAGCTAACGATCCTAACACCCAGATACATAGAGACTTAGATTCAATGAGACAGAAAATTAATAAGGATATCAAGGACTCGAACTCAGATCCGGAACAAGTAAACTTAATAAATATTTATAGAGCTCTCCACTTCAAATACATAAAATAAACATTCTTGTTAATACCACATCACACCTACTCATAGGTTTAAATGAAACATTGAGTGGCCATTATTAATACCCATTTTTTTTTTCAGAATAAAGCAATATTTCCATTTACTCTCTCTTCCTCTTTCTTCCTCTCCTTTACTCATTTTTTTTCTTTCTTTCTCTCAAAAAAAAGAAAAATAAGAAAAGATCAGTGCCTAGAATAGTACCTGACATATAGTGAGTGCTTAATAACAAATGTTTACTGAATGAACAAATCAGTTATAATCTGTAGACTTTAAGAATTTATGTAAATAACTTGGAATCTTTTTCTGTGGCTTATTAATCTTATTCTGGATAGTTGAGTTTACTTGATAAATGGCATAAATATATAAGGAATACTGTATCTAATATTGCATGTATGGTAAGTAACAAATTGATTGTTAACCTTAAACTGATTTTTATGGAACACTTTGGAGTTTAAATCCTTTAATTCTTTAGTATTTTAAAGTATAAAGTCTGTAATTTTAAGTGTCTAACCTATTTTTTGTTGAGATCTAAGCATGTCTTTTGGAATTGCTTGGTTAGAGAGCAAAATATTCCTAATTTGATTTATTTTGTATTTTGCCTGTAGACACACTCTGTGCAGTTCTAGAAAGAGACACACTCAGTATTCGAGAAAGTCGACTTTTTGGAGCTGTTGTACGCTGGGCAGAAGCGGAATGTCAGAGACAACAATTACCTGTGACTTTTGGAAATAAACAAAAAGTTCTAGGAAAAGCACTTTCTTTAATCCGGTTCCCACTAATGACAATTGAGGAATTTGCAGCAGGTAAGGGTATAAATTCACCAAAATCTATTTGAAACTGTTTCAATAGTCTCTCGAGGCCGAGCATGGTGTCTCACGCCTGTAATCGCAGCACTTTGGGAGTCGGAGGCAGGTGGATCACTTGAAGTCAAGAGTTTGAGCCCAGCCTTGCTAACATGGTAAAACCCTGTCTCTACTAAAAATACAAAAAGTAGTCAGGCATGGTGACAGGTTCCGGTAATCCCAGCTACTCAGGAGGCTGAGGCAGGAAAATCGCTTGAACTTGGGAGATGGAGATTGTGGTGAGCCAAGATTGCACCATTGCACTCCAGCCTAGGCAACAGAGCAAGACTCCATCTCAAAAAAAAAAAAAAGTCTTATCAGTCTCCCTGTGCCAGAGAGGAAAAGAAGTTGTTATTTATTGAGTATTAATCACATGATAAATATATATGCATGTGTATGATTTCATTTAAGCCCTCCAAAATTATGTTATCCACATTGTATAGTTTAGAGGAGTGAAGTTGGGAAGAGGTTGAGTGCCTTGCCTCAAGTTATGACAGATCTTTTTGGCTCTTTATTTTCTTTATTTTCCTTTTTCTATCTTTTCTTTCTTCTTTTTTTTTGAGACAGAGTCTCCCTCTGTTGCCCAGGCTGGAGTGCAGTGGCACAAATGCATTCACTGAAGTCTTCACATCCCAGGATTAATCAGTCCTCCCACCTCAGCCTCCCAAATAGCAGGGACTATAGGTGCACACTACCACACTTAGCTAATTAAAAAATTTTTTTGTAGAGACAGGGTTTCACTATCCTGCCCAGGCTGGTCTTGAACTCCTAGGCTCCAGTGATCCTCCTGCCTCAGCCTCCAAAAGTGCTGGGATTACAGGTATGAGCCACCATGCCCAGCCTCTATTTGACTCTTAAGGTTGATGCTTCTGATTAAAATGAGACAGATCAGGTTTTGAGTCTCCATGACCACTTATGACCAGTTTTCATTACCCATATATTAATTGAATATTATCTGCTTTTAAATCATGGCGGAGGTTGCAGTGAGCCAAAACTGTGCAGGCAAAAAATATGAATCACTGGACTCCAGCCTGGGCAAGAGTGAGACTCCCGTCTCAAAAAAAAAAATCCTGAGACTTTTCTTTCTTTTGAATCTACCTGGCCATTATTATTTTATTTTATTTTTATTTTATATTTTTTTGAGATAGGGTCTCCCTCTGTCACCCAGGCTTGAGTGCAGTTGGCACAATCTCAGCTCACTGCAGCCTCTGCTTCCTGGGTTCAAGCAGTTCTCCCACCTCCGCCTACTGAGTAGTTGGGATTACAGGTGCATGCCACCACAGGCTGGCTAATTTTTATATTTTTAGTAGAGACAGGGTTTCACCATATCGGCCAGGCTGGTCTCAGAACTCCTGACCTCAGATGATCTGCCCTCCTCAGCCTACCAAAGTGCTGGGATTATAGGCATGAGCCACTACCCCTGGTCTTCATTATTATTTAAAAAATAATTTCAACTTGGCTGGACGTGGTGGCTCACACCTATAATCCCAGCACTTTGGGAGGCTGAGTTGGGTGGATCACTAGGTCAGGAGATCAAGACCATTTTGGCCAACATGGTGAAACCCCTTCTCTACTAAAAGTACAAAAATTAGCTGGGTGTGGTGGCACATGCCTGTAATCCGAGCTACTTGGGAGGCTGAGGCAGTAGAATTGCTTGAACCAGGGAGTTGGAGGTTGCAGTGAGCCAAAATTGTGCCACTGTACTCCAGCATGGCAATAGAGCAAGACTCAGTCTCAAAAAAAAATAATAATTTCAACTTTTATTTTAAATTCGGGGGTAGCGTGCAGATTTGTTTCATGGGCATATTGTGTGATGCTGAGGTTTGGGGTACAGTTGATCTTGTCACTCAGGCAGTGAGTATAGTATCCAGTAGTTAGTTTTTCAGCTCTTTCCCCCTTCTGTCCCTTCTTCCTTGCCCTTTTTAACAATCCTCAGTGGCTTTTGTTGCCATCCTTATGTCCATGTGTATCCACTATTTCACTGCCACAAGTGAGAACATATGGTATTCGGTTTTCTGTTTCTGGATTAACTCACTTAGGATAATGGTCTCTAGCTGTGTCCATGTTGCTGCAAAAGGCATGATTTTGTTCTTTTTTATGGCTGTGTAGTATTCCATAGTGTGTGTGTGTGTGTGTGTGTGTGTGTGTGTGTGTGTGTGTCAGTCATATTCTCTTTACCCAGTCTACCACAGATGGGCACCTAGGTTGAGTCCATGTCTTGTCTTTGCTATTATGAATAGTGCTGTGATGAACATATGAGTGCATGTGTCTTTTGGTGGAACTATTTATTTTCTTTTAGATATATACCCAGTAATGGGATTGGGATTGCTGAGTTGACTGGTAGTTCTAAGTTCTTTTTTCTTTTTTTGAAACAGCCTCACTCTTGTCACCCAGGCTGGAGTGGAGTGGTATAATCTCAGTTCACTGCAACTCCTACCTCTCAGATTCTAGTGATTCTCCCACCTCAGCCTCCCGAGTAACTGGAACTACATATGCTACCACCATACCCAGCTAATATTTGTGTTTTTTGGTAGAGATAGGGTTTCACCATGTTGGGCAGGCTGGTCTCAAACTCTTGACCTGAAGTGATCCACCTGCCTTGGCCTTCCAAAGTGCTGGGATTACAGACATGACCCACTGTACCTGACCTTGGTAGTTGTGAATTGTTTGAGAAACCTCAAACTGTTTCCCACAGTGACTAAACTTATCTGCATTCCCACCATCAGTGAATAAGCATTCCCTTTTCTCTGCAGCCTCACCAGCAACTGTTTTTTTTTACTTTGATAGGCATTCTGAGGAGTGTGAGATGGTGTCTCATTGTGGTTTTGATTTGCATTTCTGATGATTAGTAATGTTGAGAATATTTTTCATGTTTGTTGGCTGCTTATCTGTCTTCTTTTGAGAAACGTCTGTTCATATTTTTTTGCCCACTTTTCATGAGGGTTTTTTCTTTTGTTTTGTTTGGTTTTTTGAGATGGAGTCTCACTGTCACCCAGGCTGGAGTGCAATGGCGTGATCTTGGCTCACTGGAACCTCCGCCTCCTGAGTTTAAGCAATCCTCTTGCCTCAGCCTCCTTAGTAGCTGGGACTACAGGCTCATGCCACCACGCCCAGCTGATTTTTGTATTTTTGGTAGAGATGGGGTTTCACCATGTTGGCCAGGCTGGTCTTGAACTCCTGACCTCGTGATCCGCCCGCCTTGACCTCCCAAAATGCTGGGATTACAGGCGTGAGCCACTGCAACCACCCTGAGTTTTTTTTTCTTATTGAATTGGTTAAGTTCCCTATAGATCCTGGATATTAGACCTTTGTCAAATGCATAGTTTGCAAATATTTTCTCCTATTCTATAGGTTGTTCATTTGTTCTGTTAATAGTTTCTTTACTGTGCAGAAGCTCTTTAGTTTAGTTAGGTCCTACTTGTCAGTTTTTGTTTTTGTTGCACTTGCTTTTGAGGACTTAGTAAAAAATTCTCTCCCAAGACCGGTGTCCAGAGTGGTGTTTTCTAGGTTTTCTTCTAGGGTTCTTATAGTTTGAGGTCTTACTTTAAATCTTTATTCCTCCATCTTGGGTTAATTTTTGTGTATGGTGAAAAGTAGGGGTCCAGTTTCATTTTTCAGCATATGGCTAGCCAGCTATCCCAGCATCCTTGAATAGAAAGATATTTGAATTGAATAGATATTTCCCCATTGCTTATTTTTGTCAACTTTGTCAAAGATCAGATGGCTGTAGGTCTGCAGCTTTATTTCTGGATTCTCTTTTCTGTTTCGTTGGTATATGTGTCTGTTTTTGTACCAGTAAGTACCATGCTGTTTTGGTTACTGTAGCCTTATAGTATAGTTTGAAGTCCAATGGTAATGGAATGCCTCCAGTTTTGTACTTTCTGCTTAGAATTGCTTTGGCTATTCAGACTTTTGTTGTTATTGTTCCATGTGAATTTTGGAATATTTGTCTGGTTCTGTGTAAAATGATGTTGGCAGTTTGATAGAAATAGCATTAAATCTGTAGATTGCTCTGGGCAGTATGGCCATTGAATGATATTGACTCTTCTAATCCATGAGTATGGAATGCTTTTCCATTTGTTGTGTCATCTGTGATTTCTTTCAGCAGTGTTTTATAATTCTCCTTGTAAAGATCTTTTACTTGGTAAAAATACATCTAACCGAGATGTATGGATGTAAAAATATCTGGTAGAAATACATCTTGGTTAGATTTATTTCTAGGTATTTTATTTTTTGTGTGGCCATGGTAAATGGATTACATTCTTGATTTAGCTCTCAGCTTGAACATTATTGGTGTATAGAAATGCTGCTGATTTTTGTACATTAATTTTATATTCTGAGGCTTTACTGAAGTTGTCTATCAGTTCGTGGACCCTTTGGTGGATTTTTTTTTTTTTTTTTTTTTTAAGCCAGTCAAATTTAGCAGTTTTTTTTTTTTTTTTTTTTTTTTGAGACAGAGTTTTGCTCTTTGTTGCCCAGGCTGGAATGCAGTGGCACAATCTTGACTCACTGCAACCTTCGCCTCCCAGGTTCAAGTGATTCTCTTGTCTCAGCCTCCTGAGTAGCTGGGATTACAGGCTCCCACCACCATGCCCAGCTAATTTTTGTATTTTTAGTAGAGACATGGTTTCACCATGTTGGTCAGGCTGGTCTCAAACTCCTACCTCAGGTGATTTGCCCTGCCTCAGCCTCCCAAAGTGTTGGGATTACAGGCATGAGCCACTGTGCTCAGCCTGGTGGAATCTTTAGGATTTTCTTGATGTAGAAGCATATCATCTGTGAAGAGAGATAGTTTGACTCCTTTTTTTTCTTATTTGGGTGCCTCTTTCTTTCTTTTTCTTTCCTGATTGCTCTGGCTAGGACTGCCAGTACTGTGTTGAATAGGAGTGGTATTGGCTGTTGATTTGTCATAGATGGCTCTTGTTATTTTGGGGATACTCTTTTGATGCCTACTTTGTTGAGGATTTTTTCATGAAGAGAAGTTGGATTTTACAGAAAGCTTTTACCATGTCTATTGAGACAATCATATGGTTTTTGTTTTTAACACTATTTCATGATTGTTTTGAATTGCATTTCTTTTTAATTTTCAATTTTATTTTGGTTTTAGAAATGAGATCTTGCTATGTTGCTCAGGCTGGCCATGAGCTTCTGGGCTCAAGGGATTCTTCTGCCTTAGCCTCTTAGCCAGTGTGTCTGGCTGAATTGTATTTCATTATGCTTATTGACCATTTTATTTTCCTTAACATTATTCATGTCTTTTGTTGTTCTGTTGGTGTGTTCAAATTTTTATTTTACTTATATTGATTCTTATATTGATTTATCAATATAAGATTTATCTTATATTGATTCTTCATATACAGAGTGTGCATATGGTCGGCATTGGTAGATCCTGCCATTCTGCCAAATGGTTCCCCAAAGTGGTTGTAACAGTTTACACTCATCAGCAAAGTGAAGAGACATAAGACCTTGTTCTAGTTGCCCACATCCTCTCCAATACTTGGTATTGCTAATTTTTGTAGTTCTAGCCATTTGTGTGGGTGTGAGGATGTATTTCAGTGTTGTTTTGAATTTCATATCATGGATGATTAATGATGTTGAATATGCCAATAATTTTTTAATCCAATCTGACAGACTTTATCTTTTATCAGAACTACTTGGTTGACTTGCATTTAATGTAATTACAGATATATTTGTGTTTATGTTTACCATCTGGCAATTTGTTTTCCACTTGTCACATCTGTTTTTTGTTTCTTTTTTTCATTTCTTGCTTTCTTTTGGAGGAATCAGGTTATTTTTATTCTACTTTTTTTGAGGTAATGATACAGTTATCCCCCTTATTCTGTGAATATAGTGAATTACATTAATTGATTTTCCAATTTAAACCTATTTTAGATTCCTTACATAAATCAGATTTGGTTGTTATGCATTATCCTTTTAATATATTACCGGATTTAATTTGCTGAAATTTTTTAGTATTTTTATGACTACTGAATGAGAGAAATTAGTCTATCTATTTTTTACTTGCAATGAAATTGTCAAGATTATCCTCATATAAAAGTTAGGAATATTTTCTTTTTTTTCCCCCCCAGTGTACAAGAGTTCGTATTACTAATTTTTTCCAGGAACCAACTTCTGACTTTATTTTCTCTGTTGTTGTATGTTTTCCATTTCATTACTTTCTGCCTTTTTCTTCAGTACTTTCTTCCTTTCCTTTCTTTGATTTTAATTTGCTGGGATTATTTATTTCATTAGTCTTTGTGACTTTTTGAGATACTTAGATTGTCAGCCTATATCCTTTTAGAATACATAGATTTAAGTCTATAATTTTTTCCCTCAGCATCCTTCCCCCCCCAACAATTTTTTATTTCATTATCATTCAATTAAAAATTTCTAATTTTTGATTTTTTTCTTTGACTCAGGTTATAAACTGATAACTCAATTTCCAAATATTTGGGATTTCTTCTTATCTTGCTCTTGCTGACTTCTCTGGCTTAATTCCAGTGTAGTCAGAAAATACATTCCATATCATTTCAGCCCTTTGAAATTTGTTGATATCTGTTTTGGCCTGGCATATAGAAGTTTTATTATTTCTTTTTATTTATTTATTTTGAGACAGTGTCTTACTCTGTCACCCAGGCTGGAATACAGTGGCGTGATGTCTGCTCACTGTAATTTCCACCTCCCAGGTTCCAGTGATTCTCCTGCCTTAGCCTCTGAGTAGCTGGGATTACAAGCATGCGCTGCCATACCTGGCTAATTTTTGTGTTTTTAGTAGAGACAGAGTTTCACCATGCTGGCCAGGATGATCTCGAACTCTGGACTTCCGGTGATCCACCCGCCTCGGCCTCCCAAAGTGCTAGAATTACAGGCGTGAGCCACAGCACCTGGCCCATATGGTAGTTTTAATGAGTATCCATATATACTTGAGAAGAATGTATTCTTATTTGTTATGTGCAGAAAACCTGAATAGTCCTCTGTGTTTAACAGATTGAATACTATGTCTATGAAAGGAAAATATACTAATGATGTTCAAATTTTCTATGTATCTAGTGATTTTGTTTGTTCTATCAGTTACTAAAAGACATAGATTAAAATCTTGGGCCAGGTACAGTGGCTCATGCCTGTAATCCCAGCACTTTGGGAGGCTGAGGTGGGCAGATCACCTGAGGTCAGTCAGGAGGTCGAGACCAGCCTGGCTAACATGGTGAAATGCCGTTTCTACTAAAAATACAAAAAATTAGCCTGGCATGGTGTCACACACCTGTAATCCCATCTACTGGGGAGACTGAGACAGAATCACTTGAACCTGGGAGGCGGAGGTTGCAATGAGCCCAGATTGTGCCATTGTACTCCAGCTTGAGCAACAAGAGTGAAACTCAGTCTCAAAAAAAAAAATCTCAGGATATGATTGAGATTGTGTTTCCTTTTGGTTCCATCAGTTTTTTTTTCCATTTTGAGACTGTTATCATTAAGTGCATTCAAATTTAGGATTATCTTTTTTAATTGAATTTGCTTCTTTATCTTTACTATGTATCCCACTTTAATTAAAGGAGTTTTTGTTTTATGATTTTTTTTTTTTTTTTTTTTTTTTTTTTTTTTGAGACAGAGTCTCCCTGTGTCACCCAGGCTGTAGTGCAGTGGTGTAATCTTGGCCCACTGCAACTTCTACCTCCTGGGTTCAAGCCCTTCTCATGCCTCAGCCTCTTTAGTAGTGGGGAACTACAGGCATGCACCACCATGCCCTGCTAAATTTTGTATTTTTAGTAGAGATGGGGTTTTACCATGTTGGCCAGGCTGATCTTGAACTATTGGCCTCAAGTGATCCGCTCACTTCAGCCTCCCAAAATTCTGGGATTACGGTCTGACCTACCACACCCAGCCTAAACTTCTTGTTTTAAAGTCTTTGTGTGATATTGGTATAGTTTCTCAAGGTTTTAAAAATTCTTTATCTTTTCTCATCCTTTTACTTTTAGCCTTACATTATTTTAACTATGTCTTTTGTAAGCTTTGTTTTTCGAAAATTCAGTTGGACAGACTTTACCTTTTATTTGGAATATTTGGTTCATTTTATACTTAATAAAATTACTATTTTATTAAACTTACTTTTTTTTTTTTTTTTGTAGACAGTGTCTCCTCTGTCACCCAGGCTAGAATTCAGTGGCATGATCTCAGCTCACTGTAGCCTCAATCTCCTGGGCTCAGGTGATCCTCCCACCTCAGCCTCTTATATTAAACATTCTTTTATTATTATTTTATTGGGTTGTCCTTATTATTACAAGAATATATCCTTATTGATTTTCCAATTAAATCTTAAAAATTAAAATTTTTAGTCAAGGCACAGTGACTCACACCTTTAGTCCCAGCACTTTGGGAAGCTGAGACAGGTGGATTGTTTGAGTCTAGTTCAAGACCAGCCTTAGCAAAATGGTGAAACCCTATCTTTACAAAGAAAAGATTTTTAAATTAGCCTGGAGTGGTAGCACATGCCTGTAGTCCCAACTACCCAGGGGGCTGAGGTGGGAGGATCACTTGAGCCCACAAGTTCAATCAAGGCTGCGGTGAGCTGTGATCATACTGCTGCATTCCATACATGGGTAACAGTGAGACTATTTCTCAGAAAAATAAATAAAATTAAAAATTTTTAATTGAGAATTTCCATGCAATATAAAGGCATTATTGATACTTTTGCTACATTTAACCTTCTCTAGCCTTTGGTGCTACTATGTCGTTTATTTTAATTTTTCATATGTTATAAAGCCCACAAAACATTATTTTCTTAAGTCAGTAATCATTTTGATTTGCCTGTATATTTGCCTTTTTGGTACTCTTCATTGCTGTAGGACCATGCTTCTATCTGGGATCATTTCTGTCAGCTTGAAGAATTCCCGACAGTATTTCTTTTAGAACAGGTAGATACTACCCAGATTCTTTCAACTCTTATTTTTTTCTTTAGTCAAAAACATCTTTATCTTACTTTTTTCTTTTTTTTTTTTAAGAGATGGGGACCTGCTATGTTCCCCTGGCTGGAATACAGTAGCTCTTCACAGCCTCAAACTTCTAACCTCAAACAGTCCTCCCACCCCAGCCTCCTGATTAATTGAGACTAGAGGGGCACATCACTGAGCCCAGCTTACCTTCTTTTTGAAGGGTGTTTTCCTGGGTAGAAAGCTCAAGGTTGGCAGTTACTCTCATCTGTCATTTGAATGCAATTCTATTCCTTTTTCTTTCTTTCTTTTTTTTTTTTCCTGAGAGAGAGTCTTATTCTGTCACCCAGGCTAGAGTGCAGTGGCACAATTTTGTCTCATTGCAACCTGCACCTGCCAGGTTCAAGCGATTCTCCTGCTTCAGCCTCCCAAGTAGCTGGGATTACAGGCACCCACCACACCCGGCTAATTTCTGTATTTTTAGTAGACACAGGGTTTCACCATGTTGGCCAGGCTTGTCTCAAACTCCTGACTTCAAGTGATCCACCCACTCAGCCTTCCAAAGTGCTAGGATCATATGCATGAGCCACTGTGGCTGGCCTTATTCCCTTTGATTTCTAATATTGAATTATTACTTCTTTAATAATAATTATATCTTTATTGCTGGTGCTTTTAAGATTTCACATTATCTTTGGGGTTTGTTTTGTTTTTTTCTTTAGCAGTTTTATGATGATGTGCCTTGGTGTATCTTTTTTATCTAACATACATTCTTGAGTTCTTTATTTTGATTACCCCTCTTAACTGTAGCGTATCTTCTTTTCATTTTTTTAGGTAGGTACATGCATACATATCTGAACATAGTTTTCATTATCTGAAGACCTTTTTTTTCAACTAAGGAAATTTTCTTATTGTCGGTTCTTCAGGACCAGATATGTTGGTCTCTGCTCTTTATCATTTTAATCACCTTAACATTTTAATATTTTTTCCCTAGTTCTCTTCATTCTCAGAATGTTATATGAGTTTTCATCTCCATCTCTTTCGATCTTACGTAGTTTCCATTCTGTTCTTTTTTGCCTTATAAGGTGCAGATTTTAAGTTGTAATTATATATATTTTTTACTTTGTAAAAAATTATATATATTTTTTACTTTGTAAAAAATTATATATATTTTTTACTTTGTAATCTTTCCTCATACAGAGGTTGCAAATAATGAAACTTGGGCCAGATCTGGCAGGCTGATATAATTTTGTGTGTGATATTAAAACTTTTTAAATTTAGTATTTTTAAATTGGGGGAGCAGTTTACATTAAAATCTGAATTATGGGCCAGGCGAGGTGGCTCACGCCTGTAATCCCAGCACTTTGGGAGGCCGAGGCAGGCAGATCACTTGAGGTCAGGAGTTTGAGACCAGTCTGGCCAACATGGTGAAACTCGTGTCTACTCAAAATACAAAAATTAGCTGGGCATGGTAGTGCACGCCTATAGTCCCAGCTACTAGGAAGGCTGAGGCAGGAGAATTGCTTGAACCCAGGAGGCAAAGGTTTCAGTTAGCCAAGATCGCACCACTGCACTCCAAACAGATCGAGACTCTTGTCTTGACTGTTAGGAAGTCATAATTCAGATTTTTCTGAATTATGACTTCCTAAACCAAATTTCTGTTTTTCAGTCTCTTATTTTTAGACTGCTTTTACTGGCTTTGGAAAGGATTTCCTGTCATCTTTTTTTAATATAAATTTTTATTTCAATAGTTTTTGGGGAACAGGTGGTTTTTGGTTACATGGGTAAGTTTCTTAGTGGTGATTTCTGAGATTTTGGTGCACCCATCACCTGAGCAGTGTACATTGTACCCAACATGTAGGCTTTTATTACTCACCTCCTTCCCACTCCTCCCCACCAAGTCCCCAAGTTTATTATATCAGTATGCCTTTGCCTCCTCACAGCTTCTTAGCTCCCACTTATAAGTGAGACCATACAATATTTGGTTTTCCATTCCTGAATTACTTTTCCTAGAATAATGGCTTGCAAGTCCATCCAAGTCGCTGCAATGGCCATTATTTCATTCCATTTTATGGTTGAGTAGTATTCCATGGTGTATATATACCACATTTTCTTCATCCACTCATTGGTTGATGGGCATTTAGAGTGGCTCCACATTTTTGCAGTTGCAAATAGTGTTGCTCTAAACATGTACATGCAAGTATCTTTTTCATGTAATGACTTAGTTTCCTTGGAGTAGATATCCAGCAGTGGAATTGCTGTATCAAATGGTAGTTCTACTTTTAGTTTTTTAAGAAATCTCCATACTCTTTTCCATAGTTGTGGTTCTAGTTTACATTCCCACCAGCAGTGTAAAAGAGTTCCCTTTTTACCACATCCATGCCAACATCTATTATTCTTTTATTTTTAAATTATGACCATTCTTGCAACAGTAAGGTGTTATCTTATTGCGGATTTAATTTGCATTTCCATGACAATTAGTGATGAATATTTTTCGTATGTTTGTTGGCTGCTTGTATATCTTCTTTTGAGAATTGTCTCTTCAAGTCCTTCGCCCACTTTGTGTGTGGGGGGTGGGATTATTTGTTTTTTTTTCTGCTGACTTGTTTGAGTTATAGATTCTGGATATGAGTCCTTTGTTGGGTGCATAGTTTGCAAATATGTTCCCCCACTCTGGAGGTTGTCTGTTTAGTCTGCTGATTATTTCTTTTGTTGTGCAGAAGCTTCTTAGTTTAATTAGGTTCCATTTATTTGTTTTTGTTACATTTGCTTTGGGGTTCTCAGTCATGAATTCTTTGCCTAAGCCAATATCTTGAAGAGTTTTCCTGATGCCATCTTCTAGAATTTTTACGGTTTCTTAGATTTAAGTCTTTGATCCATCTTAAGTTGATTTTTGTATAAGGTGAGAAAGGAATCCTCCTAGCACTTTTATAAGGAACAGCATTTATTCCTGGATCTAAGTTTTGACTAATTAATGTTTTTAACATTTTATTGTGTTTAATTAACCTCAGATGAATTTATCAAAACTTTAAAATAAATGCAAAAATTATATATGCTAAGATTTTCCTCCCTATTTTTACATTACATCCTCTAGATTTGAATTTACATTAAGTGGAGTATTCCAAAGTTAGGAATTGAAATCAAATTGCTTTTTTTTAGGTTTATGTTTATATTTCCACAGGTCCTGCTCAATCTGGAATTTTGTCAGATCGTGAAGTGGTAAACCTCTTTCTTCATTTTACTGTCAATCCTAAACCCCGAGTTGAATACATTGACCGACCGAGATGCTGCCTCAGAGGAAAGGAATGCTGCATCAATAGATTCCAGCAAGTAGAGAGCCGCTGGGGCTACAGTGGGACAAGTGATCGAATCAGGTATCTGTCATACTGCGGACATGGGGGTAGAGTGGGAGTGGCAGTTACCATTTGGCCTTTATTTATATGTTATGGGAAATAATTAACCAACATTTCATTTTATGCTTTTTTAAATGAACTTCTAAGTTCATACAGGAAAGAAGAAGTCACTGAGGCATCCTGCCCTCCTCACTGATTTATGAGTGAGGGTGACTTCTTAAGAAAAAATTAGAGTAAGAAAGGATTGAGTTGGACCTTCTGTTAATGTGATTTCTTCCCCACCAAGATGGAGTCTCACTTTGTCACCCAGGCTGGAGTGTAATGGTGTGATCTTGCTCACTGCAACCTCCACCTCCTGGGTTCAAGCGATCCTCCCATCTCAGCCTCCCAAGTAGCTGGGATTACAGGCACACACCACCACATTCAGCTAATTTTTTTGTATTTCTAGTAGACATGGGGTTTCACCATGTTGTCCAGGCTGGTCTCAAACTACTGACCTCAAGTGATTCACCTGCCTCAGCCTTCCAAAGTGCTGGGATCACCAGGGGTGAGCCACTGCACTCCACTGTTATGTGATTTTTGTTTGGATCACCCCTGCTAATGGGCTGAGTTCTAGACCTTAGTTGATCAAACACTATTTTTACAGGCTTAGGGCTACAACTTAATAAATTTAACCTTACTATGTTTAGTGTGAGTTTTTTCTTTGCATAGATGTTGCAGGGAAAATATCTCAGTATACATTTATAAAAGCTTTGAGAAAAAAATCAAGAATCTTGAAAAATGCATACTATAATCCTGTTGAAGAAATTATCTTTGCTTTACTGTGTTTCTTTAGGTTAAATGTCAGAATAGAATCAGTGCCAGTTTTCACAAAATGTAACTTATGAATTTGCATTTATTTAATAGCACTTTAGTATAAAACTAGAAATTAAGAACAAGTTTGTTTTAAAAAAAAAAGGAATCTGGTTGGATGGGGGACTATTATAAATCTTGAGCTAACATGGAAATTAAAAATGAACTTGTAGACTAATAATAATTCACGATAATACTATATGTAAAAAAATTAAGGGATGAGCCCAAAGCTGCACACAAAGAAAAAGTAATAATTAACTACTTTTAGTAAATAGAGTAGAAATAAGTGATTTAAGCATTCAGTCCAAGTAGCTAGAAAACGAATAGCAAAATAACTAAGAAAAGAGAAAGGAAATAGATAAATGTAGAATTAATGAATTAAAAATAGTAGCATTGATAAATCCGTAAGCTGGTTTCTTTAAAAGATCAATAAAATAAATAAACCTCTGGCAAAAGTAATAAACATTCATATTTAGCGGTAAAAAGGGGAATATAATTATATGCTGACATTTTTATTTTAATTCTGGGTTTATTCTGTACTAATAAATTGAACATGTTGATGGAATGGATCATTTTATAGGCAAATATAAATTATCAAAATTGACTGAAGAAGAAAGCCTGAATAGACCAATTACCATGGAAGGAATTAAAAGTTATCAAAGAACTGTCCCTTCACAAGGTGGTTTTTACAGGTGAGTTTTGTCAAATCTTCAAGGAACAGATAGCTTCCTTGAGCATTAAAAGAACAAAATATTTCTTGGTTAATTATTGAAGGAAGCCTAACCTTTATATAGGAATCAGACAAGACAAATTCTAGATCAATCTCAGTATAAAGAAGAAATTTTGTGTAAAACATTAGGGTATTGAATCTGTACTTAGAAGAATAACACTGGATGAGCAGAGTTTATTTAGAGATTGAAAGAATGGCTCTGTATTGGGAAATGTGTTAGTATAATTCTCACAACAGATCAAAGAAGAAAAACAATTTGATTTCAACAGATGTCAGAAAGGCTTTTGATAAAATTTCACCTTCATTCCCAATATAATTATTACTAGGTTAGGCCTAGAAAAATACTTGTTTACATGATAAACTGTTGAAGCCTCAAGATAGAGATTCAGACTATCCATGCTCTTTTCAGCAGTGTTACTATAATTCTGACAATTTGCTAATGGCATTATATACATTAATAGTTAAAACTCTATCACACCCAGTTCTTTTTTAATAAATATTTTGTAATTCCCACTTTATTAACTGAAATAAAATTCATAGATAATATGCTTTATACATTTTTAAATTGATAAGTGATCTAGTTATAAAGGAGAAATAAACGTAACTGATAGTAAAATGTGTAGTTCAATACATATACTTTGGGCAGGACAATGCTAGAAGACAAACTGAAGTAGTCAGTTGCCGTACATATATGTATGTATCAGCACGATGAGGCAGTTTTACCTGCACAGTACAGGCATGTTAGGTCTTAAATGCCATGAGCAGCATTGCGGCCACATACATTTTCTTTAAAGGTTCCAGATAAAAAGCGTATATGTAATTGATCCTATTCAAGGTGTCTGTATTTCTGAACTTGCCTACTGGCTGAAATTTGTCTGTAACCTGTAAAGCCAATACTCAGGGCACTTTCTTAGTCTTTTTCAGCAAAGACTTTAGTTGCCAGACCAGCATGTTTCCAGCTGCAGCTGAACAAGGCAAGGCTCTACTTTCCTGTTTCAGCTCTTCTACAGTGGTGGAGACAGGGAGGGATAATGCAGTGGAGTGCAAGAAACTGGCTCTTTGGCAAGTTGGGTGTGGCTTGAATTCCAGCTCTGGCACCTCTTAGTGGGGCAGCCTCAAACAAGACACTTAACACTTCCAAACTCTGTTTTCTGTTTTGTGGAATAAAGAAAATAGAATATACTAGAATGAGGTGTTTGTTTTGAGATGGAGTTTTGCTCTTGTTGCTCAGACTGGAGTGCAGTGGCGAGATCTCAGCTCACTGCAACCTCCACCTCCCGGATTCAAGTGATTCTCCTACCTCAGCCTCCCAAGTAGCTGAGATTACAGGAATGTGCTACCACACCTGGCTAATTTTTTTTCTTTCTTTCTTTCTTTCTTTTTTTTTTGAGACAGAGTTTCACTCTTGTTGTCTAGGCTGGAGTGCAGTGGCATGATCTTGGCTCACTGCAACATCCACCACGAGGTTTCAAGCAATTCTCCTTCCTCAGCCTCTCGTGTAGCTGGGACTACAGGCATGTGCCAGCATGCCCAGCTAACTTTTTGTATTTTTAGTAGAGAAGGGGTTTCACCATGTTGTTCAAGCTGGTCATGAACTCCTGACCTCAAGTGATCTGCCTGCCTCAGCCTCTCAAAGTACTAGAATTACACACATGAGCAACTGCACCTAGCCAACAGAATTCTTAATACTTAATTTGGAAGAGTACATGTTTCTCTCTCTCTCTCTTTTTTTTTTTTTTTGAGAGAGGGAGTCTTCCTCTATTGCCCAAGCTGAAGTGCAGTGGCATTATCTTGGCCCAGTTCAACCTGCGCCTCCCAGGTTCAATTGATTCTCCTGCCTCAGCCTCCCAAGTAGCTGGAATTAAAGGTGTGCACCACCACACCCAGCTAATTTTTGTATTTTTAGTTGAGACGAGTTTTCACCATGTTTGCCAGGCTGGTCTCGAACTTCTGACCTCAGGTGATTCACCCACCTTGGCCTCCCAAAGTACTGGGATTACAGGCATGAACTACCATGCCTGGCCCATGTTTCTCTTTTAATAATAGTAATACAGATGACATGACAAAGTATTGTAAAGCTATAGGAAGTTAGTGCTGTATGGAACAGACTATAGATGTCAGAAACTAACCTAATATAAATGAACATTTAGAAAATGATATGGCTAGGTATACTGGCTCACACCTATAATCCCAGCACTTTGGGAGGCTGAAGTGGGTGGCTCACTTGAGCCCAGGAGTTTGAGAACAGCCTGGGCAGCATGGTGAAACTCCATCTCTACAAAAAATACAAAAATTAGTCAGGCATGGTGGCATGCAGCCGTAATCCCAGCTATTCAAGATGCTGAGGAAGGAGGATCGCTTAAACTTGGGAGGTTGAGCCTGCAGTGAGCTGTGATCTCACCACTGCACTCCAGCCTGGGCAACAGAGCAAGACCCTGTCTCAAAAAATAATAAGATAAAGGCGAGGTAAGGATTAACCACTGGGAAAATTAAGTTAGATCCTTACTGATCCGATGTAGCAGTATTCATGTAAATAAAAATTTTAACATTAAACAAAACAGAAGCCATGAAAGTGCTGGAACAGGTGAATGTTTGTATACTGTGAGGATGAGGTAGACCTCTCTAAACTTGGCATACATCATAATTTTGAAAACAGATAATTCAAAATTTTTAAGTACAAAATCACCATAAAGTTTAACTTTATGGTTAATGACAAATGGGAAACTTATTATAAGGATATTGCTAACAAAGCGTAAGTAACTATCATCTATATATAACGTGATCTTTCAAATCTACATTCAAAAGACAAACTGATCTGTAAAGAAAAATGAGAAAAGAACATGAGTTTGGTATTTCATTAGAGAGACAATCAGTGGGCAGTAAGCATATGAGCAAATGTTTTACCTCATTGATAATCAAATAAATAGGCTGGGCACAGTGGCTCATGCCTGTAATCCAGGCACCTTGGGAGTCTGAAGTGGGTGGATCTGTTGAGCTCAGGAGTTCAAGACCAGCCTGGGCAACATGGCAAAACTCCATCTCTACAAAAAAATATAAAAATTAGCTCGGCATGGTACTGTGTGCCTCTAGTCCCAGCTACTTGCGGGGACTGAGGTGGGAGGATAGCTTGAACCTGGGAGGTTGGGCTGCAACAAGCGGAGATCGTGCCATTGCACTCCAGACTGGGTGACAAAGTGAGATCCTGTGTCAAATAATAATAAAGTATAAATGTAATTTGTCAATGTCAGTTTCTCCAAGGTAAAAAGAAATGAAAAATACTCATGGTTGATAAGAGTGAGAGAAAAACGATCTTTATACCTTATGGGTTATAAAATGTTATCTTTCCAGAAAGCAACTTGACAATGTTTACCTAAAGCATTAAGACTGTGCCTTTTGGCTGGGTGTAGTGGCTCACGCCTGTAATCAAAACACTTTGGAAGGCCAAGGTAGGAAGATCGCTTGGACCCAGGAGTTCAAGATCAGCCTTGGCAACATAGTGAGAACCCGTCTCTACAAATAATATTTTTTTAAAAATTAGCTGCATGTAGTGGCATGTACCTGTGGTCCCAGATACTCAGGAGGCTAAGGCAGGAGGATCACCTGAGCCCAGGAGGTTGAGGCTGCAATGAGCCATGATCGCAGCACTGCTCTCCAGTTTGGGTGACAGAGCAAGACCTTGTCTAAATAAAAAAATAAAAATAAATTTTTTTTAAAGAATTTGACTTTTGTTTTCATCAGCAATTCTACTTCTAGGAATCTATTCCAAAGAAAACAATTAAGGCTTCATAAAATGATTTAACTATAAGATTGTTCATCATGCCATTATTATTTAATAATAAAAACTGCAAATAACCTAGATTATCCAACAAGGGATTAGTTAAATATAGTGAATTGGGGGGTGAGCATGGTGGCTCATGCCTGTAATCTCAGCACTTTGAGAGGCTGAGGTGGGCGGATCACATGGGTCAGGAGATCGAGACCATCCTGGCTAACATGGTGAAACCCTGTCTTTACTAAAAATACAAAAAATTAGTTAGGCATAGTGGCACATGCCTGTAGTCCCAGCTACTCAGGAGGCTGAGGCAGGAGAATCACTTATTATTTCCACAGTGCCAAGCCTAGTACCTAAATATGATAGGCCCTTGGTAAGTGTTTTTTGAATTGATAATTGTCAGTTTGAGATGCTGGGCTTCAGTCCTAATGACTGGCATGTCTGCAGTCATGAAAAAGATGTACAAATATTTGGACTCATATAACACTAAAATTATTACAACAAAAGTGGGTATTGAGGTTAAATGCTTTTACAAAACCAGTTTTTCTTAGGTTCCTGTTAAGTTCAAATTTACTCTAGAAAGTAAGTTTTTTGGTAAGCAAACAGATGACATTTCCAAGGATATCTAATTTGTATTTCTTTTTATAAGCAAAACTGGATGCTCCAGGTAACACTTAAAAAAATTACAAACCTTCAGAATATGAACACATGGGATTAATTATGTTATTTTATTTTTGGCTTCTTTCTCTCAGGTTCACAGTTAATAGAAGGATTTCTATAGTTGGATTTGGCTTATATGGATCTATTCATGGCCCTACTGATTATCAAGTGAATATACAGGTACAGTTTCCTCCCCACCATATATCATCTTGAAATATAACAAACAGGCAGCTTTACAATAAGATATTGTTTTGACAGGATTTAAGTTTTAATATGATTATCAAAGGAGTTGGAAGGCCTATTAGCATGGTAAGCATAGAGAATTCTGTTTTAAAGTTGTTTCAGACTTTTTAGTCTGGTTGTGGGGTCTTTCACAAAAGTATTAGCATATAAGGAGCTCTCCTTTGTCCGGGAATCCCTTCTATTAGTACTTCCTGCTTAAAACACCCTCCTACCTTTTTCGTGGCACTGTCAACTCTAGGACTGAAACTGTCTAAATTTCTTGTAACAGGTGTGAACATCCTATGACTTCTGAGGGTCTGGCAGACCCTGGTTTATTCTTCGCTACTTTTTTTTGAGACAGGGTCTCACTTTGTCACCCAGGCTGAAGGGCAGTGGTGTGAGCACAGCTCTCTAGCCTCAACCATCCTCCCACCTCAGCCTGCCAAGTAGCGAGGACCACAGGCATGAGCCATCTTGCCCATCTGATTTTTCTTTTTTTTTTGAGACAGAGTCTCGCCCTGTCGCCCATGCTGGAGTGCAGTGGCATGATCTCGGCTCACTGCAACCTCTGCCTCTTAGCTTCAAGCAATTCTCCTGCCTTGGTGCCTACCACCATGCCCAGCTAATTTTTTGTACTTTTAGTAAAGATGGGGTTTCACCTGTTAGCCAGGATGGTCTCGATCTCCTGACCTTGTGATCTGCCTGCCTCAGCCCCGCAAAGTGCTGGGAATACAGGTGTGAGCCACCGTGCCCAGGCTTTTCTTTTCTTTCTTTTTTTTTTTTGTCTCTCTGTGTTGCCCAGGATGGTCTGGAGCTCCTAGGCTCAAGTGATCTTCCTGCCTCAGCCTCCCACAGCATTGGGTTTACAGGCATGAGGCCCCTGCATCATTCTTTAGGCTTTCTCAACCATGTAGTTCTTTCAGATAGGGCACTACTCCCTGATCTGGAGGAAAGTTAAATACCTGTCTCCTTCCTTTTCTTATTAATAAACCAGTGTTCTTTACACTATTGATTGCACCCCCCAATTAGTAAAATTATTTTTTAAAACACATCCATATTGTATTTTTATTTATAAACTTATATATATGCAATACTGCATATATTTTATGTATAAATTGAAATATGAAAAATGTGAGAAAGTACACTGTTTTACATTTTTGTTTATCAACAGAACCCACCATCTCTAAAATGTTATTAGTCTATTCTCTCTTTTTTTTTGAGACAGAGTCTCGCTCTGTCGCCCAGGCTAGAGTGCAGTGGTGTGATCTAGGCGCACTGCAACCTCTGCCTCCTGGGTACAAGCAATTCTCCTGCCTCAGCCTCCCAAGTAGCTGGGATTACAGGCATGCGCCACCACACCTGGCTAATTTTTGTAATTTTAGTAGAGACAGAGTTTCACCATGTTGGTCAGGCTGGTCTCAAATTCCTGACCTTGTGATCCGCCCACCTTGGCCTCCTAAAGTGCTAGGATTACAGGCATGAGCCATCGCGCTCAGCCTGTTAATTTTTAATAATAAAAACTTTGGTTAACTTTGTGATCAAAATCCATTGTTAGTTTTCAAAATTCTGGTTTCTTTTTTGTGATACAACAATTCAGACATCTGGCTTGATTACAGCAGAAAAAGATACCATACTACTTCAAAAAGATGATAGCATCCTCCAAATGGAAGAATTGCATTATTGGCTGTGCCAACAAAATTATTCTACTTATTTTCTAATGCTCTACACTAAAATTTATTGTGAAATTCAGCTGCTAAATTTACATCATTCATGTCAGTTTGTTGTGCTTATGAACCAATTAGAAAGTTATATTATTATTATTTTTTTTTTTTGAGAGAGAGTCTGTCACCCAGGCTGGAGTGCAATGACACAATCTCTGCTCACTGCAACCTCCATCTCCTGGGTTAAGCGATTACTGTGTCTCAGACTTCTAAGTGGCTGAGATTACAGGGTTGCGCCACCACATCCCACTAATTTTTTTTTTTTTTTTTGGGGAGGAAGGCAGGAAGGGAGGGAAGGAGGACGGTAGGGAGGAAGGCAGGGATGAAAGAAGGAAGGAACGGAGGAAGGGGGGAGGGAGAGAGGGAGGAAGGGAGGGAAGGGAAGGAAGGAAATCAAGCAATGAGAGAGACATTGCCGACCTGGATCTAGAGGTTTACACGTTGATTTCTTTTTTTGGAGAGAAGGAAAGAAAAAAAATAAATAAATAAATAAAGGAGAGGAAGAAAGAGGAGGAGAAAGAGGGAAAGTAAATGGAAATGTTGCTTTATTCTGAAAAAAATTGGGTATTAATAATGGCCAATCAATGTTTCATTTAAACCTATGGGTAGGTGTGATGTGGTATTGACAAGAATGTATATTTTGTGTATTTGAAGTGGAGAGCTCTATAAATATTTATTAAGTTTACTTGTTCTGGATCTGAGTTCGAGTCAGAAAACTTATTAATTTTCTGTCTCATTGAGTCTAAGTCTCTATGTATCTGGGTGTTAGGATCATTAGCTCTTGTTGTTGCATTGATGCTTTTACCACTATATCTTTGTTGCTTTAAAATCTACTTTATCCGATACGAGAATTGCAACTCCTGCTTTTTATTTATTTATTTTTTATTTTTGCTCTCCATTTGGTTGGTAAATCTTTCTCCATCCCTTTGTTTTGAGTCTTTGGGTATCCTTGCATGTGAAACAGGTCTGGATGTAACCTGCCGTTGGGTTTTGGCTGTGTCTTTTGATTGGGGGATTTAGTCGATTTAAATTTAGGGTTACTGCCATTTGATGTTAACTGGCTGTTTTATCCATTCATTGGTGTGAATTCTTCTTTATGTTGGTGCTCTTTACTTTTTGGTGTATTTTTAGAAAGGCTAATACTGGTTGTTTCTTTCTGTGTGTAATGCTTCTTTCAGAAGCTCTTGTAAAGCAGGCCTGGTGGTAATAAAATCTCTGAGTTCTTGCTTGTTCATAAAAGATTTTATTTTTCCTTCAGTTGTGAAGCTTATTTTGGCTGGATATGAAATTCTGGGCTGAAGGTTCTGTTCTTTGAGGCTGTTGAATATTGGCCCCCACTCTCTTCTGGCTTGTAGAGTTTCTGCTGAGAGATCTTCTGTAAGTCTGATAGGCTTGCCTTTGTGGGTAACCTGACCTTTCTCTCTGGCTGCCCTTAGTATTTTCTCCTTCGTTTCAACCCTGGTGAATCTAACGATTATGTGCCTTGGGGTTGCTCTTCTTGAGGAATATCTTTGTGGTGTTCTCTGTATTACCTGGTGCTGAATGTTGACCTGCTTTGTTAGTTTAGGAAAATTTTCCTGAATAATATCCTGAAGGGTATTTTCCAGCTTGGATTCATTCTCTCCGTGGCATTCAGGTACACCTATCAAACGTAAATTTGGTCTTTTCACATAGTCCCACATTTCTTGGAGACTTTGCTCATTCCTTTTTATCCTTTTTTCTCTAATCTTGTCTTCTTGTTTTATTTCATTAAGTTGGACTTTGACCTCTGCTATCCTTTCTTCTGCTTGAACAATTCGAGTGTTTAAACCTGTGCATACTTCTCGGAGTTCCTGTATTGTATTCTTCAGTTCCATTAATTCACTCATACTCCTCTCTAAGTTGTCTATTCTCAATAGGATTTCATCAAACCTTTTTTCAAAGTTCCTAGTTTCTTTACGTTGGGCTACAACATGTTCTTTTAACTCACTGAAGTTTGTTATTATCCATTCCTTGAAGAGTGATTCTGTCATCAGGAGGTGCTCGTTCTCCATCAGGCCTTGTTCCATTGTTTATGTGGAACTGTGATCATCTTTAGAGGGAGAGGCGTTCTGACTTTGAGTATTCTCAGCTTTTTTACGCTGGTTTCTTCCCGTCATTGTAAATTTATCTTCCTGCCGTCTTTGAATTTACCAACTTTCAGATTAGGTCTCTTGAGTGGGCGTCCAGGTTGTTAGTTCCCAGGGCCAGAGCAACAGCATTAAAACTGATGGTGCTGGCCGGGCGCGGTGGCTCAAGCCTGTAATCCCAGCACTTTGGGAGGCCGAGGCGGGTGGATCATGAGGTCAACAGATTGAGACCATCCTGGTCAACATGGTGAAACCCCGTCTCTACTAAAAATTACAAAAAATTAGCTGGGCATGGTGGCACGTGCCTGTAATCCCAGCTACTCAGGAGGCTGAGGCAGGAGAATTGCCTGAACCCAGGGGGTGGAGGTTGCGGTGAGCCGAGATTGCGCCATTGCACTCCAGCCTGGGTAACAAGAGCGAAACTCTGTCTAAAAAAAAAAAAAAAAAAAAAAACTGATGGTGCTTTTCTGCCCAGGATTCTCCTGTCTGGCTTCCTTCTTGTGTCCGTAGTAGGTGACTCTGCCTTCCCGGGGCTCCAAACCTCCATCAGAAGGGGAACCGGTCCCGTTTACTCTGCGCCGAGCGCTGCCGCGCCGGGTTCTGGTGTTGTGCGGGGGGCCCTTGTGGGTCCTCCGAACCTGTTTACTCTGCTCAGAGAGCTGCCGCGCCGAGGCGCCCGCGGAACCGCTGCGCCACGAGAGTCGCCCTGGCCACCCGTGTGTTTCCTCCACTGGGGGATCTTCTGCTTCGTGAGCGACCAGAATTTGTCTGAAAGTGTGGTGTCCTCTAGTTCTCCGTGCCTTCCCTGAGAGCTGCAATCCCGGGATGTTAGCGATCGGCCATCTTGGATCCGTTCCCTCCATCCCGCTAATTTCTGTATTTTTAGTAGAGATGGGGTTTCACCATGTTGGCCAGGCTGGTTTTGAACCCCTAACCTCAAGTGATCCACCCACCTAGGCCTCCCAAAGTGCTGGGATTACAGGTATGAGCCACTGTCCCCAGCCAGAAAGTTTTATTAATATTTTAATAAATAAATTTTAAACTCACTGAAATTATTTGACTTTTTTTTTTTTTTTTTGAGATGGAGTTTCACTCTGTTGCCCAGGCTGGAGTACAATGGCACGATCTCGATATACTGCCTGGGTTCAAGCAATTCTCCTGCTTTAGCCTCCTGTGTAGCTGGGATTACAGGCATGCACCATTGCGCCTGCTAATTTTTGTATTTTTAGTAGAGACCAGGGTATCACCATGTTGGCCAGACTGGTTGGTTTTGAACTCTTGACTTCAGATGATCCACCCGCCTCAGCCTCCCAAAGTGGCTTACAGGCATAAGCCACTGTGCCCGGCCTATTTGAAAGATTTTTTAACAGGTTAGAAAATTTCGTTTCCATGTTTTTTCCATGTTGAAAAATGTTAGCAAACCTCTGAAAAATATACAGGATTTCACAGTCACTCCCCATTGTACTTTATATACTTTTAAAAACTACTGTTAAGATCCTATTCAATAGATGCCATGAACCCACTTAAGCACACTGGATAATCAGCAGAAGGTACCAGTTCCCACTGTCAGCCTCTGTGATTGTGGAACCTTACTCTTGCATTATGTATTACAGAAGACACCAGACTCCTTGTGTACAACGTGAGGGAGGGCATCAGGATTATAGATACATTAAAATGATGAAGTATAAATACTATGAGTCAGATAATAGAAACAGGCCAGGCACAGTGGCTCAGGGATTATAGACAAGGTGGAAGGATTGCCTGAGCCCAGGAGTTGGAGACCAGCCTGGGCAACACAGCATGAGCCGATCTCTACAAAAAAATGAAAAATTATAGGCAGTGGCTCATGCCTATAATTCCAGCACTTTGAGAGGCTGAGGTGGGCAAATCACTTGAGACCAGGAGTTGGAGACCAGCCTGGCCAACATGGTGAAATCTTGCCTCTACTAAAAATACAAAAAGTTAGCTGGATATGGTGGCATGTACCTGTAATCCCAGCTACTCAGGAGGCTGAGGCACGAGAATTGCTTGAACCTGGGAAATGGAGGGTTCCGTGAGCCAGGATCACACCACTGCACTTTAGAATGGGCAACAGAGCAAGAGTCTGTATCAAAAAAAAAAAAAAGAACACAAAGATTCCTAAGGGCTTCATATTATTTTCTGTAGTTTGCTTCATTTGGTTTAACTTAAATGTAACTTGTCTCTTAAAAATTGCAGATCATTGAATATGAAAAAAAACAAACCCTGGGACAAAATGATACCGGCTTTAGTTGTGATGGGACGGCCAACACATTCAGGGTCATGTTTAAGGAACCCATAGAGATCCAGCCCAATGTGTGCTACACAGCATGCGCAACACTCAAAGTAAGAGTCATGCATGATGTTCCAGATGGTTTTCTCTTGAATGTTGCAGAAAGCGTGTTTTAGCTGAGAGTCATGGACAGCTGAGCCATTTATAAAGAGGGGAGAAAAGAAACTGGGAGCTGAAATATTCCACTGCCTTAAGAAAAGAAGTGCTTTTCTCCATAGCTCTGTTCTGAAAGAAATAGCTCTTCCTAAGAAGTAGCCTTTTGTTTCAGTAAGCAGTTGAATGTTTGGCAGAAAATAAGTTATTTTTGTAAAAATCTTTTCACTGTTTTCTAATATCTGGGCTCTGTGCTCAGTATTTTTATTCATTAATTCATTTTTTGGTAAAAGCTTCATTTTTCTCTAAATGACAGCATAAAATTTTATATAGGAATGATAATGAAATATAATAGAACATTAGTTAAAACACCACAATACATTGAGTGCTTATTAAATGAAAATTACTAAGGAATCTTTTATGCCCATTTAGGGTCCAGATTCCCACTATGGCACAAAAGGATTGAAGAAAGTAGTGCATGAGACACCTGCTGCTAGCAAGACTGTTTTTTTCTTCTTTAGTTCTCCTGGCAATAATAATGGCACTTCAATAGAAGATGGACAAATTCCAGAAATCATATTTTATACATAATTTAGCATTGTAATACATCTTGGCTGAATAGTACCCTGCAATCTAGTGTCAAAAACATAAGTAACTGACCACAAAAAAGTAGTTTGAGTGTTATGAATATTTATAATTGTAAGATAAGAACAGTTTCTTAGAGGAGATAGAAAAATGTTTAAATCTTTGCATGATTTAAAAACAGGTTTTCCATTTTCTTATAACCTTATGGGAAAAGAACTGGGTTTAATGGTTTAAAAAAAAGTACAGTTATTTCAGCTTCATCTTGTATAATTTCATAGGTTGGCTGACTTAGGATCTTTCAATAGTTTTGGAATTGAAAGGTTCTTGTTATATATAGCTAGTTTGGGTTCATTTTTGTTTTAACTATTTTGAAGGTTAGGTTAGATGGGCAAATTAGGCTTACCTATTTTGAAGGTTGAATGAAAAGAGATGAGTCAGTATTTCTACGGAATTCCTATTAACTCAAATAACTAATTTCAGAAAATTAAGAAGCTGACTTTATATTTGGGGGTTTAAAATATCTGGTTGTTAGCATTTGGAATAGTGCTAAAAAAGGCCTAATAAAATGCCCAAGAAAATTTTCAGTGCACTTACACAAAAGAATATTTTGAAGTAGTATAGTAATGTGTTATGCAGTACAGTTTTAAAGCTATAAATGGAGTTTGTGTAAATTCACAATAATGTGATGTAAACGGGATCTAAGACTGGATTCTGTCACTAAACGGCATCACTATACCTGTCTTGCTGTGTGGAGGACGCTGTTGATAATTCCCAAGATTGAGATGATGATGGTGATGACGACTGGGTGAACAGACGTCACATCAACATTGTGATAATCCTGTACAGCAAGCAACCAAATAAAATACTAACATTTCTAACAACTGCTCTGACATTGTAAAGAGATCCAACAGAATCACTCCTGCTGAAAAATACACTTTCTGCCACCTACACATTTCTATCTGGGAAGTAAATTTGCTTCATGGTCATGACCCTGTTAGTCATTGTTCCAGCTGTGTTGGGGATAGGAAGTATATCTGGCAGATTGACATTTATACACTTTTTTATAAAGCAGATTTTTAAATATAAGTAACATTCATTCTTTTCCCTTGAAAGTGATTCTCTTATAAACAATGTAAGTGTAATTAAGATATATCAAATAGTTGTGGAAGGAGATCAAAAATCAAAATTCTTTTAAGTATCAACTTAGATAATTTTTTCTAAATAGGATATTAAAATTTTTCACCTAACGTAATATTTCACTTTATATTGTCAAGAAAGTAGTGAGGTATATTGGTGGCTGAGGTCTCTTGAAATTGCTAAAGGGAAATTTTTCTATGTTAATGCTTTTATGGCTATAAACCTCAGTTAAATGGAATATCTATGGGATATGTGGTTCTGGTTAACTAAAAATTAACCAGTAAACATTGTAGTAACATTACAGAAAATACTTCTGCCTTAAAAAGTATGATATGCCAGAGATGAGTTAGTGTTTCTTGATGTTGGAGGCCTTTCAAATGCCTCATCTGTTGTACTGAACAATTGAAACTGCATGCAGCCATAGAAGGGACAAGAAACAGAACTGTTTACTAACTGGGACATCCCCTGGAATTTTTAAAAATAAATATATATGTATTACCCTTTTTTTGTCATTTGTCTTTTTCTTCTAAAAGTGAATATAAACACCATTTTGGTTTTTTGTTTTTGTTTTCCGAGATGGAGTCTCATTCTCTTGCCAAGGCTGGAAGGCAGTGGTACCATCTCAGCTCACTGCATCTTCCATCTCCTGAGTTCAAACAGTTCTGCCTCAGCCTCTGGAGTAGCTGGGATTATAGGCGCTCACCACCACGTCCAGCTAAATTTTGTATTTTTAGTAGAGACAGGGTTTCACCATGTTGGCTGAGCTGGTCTCAAACTCCTGACCTCAAGCCTCCCCAGAGTGCTGGGATTACAGGCATGAGCCACAGTGCCCAACTCCAAACACCATTTTGGAACAAAGGTTCTAGTTAGTTGAGGTTTAACTTTATGGGAGTAATGCAATGCAAAATAAAAATGCCTCACTGCTGACTCAAAGCAGTTCATAGGAACTGCAGTGATAACCACTGCTGCCATTTGTTTCTTGATCACTTCTTTTTGTGGTCTCAGGTTTTTCTCCCCTGTTCTAATCTCAGGAGATGGAGAATGAAGAATGTGGGAGAATCCAAGAAATAATTTTACTGTTAGAGTGTGACTGTCATCTCAGAGCTGTTTATTAGTAGTAACTACCCAAGTGACTATTATGTACCAGGCTCTTCAACAAGTACTTTACTACATTTTTTTTTTTTGAGACAGTCTTGCTCTGTTGCCAGGCTGGAGTGCAGTGGCATGATCTCTGCTAACTGCAGTCTCCACCTCCCAGGTTCAAGCGATTCTCCTGCCTCAGCCTCATGAGTAGCTGGGTATACAGATGTGTACTACTACACCCAGCTATTTTATTTATTTTTTGTATTTTAGTAGAGACGGGGTTTCACTGTGTTGGCCAGGATGGTCTCGATCTACTGACCTCGTAATCTGCCCACCTTGGCCTCCCAAAGTGTTGGGATTACAGGTGGGAGCCTCCGCACCCAGGCTACCTTATGACATTCTTACTAGTTTCTCACAGCATTGATAGGAGGTAAGTACTGTTACAATACCCATTTCACAGGCAAAGAAAAAGTTAGCTAGGCTGGGCGCGGTGGCTCACACCTGTACCAGCACTTTGAGAGGCGGAGACAGAAGGATCACTTAAGGCCAGGAGTTCAAGACCGGCCTGGGCAACATAGTGAGACCCTGTCTCTGAAAAACAAAATTAGCTACGTTGTGGTGGCACGTGCCTAAGTCATAGCTGCTTGGGAGGTTGAGGGGAGGATTGCTTGAGCCCAGGGGTCCAAGATTACAGTGAGTTATGATAGCACCACTGCACTCCAGCCTGGGCAATAAAGCAAGACCCTGTCTTAGGGAGGGGAAAAAAAAGTTCAGTAAGTGGTGGGAGGTGGAATTTAAACCCATTTACATCTCGCACACTACAGAGTTGAGAAAATATTTTGCTGGGTCCAAAAATAGTATTTATGTCACCATTCTCAAACTCTGCAGTAAGACCCAAAAATATGCTTGACTAATCCGTATTTACTGTAGAATATACTTTATATTTTAAGAAAGTGTGATATTCCAGTATCTGCCCAACAAATTGAGATTACTTGCATTATCAGAGTGTTTTTAAATTTTTTAACTTGGGAATAGATAAGCTTGTAAGACATTAGAAAAAGCAAGGTCTTCAATGCGGTATGTTACGTGTAATGTGTTTAAAACATTGTCCCGGGCCGGGCACTGTGGCTCAAGCCTGTAATCCCAGCACTTTGGGAGGCCAAGGCGGTGGATCACGAGGTCAAGAGATCGAGACCATCCTGGTCAATATGGTGAAACCCCGTCTCTACTAAAAATACAAAAAATTAGCTGGGCATGGTGGCGCGTGCCTGTGATCCCAGCTACTCAGGAGGCTGAGGTAGGAGAATTGCCTGAACCCAGGAGGCGGAAGTTGCGGTGAGCCGAGATCGCGCCATTGCACTCCAGCCTGGGTAACGAGCAAAACTCCGTCTCAAAAAAAAAAAAAAAAAAAAAACCTTGTCCCACTTTTTAGTACTTCTTCAAACCATTTTCTACTTCCTTGTAGTCATCCAGATTCAAGACCTGGAAATGTCCCCGAATTAGAAAAAACATCCTTCACAAGAAGGGTGGTACCATCACAGTCACAGCCCCAACAACCAGCCCGAGCTACACCATGTATTTATTCACATGCACCTAGTTTGTATGCTTTGAAAAATCCCTTTTCCTGTTTCTCCATTGCAAGCTTTTAAATGGAACTCTATTTAAAACTGAAGATAAAATAAAGCCTGTAGTTATACAGCTGCTGAGGAAGCTGAGGCAGGAGCATTGCTTGAATCCAAGAGCTTGAGACCAGCCTGAGCAACGTAGTGAGAGCCTGTCTCAAAGAAAATAATATGCGAACCACCACAAACATTTACAAGGGGTTTCCTGCCATTTGAATCTTAGCCTCTGTGTTTTCCCTCACTGTTAGGCAGTATGTTTTCGCACTCTGCCTCTGTCTTTCTTCCAGAGACAGGGATGTGGGCAGGAGAAACAAGTCAGGTGCACAGTTTGGTGGCACATGGGGCAGATGGCACTTCTCTTCCCCATTGGCGCAATGAACTCCTCATACCCCCTACTCCCGAGTCACGTGTGGGAAAGGCCGCATGGTTCACTGCAGGTCACCTCTCCACTCTCATTCATCTAGCCACCCGCCAGATGCCATCATAACACCTTTACAAATGTCCCCTTTATTTCCCTGACAACTGCCAAACCTCTGAGGCTGATGTGACTTCACCCAAAGCAGATTCTACAGATGACTGCTATATAATGCTGGTTCAGCTTTTGTGCCTTAATTCTTCACTGATTTCAAAGAAGGGAAATATGCTTTTGGCTTAACGCCTGGCTCACTTGCTTCTGCTCAAGGCTTTATACTGTGTGGCCTCACTGGCCATGTGGACAGCCCAGCTACACGTAGCTTTCCAGTTTCTTCTTTACCTCCAGCAACCTTCGCTATTCCTTCTCATGGCCACACTGTGTAGCCTGTCATGGTGTGGAATTGCTGTACATCTGAAATAGTAAATTCAGACATCCCACTCTGGCCACAACCTTTGGTGTTTCTTCAAGCTCTCACTCACATTCCAGTTACTCTTGACCTCTGTTCTTTTCTTCCTTCTTTACCCAGTTAGGCTCTATCTTTGATCTCCCTCAACCCCTCTTCATCTTTGGTCTTTAATCACTTTAACCATTTCACCAATGACCTTCAACCCATTGTAATACCTGAATGAATCCAGTTCTGACTGCTTTGGTAGTAGCACTGGGGCCAAAAAAGAAAAAAGAAATTTAAACTTCTAGCTGGGAATCCAGGCATTTAAAAGAATGAAACTATAGGCCGGGCGCTGGCTCATGCCTGTGATCCTAACACTTTGGGGAAGTGAGCAGATTGCCAGAGCTCAGGAGTTTGAGACTAGCCTGGGCAACATGGTGAAACCCCGTCTCTACTAAAAATACAAAAAATAATTGTAATCCCAGCTACTCTGGAGGCTGAGACAGGGAGAATTGCTTGAACCTGGGAGGTGGAGGTTGCAGTGAGCAGAGATCCCACTACTGCACTCTAGCCTGGGTGACAGGTTCTTCCCATCCCCCTAACTCTGTCTCAAAAATAAATAAATAATGTAACTATAGATTGGGATCATGATGATTTCATGGTCTCCTTTAACTGTCAGTACTGTAGAGTGAGTTGCAAGAGTCAGCCCTTTGCCATTCTCCAGAGTCCCACTGTAAAGCTGTTCCACTGTGCTCACACCTTCAACACCTCCTCCAAACTTAGTTAATGAAAGAAATTCCAGCTCCCATCAGCAAACCTATAAACGCACCTACATGTCCACTTAAGCTTTCCCTTAGGAAGGGAGGAGTGTCTACGGTCTCCTGTAGTGCAGTCAGTCTCTACTTGAGCTCACATCTCACCACTTCAGGAACCGACCCTCTGCTGTATCCTCTCCTCTCCTGGCTCTTTCCTACCAACCTTCAAATATGGTAAAAATAAAAGTCTCTGAATGTCATGTGCCCCTCCAGATATCAATTGCTCCGTGACAGTGAAGTCACGGGATTATTCTCTACACTTATCTCCAGTTCCTTCTCTCCACTGAAACTGCTCCAGCCCTGATTTCTAAGTCTTGCGGTCACTTTCAGTCATTACATGTGACACGTTCTCTATGGAGCATTCATCACTGTTGATATTCCCTCTCGAAGCACCCTTCCTTAGCTGCCATTACACCGTACTGCTACCTGGACAACGACCTTTGTTGATTTCTCTGCCTGCTCTTGCTGTTCTATCCTGGCCCTCGTGCTCTGCACACACTTTCTCAGCCTTTCTCTCATCCATTTCCATAGCTTCAATTGCCATCTATTTTTCAGAAGATTCCAGAATCTCTATTGCCAGCCTTGATTTTGCAAACTTCGGTTACATATATGCAGTTACCCCTTTAATATTTGTACTTGGATGTTCAGTGGTCATCTCAAACTCATTATGTCCAAAGCTGAACTCCTTACCTCGGACACCCAAACTGTTCCTTGGGCCCCAAACCTGGGCATTTCCTTGACTCTTCGCTCTTATTCGCACATCCAGTCATTCCCAAGTTCTGATCATTCCAGTTTCTGAAGATCCTTGAAATGATCAGCGCTCCATCCTCTCTGCTACTTTAGTTCAGGCCACCGTCTCCCATTTAGGGGGCGGATCTCCCTATCTCTGCCTTTTCCTCTGTCAGCCACAGTGCAGCTGGTGTCTTTCTAAAACACAGCAAATTGGACTCCCAATCCCTTGCTTCAAAGCCTTCAGTGACTCCATGATCTTGCTTCTGCTGATTTGTTTCATGCCTCGCCATATCACATATCGCAGTGCATTTCCTCCTTTACATTGTGGGATCCGCTGCGCCTGGCACAAGGTAAGTGCGCCATCGATACGTGGAAGATTCACAAGGGCACGAGGCTCTATATAGACTTGCTGGCCACAGGCAGCAGCGTGAGGCTTTGCACCTAATGCTTGGCTGCAGGAGCGAGAAGACACCTGGTCCTGTGCACTCCTTACCGCGCTCTCCAATTCTGAGAAGTGACCATACCTTTCTTTCCCCTTTTAGGAAAGAGAAGATCAGAAGTGACACACCTTCCCATCAGCTGAGGAGGGTGGGCCATGACGCGGTGAGGCCCCAGCTCCCCAGCTCCACCTGCTGGGGCCCTTTCCAGAACAAAAGAGGCTTGCGCATGTTCTGAGGGCAGGAGACTCGCTCCCGCCGGCCGTAAGGTGTCGCCCTCGGACCAAAGCGGATGCGCGGCGCGCTGGGGCCGCTCCTGCCCGCTACCTGCGCAAGTGCAGAGGGCTCTTCCGGCGCCTCCCCAGTCAGGGATGCTGCGGCTCTACAGAGCGCTGGGGCAGGTCGGGGCAGAACCCAGTACTTGGGGTTCCGCTCGGCGTCCTCTTGCCGCCGAGATGCCTAAGAAGGCTGGTGCGACGACCAAGGCCAGTGGCAGCAGAGGGGTGGGCCGCAGGGCTCCTTGTTTAGGAGCGCGGGAGAAGCGGGGCCCGGGGGTGGGTGAGGCGCCGCCGGCACTTTGCCCTCTCTCAGTTCCGGTGCCCAGGACAGCTGCCGCTACCCCCAGAGCTGCGGCTCTTGCTGCAGTCGCCCCGCCTCAGTAGGCTGCGCCGCCGTCCACCCGGTGACGTCTGAGTGCTGGGTCCGGCGGCAGCCGAGCTCTCCCTGGGCTGCGTGTGCTGACCTCTCTGGCCTCCCTGCACTCGCACTCCCAGGCCGGCAATTCACGTTCCAACAGCGGCGTGACGCCTGCGCTTCCCCGGGAGGCTCTGTTCTGCGTTCTCCTTTCTTACCTTGGCTGATCGGAGCCCTTCTGTCAAGAATACACCACTCCCATTCCCATTTCCACCGTCTTTGCCTGGCCAACCGCAGTCCGTTTCTCAGACTCAGCTCAAGCACTGCCTTCTGCCGCTGCTGGCAGGATCCTCCAGTGCCCGTGCGGTAATGCCCCGTGTGTATCTCATGGGTGCACTTAGCACAGTGTTACTATGATTTTGTATGTTCTTTCTCCCTCGCAGCAGTCCGAGCTCCTTGAGAGCAAGGACCTTGTATCCTTATATCTTTACATATTTGTTGAATGAAAGTTCCTAGCACAGCCCCTGTCCCATAACAGGCCTTTAAATATGAAGCCCTACTGGTTTTTTTTCTCCCTTTTCCCGAACACGCACACATATACACTTTCACCAACATTTATTAGCTCCGACTGCATGAGATACAATGATGAATAATAAATGGTCCCTGCCCCGGAGGAGTTGTCCCCTAGGGAGGAACAAGCATTAAGGTTTAGAAGCCAGAGTTAGGTTTTCTTGCAAGGAAGGAAAAAACACTTGGGTTGATGGGAATGCTTCATGGGAGAATTGATTAATGAAGTTCGTGGGAAAAGCGTCCTAGGTGGCCAGAAGTCCCTGGACACCACGGATTAGCCTAGTTTGTCTGTCAAGGGTGAAAGGGGGCAGTGGAAGGATCAAATTAAATGTGTGGAAAAATATTTTGTAACCTGTGAAGTTGTGTGGTTATCATTTTAGGGTAAAAGCCAGAGCAAAGAGCCAGAGAGATCTCTTCCTCCCTCAGGGCCTGTGGCAGTTGATCCTAAAGGTTGTGTCACCATAGCCATCCATGCCAAACCTGGCTCCAAACAAAATGCTGTAACAGGTATGCCTGGACACTGGGGTGGGATGTAAGTGTGAATCAGGTGTCTGTCTTTTCCAGCCTCCCTTCGCATTGGCTAACTGAAAGCTTATCCTGTGACCATTGATTTGTCACATCTGCAGTTAGAGGCGTCTCCATTTTAAAATTCTAGATTCTAATGTAAAGGTGCCTGAAAGTGAATATATCTTTAAATCATGCCAAGTTACTCAAAACCATTGTATAATTTTTTTTTTATTTTTATTTATCTATTTATTTTTTTTTTTGAGACGGAGTTTTGCTCTTGTTACCCAGGCTGGAGTGCAATGGTGCGATCTCGGCTCACCGCAACCTCCACCTCCTGGGTTCAGGCAATTCTCCTGCCTCAGCCTCCTGAGTAGCTGGGATTACAGGCACGCGCCACCATGCCCAGCTAATTTTTTGTATTTTTCGTAGAGACAGGGTTTCACCATGTTGACCAGGTTGGTCTCGATCTCTCGACCTCGTGATCCACCCGCCTTGGCCTCCCAAAGTGCTGGGATTACAGGCTTGAGCCACCGCGCCCAGCCTTAATTTTCTTTTTTAAAATATGGTATTTTAGAAAGGACAGATATGGAAACCTGTATGTAGCCTAGATTATTAGTTTGTCTTTTTTCAAAACTGGAGACATTGGCCAGAGAAAGAAGAGACATTTTAGTGTAGTTTAATGATCAATGGCCTAAGGAGAGGGAGGAAACTTGAGATCTGAGACCAGTGATCAGTTCCTTTGTGAACTTGTTTTAAATAAAACAGTATAAAACATTCATGGGCCCAGTTTTTTCACCTGTCAGATGAGATTGCTGGACTAAGAGGCTTTCAAGCTATTCTCTGGAGTGCTGGAGGTGCCTCGGGAATCAGCTTTGGGCAAAGGGGAGGCCAGGTACACAGAATTCTGACTAGCTGCGTTTACATTTGTTTTAAATATTGGGATTCTAGAGACAATTGGGGGAAAGGGATTCTAAAGGAGAAGAAGGTTCGAAAGCCATTGCCCTGAATTATTGTGAAGGTCTTTTTCACCTCTAAAGCTCTGTATTCCAAATTATGTTTAGATTTTGAAAGGAAGACCACAAAATTGGTATGCTAGGCCTGGTTTATGCTGATGACCAAGTTAACTTGGCCATATTCTCCTTGGCCAGCATTTTCTAAGTAGTGGGTGTGAACACTGTCTACTGTTGGAATGTTATGTTTCATTAGCTCTAAAATGGGAGTCTGGGTGCCATGGCTCATTTGTAAAATGGAGATAATAATGGTACTAATATCTTCATAAAGTCTCTATAAGGATTAAAGAAGTTAATATTTGTAAAGCCTTTAACACATTTGTGTGTGCTTAAAATTAGTGTATAGTAAGTACTATGTAAATATTTGTTAAGTAAACATTAAATTTTTAGAACATTCAAGATACATGTCACATAAGAGGTGAACTTAGTCTAGGGCTCTCATTTTCCTGATGAGGGAACTCTGCACAACCCTGTACAATCTAATAAGCTAGCCTGTCCCTGCACTTCCTTAGTGACATTGATGAGGCTGAAGGCCATCTCTGACTCCCTGCCTGGGGCTCTTAATATATCAAGGGCAATTTCCAGTTGCAGGATACTCCCCAGGGCTCTGTAAGCCCATCTTGGTCAGCAAGATTGGGTAAATATCGGTTTTCTTCTTTGGATTTATTTCCTGTAATGGTGGGGCCATTTTTATCATGTTCGTGTTCCCTTAAATGTGATTAGTTTAATCATTCATTTCTTTATTCAACAGGTATTGAAAATCTATGTGTCAGGCAAATGCAAACTCTTTTCCAAAATGTCCTCACTTCATGAAGAAAAATAACTTCTTAAGGATAAGTCCACACCCTGTTTTCATTCCAGATTTGACAGCAGAAGCCATCAATGTAGCTATTGCAGCACCTCCATCAGAGGGAGAGGCTAACGCTGAGCTCTGTCGGTATCTTTCCAAGGTCCTAGAACTCAGGAAGAGTGATGTGGTTTTGGATAAGGTAGGTCTCTCTCTCTCTCTCTCTCTCTCTCTCTCTCTCTCTCTCTCTCTCTCTCTCTCTCTCTCTCTCGACAAAGTCTTGCTCTGTCAGCCAGGCTGGAGTGCAGTGGCACAATCTCAGCTCACTACAACCTCCACCTCCCAGGTTCAAGCTTCCTGAATAGCTGGGATTATAGGCTCACGCCACCACACCTGGCTAATTTTTGTATTTTTAGTAGAAACGAGGTTTTACCATGTTAGCCAAGCTGGAATCAAACTCTTGACTTCAAGTGATCCACCTGCCTCAGCCCCCCAAAGTGCTGAGAGTACAGGCATAAGCCACTGTGCCTGGTGGTCTCTCAGCTTTGGGCAAGGCAGGAGGCCAGGCTTATGACTTTTTAAGCACAGGACTCCTGACTTTTTAAAAATCTTTGATTGTTTTATTTTCTTTCTTTTTTTTGAGACAGAGTCTCGCTGGAGTGCAGTAGTGCAATCTCGGCTCACTGCTACTTCTGCCTGCCAGGTTCAAGTGATTCTCCTGCTTTAGCCTCCCAAATAGCTGGGATTACAGGCACCCACCACCAGGCCTAGCTAATTTATATTTATATATATAAATTTCTATATATATATATATTTTTTTTTTTTTTTTTGAGACGGAGTCTCGCTGTTGTTACCCAGACTGGAGTGCAATGGCACGATCTCGGCTCACCACAACCTCCGCCTCCTGGGTTCAAGCAGTTCTCCTGCCTCAGCCTTCCGAGTAGCTGGGACTACAGGCGCGCGCCACCATGCCCAGCTAATTTTTGTATTTTTAGTAGAGACGGGGTTTCACCTTGTTGACCAGCATAGTCTTGATCTCTTGACCTCGTGATCCACCCGCCTCGGCCTCCCAAAGTGCTGGGATTATAGGCGTGAGCCACAGTGCCTGGCCAATTTTTATATTTTTAATAGAGGCAGGGTTTCAACATGTTTGTCAGACTGGCCTGACCTCAGGTGATCCACCTACTTTGGCCTCCCAAAGTGCTGGGATTATAGGCGTGAGCCACTGCACCTGGCCTTGTTTTATTTTTTGAGACAGAGTCTCGCTCTGTTGACTAGTCTGGAATGCATTGTCATGATCTCGAGTCACTGCAACCTCCGCCTCCCGGGTTCAAGCGATTCTCCTGCCTCAGCCTCCTAAGTAGCTGGGATTACAGGTGCCCACCACCACATCCAGCTAATTTTTGTATTTTTAGTAGAGACGGGGTTTCAGCATGTTGGCTGGGCTGGTCTCAAACTCTTGACCTCAACTGATCTACCCACCTCAACCTCCCAAAGTGCTGGGATTACAGGTACCGTGGCCAGCCATCTTTAATTATTACACATCAGTAATGATTCATAAAATACTGAGGGTTTTTTTGTCTTTTTCAAATAATTGGGAAACCAGTTGTTTATAACTTTTAACTTTATTTAATCACAGAAATCTGTGAATTCTTCCTATTTAGTCTCCTTCATGCCTGCTGCCTTAATTCTTCCTGAGACTGTCCACACTGTATGCTTAACACGTCTTCACTGCCAGTGCTGCCAGCATTTTCTTCTTTCTGAATTCATTCCTGAACCTGCTATCAGATTAATCTTACTTAACCTCTCTCATCCTTCAAGCCATCACACTAAACAATCTAAAGCATTTCCTATTGTTAGTCATCTCCATGAGTGACTCTGTCAAGTATTGCTGGTCCCCTACTTTGCCCTTGCTCACTAGAAGCAGCTCATTGGGAAGACAGAAGGCTTGTATGATGTCATTAATATGGTTTTGCACTAGGAGTGGATATCAAAATCACCTGGGAATGATTTCTAAATACAGATCCCTGAGTCTCACTCTAGGCTTCTTGAAATAGGATCTTCAGGAATAGGGCCCAGCCATGTTTATATTTCTTAAAGCTCTACTTCTTTTCCAGTGCTATATTATATTGCTCCTATCTGGGTTCCAGCTGGCATTCAAAGTCATTGATTAACTGACTGCACCTAAAAATCCATTTGAATGCCCCACCTGTGGCAAGTCATTTCTGATTTTTGGCTGGTGCTCCTGCTCTGACATTTGCCTGAAAGGTGTTCACCACTCTTTTGCCTGTGCAAATTCTACCCATCTAAATAAATCCCCTCTCAAATTTTATCTTCTTTAAAAGATGTGTTTGAAAGCAAATCCTTTTTTAAAGTTGTTTAAAGTGATTGTGAAATCGTGGCACTTAGATATGTGCTACTTTTTGTTTGGAATTTTCAGAAATGTTTAACAGCATAGAGAACAGCAATTTGTTTATATTTATAATTGTTTTACTACAAAGTTTATATAAAATTGCAATATTTATTTTGGTATTTTAAAGATTATATCTTTTTTTTTTTTTGAGACGAAGTTTCACTCTTGTTGCCCAGGCTGGAGTGCAGTGGCATGATCTCAGCTCACTACATCCTCCGCCTCCCGGGTTCAAGTGATTCTCCTGCCTCAGCCTCCCAAGTAGCTGGGATTACAGGCATGGACCACCACAGCCAGCTAATTTGTATTTTCAGTAGAGATGGAGTTTCTCCATGTTGGTCAGGCTAGTCTCAAACTCCCAACCTCAGGTGATCTGCCTGCCTTGGCCTCCCAAAGTGTTGGGATTACAGGCATGAGCCACTGTGCCCAGCCAGGATGATTTTCATTTTTAACTTAAAGAATTGCTTAAGACTAGAATATTATAAAGATTCCAGCCAGGCGTGGTGGCTTACACCTGTAATCCCAGCACTTTGGTAGGCCAAGGCTGGTGGATCATGAGGTCAAGAGATGAGACCATTCTGGCTAACATGGTGAAACTCCATCTCTACTAAAAATACAAAAAATTAGCCAGGCATGGTGGCGTAAGCCTGTAGTCCCAGCTACTCAGGAGGCTGAGGCAGGAAAATCACTTGAACCCAGGAGGCAGAGGTTGCAGTGAGCCAAGATCATGAGACTCCATCTCAAAAAAAAAAAAAAAAAAAATTCCATATTCATCTTTGAGATTTTAATGTCCAGCTTTTATTATAGAAATTGATGTATGAAGGTAAAAATCCTGGAGAGTTGTTAGTACTAACAAATGTTTAGTAACAATGCTAGTAAGGTAGAATCTTAAGAGATAGTCTTTGGTGGCTCACGCCTGTAATCCTAGCACTTTGGGAGGCCGAGGCAGGTGGATCACAAGGTCAAGAGATCGAGACCATCCTGGTCAACAAGGTGAAACCCCGTCTCTACTAAAAATACGAAAATTAGCTGGGCATGGTGGTGTGTGCCTGTAATCCCAGCTACTCAGGAGGCTGAGGCAGGAGAATTGCCTGAACCCAGGAGGTGGAGGTTGCGGTGAGCCGAGATCGTGCCATTGCACTCCCGTCTGAGTAACAAGAGCAAAACTCCGTCTCAAAAAAAAAAAAGTGATAGTCTTTGGTTAGACCAAAAGTAACCAAGAGAAAGTGGTACCAAAGCTATCAGGAAAGCCCATCGTACAACTGAGGTTTGCTGTCTCCTAATGGCATTAGATTGTGCTAAACAGTAAAGCATATTTTTTCTCTTTTGGTCCAGGGTTGTAAATCTCGTGAAAAGGTGGTGAAGCTTTTGGCCTCTACAACTCCAGAAGAGATCTTGGAGAAATTAAAAAAGGAAGCCAAAAAAACCTAAGAGCAAGAAATGAGGCCAGGTGTGGTGGCTCATGCCTGCAATCCCACGAGCGGCCAGATCACCGGAGGTCAGGAGTTTAAGATCAGCCTGACCAACATGGTGAAACCCTGTCTCTACTAAAAATACAAAATTAGCTGTGTGTGATGGTGCATGCCTGTAATCCTAGCTACTTGGGAGACTGAGGCAGGAGAATCGCTTGAACCCAGGAGGCGGAAATTTTAGTGAGCTGAGATCGCGCCATTGCACTCCATCCTGGGCAACAAGAGTGAACTCCCTCTCAAAAAAAAAAGAAATGAAAAAGACATCCTTGAGAAACTTTTTTATTGCTAATTATGAAAAGGCTGTTAAATAGAAACATATACTATATGAAGAACTATGCTATACTATACTACAGAAGAACATGCAGAGAAGAATATATATATATTGAAATAAGACTTCAAAAAGTAGAAATTTTAAAAGTGCTATACATTGAATACAGGTTCTAAAATCCCTAACCCCAAACAGCCTGGAACATGTTACTCTGATTTCATGTCATTATAAAATAGCAGAGCTGGAAAGAATATTCGAGATGACCTGATTTAACATCTTTCATTCTGTGGGCGGAGCTTCTGATACCCAAAAGTTGAGAGACTTACTCAAGATTGTACCATGCAAGTTGGAACTAGAACTCAGATCTTTTGACTCCTTTTTGAATTAAGTTTTTCCAGATTGTAAATTAAAATCATCATATCTCCACAATGGTTCTGGAATTCTGGGGATTGCCTTCTAATCCAGTTTACAAGTGACAGAAAACCTGTTATGCTGCTTTGTAGTCTTTCCTTAGATTTAAAAATGCTTGTTTAAAAGCAGATTTTTTTTTTTACATCTTTTGAAGACTACATTTGCCATTTTGTGAAAAAGTAAAGAAAAATCAGACTTCTAATATGAATTATAATTTTTGAGATGTTACTGAATTTTCTTCTTCCTCATTGGTAACTTAGATTCAGTAGTTTTTTTCAGGGGAGGCAGAGTCTTACTCTGTCGCCCAGGCTGTTGTTCCATCTCGGCTCACTGCAACCTCTGCTTCCCAGGTTTAAGCGATTCTGCTGCCTCAGCCTCCTGAGTAGCTGGGACTTCAGGCGCACACCAAAATGCCCAGCTAATTTTTTATATTTTTAGTAGAGACAGGGTTTCACCATGTTGGCCAGGATAGTCTTGATTTCTTGACCTCATAATCCTCCCGCCTCAGCCTCTTAAAGTGCTGGGATTATAGGCATGAGCCACAGTGCCTGGCTTACCCCCACCTTAATAAATGATGATTACTTGTGCAAACATGATCGATTCATCATTTATTAACTTGGGTGCTTACTTGACAGACACTGCTAGGTGCTTTGCCTACACCATACTTTGACAGAACCTGGGAAAGAACAGCCTGGTTATTATGCCCTGGAGGCAGGAGCGCAGATTTTGGACTCCTGATTTCTGTGAGCCATTCCACACTTTACTCTTTGTTAGGGGATGGACAGCAAGAACCAGAGGATGGAGGTGGCACCTTTGCAGTGTTTAAAGTTCCAAACACCTAGGCCAGGAGCAGGGGCTCATGCCTGTAATCCAGCACTTTGGGAGGCTGAGGCAGCTAGATCACTTGAAGTCAGGGGTTCAAGACCAGCCTGACCAACATGGCGAAACCCTGTTTCTACTAAAAATACAAAAATTAGCTGGGTGTGGTGGTGCATGCCTGTAGTCCCAGCTACTCAGGAGGCTGAGACCCAAGAATTGCTTGAAGTAGAGGTTGCAGTGAGCTGAGATTGTGCCACTGCACTTCAGCCTGGGCGACGGAGTGAGAGTCTGTCTCAAAAAATAAAGTTCCAAACACCTAAATGCACAAACTTTTAAGAGGCAGCTCTCTGGGCTATGGGTTGTCAGCATCTCCCTCTTAGATTCCAGGGATTTGGTTACATAGTTCCTTAGCTATAATGCAGAATATAAATTTTAGAACCCATGTGTCCCCAAATTCAAATTGTTTTAATGCATGTAACTAGTGATTAAAAACTTAGAATTTCAGTTTACATCCAAGAGATGGCACCAAAACACAACAGGAGAAAACTACACAGACTGAAACTTGGTTCTTTTTGAAGTGAACAGTGCTATTAGGAAATTTTTTCTGCAGTGCCTGACTACCATGCTCACACGCTGTGATCCTTCTTGTCTTCTCAGAGCCATTTTTTTTCTGGAGAGGGAGTCTTGCTCTCTCGCCCAGGCTGGAGTGCAATGGTGTAATCTCGGCTCACTGCAACCTCTGCCTCCTGGATTCAAGCGATTCTCCTGTCTCAGCTTCCTGAGTAGCCGGGATTACAGGTGTGTGCCACCATGCCTGGCTAATTTTTTGTATTTTTAGTACAGATGGGGTTTCACCATTTAGCCAGGCTGGTCTTGAACTCCTGACCTTGTGATCCGCCCGCCTTGGCCTCCCAAAGTGCTGAGATGACAGGCATGAGCCACTGAGCCAGGCTTCAGAGCCATTCCTTAGGCTTAGTCCCCCTGTACCTTAAATTCAGCTCAGACCTGAGTGTTGTTAACTTGGAGCCACTGGGTACGTGAGCCTCTCAGCTCATAGCCGTGGTGGAGGCAGCATGGTCCTGAGTTCTTCCCTTAACTCTGCAGCTTTCAGAAATCCACGAAGCCAGTGTTTTTGAAAATGGACCTGGGTGGGCAATTGGCAAGGAGCTAATTTCTAATCAAGATGCCAGCTTACTAACTTGAGTGAAGAACAGACCTGCCAAATAGACTGCATAGTGGGATCTGTAGTCAGCACATTCTGTCCCTTTGGGAAACCTCTTTAAGAGAATCATTCAAGCCTACTTGGAGAGCTTGGAATCAGAGCCAAGGAAATTAGGGGCCAGGGTAAGGGAGCTATGACCATCTAGAGCTCCCATTTCTGCTGTAGGGATGGACCTATTGTAGCAGGAGCGGTCAAGGGAAAGGATCTCTCGGACACCGAATACAGGAGGAAGGAATTTATTTCAGCTGGGAGCAAGGTGGCATAGGTGCCTAACAGCCAAGCTCGTCTAACAGATGGAGGTTCAGCCCTTATTTAGGCTTGTACTTTAGATGTTACATGTGGAAGAATCTTAGATTCATAGTTTTAGGACTCACATGTGAAAAGGTTTTGGTTTACAGTTTTAGGAATCACATACGAAAGGGTTCTGGTTTACAGTTTTAGGACTCATGTGAAAAGGTTTTAGTTTACAGTTCTAGGAATTACATATGAAAGGGTTCCGGTTTACAGTTTTAGGACTCACATGTGAAAAGGTTTCTGGGTTGATCTTGTTTTAAGTAAAAATAGTGCCTTCTGGAGAGTTTCCCCGAGGCCTAGCCTGTTGTTTTCAGGAAGGAGATTCAGGAGGCGCCAGCTGGCTTGCTCTCTCCTTTATTGAGATGCACAATGGATGACAGAGGGGGAGGGAATCCCAAATGCCTGGGTCTCCCTCCTCACTATGGTAGCAGCCAGCCACAAATCCTCTTCTGGGACAACACTGGAGATAATGATCATTCATGATACAGGAAATTATTTTTTCTAGGTTGCAGGAAGAGCACCTATTTCTACCCACATAGACATTCCTCAGACAATCCTTAGAATTCAGTTATTAAGGGTTTTTGCATTTTATCCTGTCTGCCAATCAGTCCCCCAGACAGAATTTGTCAGGGAAGAATCCCCAAATTTTGCAGCCACAGGTTACATACTCCCTGATCATTTCTACAGGAAACTCATCTGTGTTTTTACTATAGTGATGTTCAAACTTTCAACAGAGATACCTAGGGGGATTAGGCCACTGTGAACAGTAAGGGAGTGAGTCAGGTGAACAAAAATGCTAGCCTTTAGTCCTCTTTTACAGCCATACATGTCCACATGATAGCTGCTCCTGCCACATGTGGCTATTGAGCACTTGAAATGTGGCTAACAGAATTTAAAAATAAAAGATAAGGCTGGCCATGTTGGCTCATGCCTGTAATCCCAGCAGTTTGGGAAGCTGAGGCAGGATGATAGTTTGAGGCCAGGAGTTCAAGACCAGCCTGGACAACATAGACCCCATTTCTATAAAAATAAAATTAGCCAGTCATAGTGGCATGTGCCTGTAGTCCCAGCTTCTTGGGAGGCTGAGACAGGAGGATCACTTGAGCTCAGGAATTCAAGGTTGCAGTGAGCCACAATCACGCCACTGCACTCCAGCTTGGGTGACAGGGCAAGACCCTATTTCAAATAAATAAAAAGGAAAAACAAAAGCATAATAGAAATAAAGGCCATGTTGGAAACAGTCCAACAGAGAGGAGGCTGAAAACGGTATGGAATTTAGAAGGCAACATAGAGAAGAGTGAACAAAGAAAGGAAAATGACAGCTACAGAAGTCACTTAAAAATTATTATTTTTTGAGACAAAGTTTCACTCTTGTTGCTCATACTGGAGTGTGGTGGGGTGATCTCGGCCCACTGCAACCTCTGCCTCCGAGGTTTAAGTGATTCTTCTGCCTCAGCCTCCCAAGTATCTGGGATCACAGGCCTAAGCCACCATGCCGGTTATTTTATTTTTGTATTTTTAGTAGAGACGGGACTTCTCCAAGTTGGCCAGGCTGGTCTTGAACTGAGCTCAGGCGATTCGTCCTCCTCAGCCTCCCAAACTGCTGGGATTACAGGAGTGAGCCACTTCGCCCAGCCAAAGTTATTCATTTTTGTATTGTTTCACTTATATATTGTTTTGTAAACACACAAGTTGAGGAAATTTTAAAATGAGAGAAATACACATACAAACAACAAAGCTCTAGCCATTAGCCATTAAGAGCAGTTTTATTTACCTAATTCAGACAAAGAGACTGGAGATTCTCTAGGAAGTTAAAGGTACTAGCAGTGGAAAAAAACCATGAGATCATCATCACATCATCCCCTGAAGCTGTCTCAGGAGGAGTCACTGAAACCCACAGAAAATCTAACTGGTAATTAATACATAGGGCTCTCTGTGTCCCTGAGGGAAAGGAATGAAAACATCAACTGAATTAGCCCATACATGGAGCTGTCTGTGCCCCTTAGGGAGAGGAATGAAAATGACAAATCAGCCCATCACCCCATAAAGACACTGTTGAAAGGTCTGCGAGTTGTCCATCGTGCACCCTAGCAGCCCGCAGATACCTCACCCTAACGTACAAACCTCACTGGGTACCCATTATGTGCCTAGTTCAGTGCTACGTACTTTATGCTCTCTCTTAATCCTGCAGTGGGGCAGTCAAGTCACATATTAGCTGTTTGTTTTTATTTCTTTAGATGGAGTCCCCCTCTTTCACCCAGGCTTGAGTGTAGTGGTGCCATCTCGGCTCACTGCAATTTCCACCTCGCAGGTTTAAGCAGTTCTCCTGCCTCAGCCTCCTGAGTAGCTGAGATTACAGTCACATACCACCACGCCCAGCAAATTTTTGTATTTTTAGTAGAGATGGGTTTTTGCCATGCTGGCCAGGCTGGTCTGGAACTGCTGACCTCAGGTGATCTGTCCACCTTAACCTTCCAAAGTGCTGGGATTACAGGCATGAGCCACATGCCTGGCCAACTGTTCTGACCAAAGACTTTTCTTCATTAACCTGCTCCTCCTATTCCATCCTGTAAACCTTCAAATCTGAAGGATATTATCCACAGCTCATCTCCACTTTTCTAATCTGACAGCACTGATCATTGAATTCCTCAGAAGCAAGATGTTTCTCTGGCACCCAGAGGCCTCAGCAGTGTCACAGCAGCTGAAGTGTCACTTCTTCCTCACCCAGGGCACACCGTGACATAGTGCAGCCCCACTGACTGGGACCCATGCAACCATCCTGGCCCAGGGCCACTCTCACCCAGAATGTCCACAGGTCAAGGGATCTCTACTCCCATCCTTATTTTCCTCAAAAACTGGTCACAGCAGTAGTCAACCAGACTTCTAGAAAAGAGGAGATATCCACTCTCAAGGCCGCCTGGGCTCCAGTGGTATAATCTACTTTAATCTAGTTGTTTCTTTCATTCCATAATAATTTAATATAGTAGATGTCAGTGGAAATCTTTGTTTAGATATTATATCACATCTGGATACATCTGAATCCTAAAGGATTAATCTAAATATTAACAATTAAGTTCTACCAGTGTCAAGAGTATTTTCTCCTGTTGGTCTTAATTTTAAAATTTGAGAGTTTTAAAAGCATATCTTTATATGTTCATAAATAAACAGAACAAAGATGCTTTGAGTGCCTTATATATAATTTTTTCATACAGAATTAACCAAAGCCTTATTTAATATTTCAGAATTCTCATATATATATATATATATTAAATATATGTCTTTGGTTAAAGTGCAAGATACTGAAAGAAAAATGCATATAGGCATTTCAGATAATAATTTACATGTATTTCATTTGTCTGACATTACAAAGTAAGCACTTTCACAGCTAACATTCCCAGCTAACTGAAGTCCAATTGTAATAGAAGCCACCTTAAGCTGGGAGTATTTATTTCTTATATTTCCTAAATTTAAAAAATTCCTTTCACTATAGATGATGGTGCTAATTAAAAAAAGTCAACAGTCTACGGCATAGATTTCCATACACAGCCAAATCTGTGTTTGGATTGAATCAAATCAAATAGGAAGTCTAAGAAAATTTGTAAGGTGTAAAAAATTTTTTATTTAGGTTGGCTTGAACTTGTCTAAAAATAAATAAATTTTAAAAAATTATATTTAGGGCCAGGTGCGATGGGTCATACCTGTAATCCCAGCACTTTGGGAGGCTGAGGCGGGTGGATCACTTAAAGTCAGGAGTTCGAGCCCAGCCTAGCCAACATAATGAAACCCCGTCTCTACTAAAACAACAAAAATTAGCTGGGTGTGGTGGTGGGCAGCTGTAATCCCAGCTACGTGGGAGGCTGAGGCAGGAGAACTGCTCGAACCCAGGAGGTGGAGATCGCAGTGAGCCCAGATCGTGCCACTGCACTCCAGCCTGGGTAACAAGTGTGAGACTCTGTCTCAAAAAAATGAAAAATTAAAAAATTAAAAATTATATTTAGGAAACAAGTGTAGTTCTTTTATGAGAGTTCAAAATTAGTGCTGTCAGTAACCTTCAGGGCAAATGACCACTTCCTTCAATTATAACAGTCTCAAAACTGACATTTCATTACTCTTAATTCTATCATAAAGTCCTATATTTTTCTTTCTTTCTTTCCTTTCTTTCTTTCCTTCTTTCCTTCTTTCCTTCGTTCCTTCCTTCCTTCCTTCCTTCCTTCCTTCTTTCTTTCCTTCTTTCCTTCTTTCCTTCGTTCCTTCCTTCCTTCCTTCCTTCCTTCCTTCTTTCTTTCCTTCTTTCCTTCTTTCCTTCTCTTTCCTTCTTTCCTTCCTTCCTTCCTTCCTTCCTTCCTTCCTTCCTTCCTTCCTTCCTTCCTTCCTTCCTTCCTTCCTTTCTTCCTTTCTTTCTTTCTTTCTTTCTTTCGAGATGGAGTCTTGGTTTTTTACCCAGGCTGGGGTTCAGTGGCACGATCTCAGCTCACTGCAACCTCCACCTCCTGGGTTCAAGCCATTCTCCTGCCTCAACCTCCTGAGTAGCTGGGATTACAGGTGTGCACCACCATGCCCAGCTATTTTTTTGTATTTTTAGTAGAGGTGGGTTTCACCATGTTGGTGAGGCTGGTCTCGAACGCCTAACCTTGTGATCTGCCCACCTTGGCCTCCTAAAGTGCTGGGATTACTGGCATGAGCCACTGTACCCAGCCCAGTCCTATATTTTCCTTTAGGTGAATAAAATACAAGGAAAATTATATATTTGTCTGTTGAGCATTATAAGGAACATGGCTTTGGAAACAAAAACCGTGCTAGAAATCTTCCCAGATGTCTTTTTCCTGTATAGTTTCAAGAACCCCAAAACTATTCTCAAAGCAGTGACTCAAATTTATTACATTCTGTATAACCCCAAGTCTACCTAGCACTCAAAAACAAAACACAAAAAACTCTGAAACTTCCCAGCATCCTATTCTCAAAAGGACATTAATCTGGTGTGTTCAATAATTAACATTTGACATTCTAAACTCACTACCAATTTCCAAACAGCACATGCTACTTATTTTGTGTATTTATTTCTGAGATGGAGTCTTGCCCTGTTGCTCAGGCTGGAATGCAGTGGTGCGATCCTGGCTCACTGCAACCTTTGCCTCCTGGGTTCAATTCTCCAGCCTCAGCTTCCCTAGTAGCTGGGACTGCAGGTGCACACCACCATGCCCAGCTAATTTTTGTTTTTCATAGAGATAGGGTTTTGCCATTTTGGCAAGGCTGGTCTCGAACTCCTGACCTGAGGTTGTCCACCCGCCTTGGCCTCCCAAAGTGCTGGGATTACAGGTGTGAGCCACTGGGCCTGGCCAAATACTACTAATTTTAGCTCAACTTTTTTTATACAAACCGTCTTCCACATTTCAAGTGTTTATTTTCTGAATGATATAACTTGCTTTCCTTTGCTAATTCACATATGAATTCACATAAGGAAACGGTCAGAAATCCTTAATTTTCAACGTCTCCTGCCCTACCTTATCTTCTGTTACTTTACATCCTTCCTATCAACACTACGCTTTACAATTTACCAAATACTTCCCTCCTGTTGATTCAACAAATGTTTATGCAGCACCTATTCTATGCCACTAGGGGTTTAATGGTCACAACTATATTCTCAAGCTCTTCCTTTAGTTATTTATTGTAATACATCTGAGGGTGGCAGGTTGGGTATTGCCCTCCTTTTTACAGCTGAGCCAATAAGTTCAGCATTTACATGATTTTCTCAAGGTCACATATGCTTTAAGCACAGAACTGGAAGCTAGGACTCCTTATGCCTAATGCCATATGTTATTATAACGGACTGTCTACTTGAAATTAATTCTATTTGACACCCTTTTAATTCTTTGTTCTCACTCTTAAATTATCTTTAAGCTTTTCATGTTATTTTCTGCCTCATGAAGCAGAAACTGTGCCTTTTATTTCTTCCTGGTTTTAAGTACATGGAGGGCAGGGGTACAGTCTGATACTAACTGCTGTTAAAAAACAAAAACCAGGGCCGGGCGCAGTGAGCCTATAATCCCAGCACTTTGGGAGGCCAAGGCAGGTGGATCACGAGGTCAAGAGATCGAGATCATCCTGGTCAACATGGTGAAACCCCATCTCTACTAAAAATACAAAAAATTAGCTGGGCATAGTGGCACGTGCCTGTAATCCCAGCTACTCAGGAGGCTGAGGCAGGAGAATTGCCTGAACTCAGGAGGCGGAGGTTGCGGTGAGCTGAGATCGCACCATTGCACTCCAGCCTGGGTAACGAGCGAAAACTCTGTCCCAAAAAAAAGAAAAAAAAAAACCATAACCACATAGATTATTCATGTAGCATGCAGAATTAACTCATGTTGAAACGAGGTTTATTCCCATTTTTTCAAGCAGGGCTGATACTCAGATCACAGGCAGCCTAGCTGTGTTAGGAGTTAAAACGTTTAAATACTATTGGAAACCACCTCTCTTCTGAGCTTTTTGAGAAGCATCCCTTCAGTGCTGGCCTTGGACCCACATCTCCCTTTGTGTCAACAGCTGGCACAGCAGAGAATCCTGCCCTGAAGCTATAGTCAAATACTGTCCCAACTACTGCTCAGTGCCCGTGCTTTCTCAAGTAATATGATGTTATAAATTGTTTTTGTTGTTGTTGTTGTTTTTTTGAGACGGAGTTTCACTCTTGTTACCCAGGCTGGAGCGCAGTGGCGTGATCTGGGCTCACCGCCACCTCCACCTCCTGGGTTCAGGCAATTCTTCTGCCTCAGCCTCCCAAGTAGCTGGGATTACAGGAACGCGCACCATGCCCAGCTAATTTTTTTGTGTTTTTAGTAGAGACGGGGTTTCACAACGTTGACCAGGATGGTCTCGATCTCTTGACCTCGTGATCCACCTGCCTTGGCCTCCCAAAGTGCTGGGATTACAGGCGTGAGCCACCGTGCCCGGCCTGTTGTTTGTTTTTTTGAGATGGAGTTTTGATCTTGTTGCCCAGGCTGGAGTGCAATGGCATGGTCTCAGCTCACTGCAACCTCTATCTCCCAGGTTCAAGCGATTCTCTTGCCTCAGCCTCCCGAGTAGCTGGGATTACAGGTGCCTGCCACCATGCCTGGCTAATATTTGTATTTTTAGTAGAAACTGGGTTTCACCCTGTTGGCGAGGCTGGTCTCGAACTGCTGACCCCAGGTGATCTGCCCATCTCAGCCTCTCAAAGTGCTGGGATTACAAGCGTGAGCCACCACGCTCAGCCTATAAATCATTACCATTTTTTGGAGACAGTTGCCCAGGCAGGAGTGCAGTGGCGTGATCTCAGCTCATTGCACCTCCGCCTCCCAGGTTCAAGTGATTCTCCTGCTTTAGCCTCCCTAGTAGCTGGGACTAAAGGTGTGTGCCACCACACCTGGCTAATTTTTTGTGTTTTTAGTAGAGATGGGGTTTCACTGTATTAACCAGGATGGTCTCAATCTCCTGACCTTGTGATCCTCCTGCCTCGGCCTCCCAAAGTGCTGGGATTACAGACAGGTATAAGCCACCGTGCCTGGTTTAAATCATTGTTTTTAAGAGACGGGATCTCAAATTCTTTTGCCCAAACTGGAGTACAGTGGCATGATCCTAGCTCACTGTAGTCCTGAAGTCCTCATGGACTCGAGGGATCTTCCTGTCTCAGCTTCCTGAGTAGCTAGGACTACAGGCATGACCACCACACCCAGCTAATTTTTAAATTTTCTGTAGAGACAGGATCTTGCTACATTGCCAAGGCTGGCCCTGAACTCCTGGCCTCAAGTGATCTTTCTACCTTGGCCTCCCAGAGTGCTGGGATAACAGGCGTGAGCTAGCATACCCAACTGGGTGATAGATATTTTGGTAACACTTATGCTTTCAGAGAAGATCCTGGGGTGTAGTCAGGACGTTACTATTCGGCTAAATATCTGTAGTATTAACCTTTTTTTTTTTTGAGACAGAGTCTCACCCTATCGCCCAGGCTCGAGTGCAATGGCGTGTCTCGGCTCACTGCAGCCTCTGCCTCCTGGGTTCTCCTGCCCCAGCCTACCAAATAGCTGGGATTACAGGCACATGCCACCGCACCCGGCTAATTTAAAAAGTATCTTTAGTCAAGACAGGGTTTTACCATGTTTGCCAGGCTGGTCTCGAACTCCTGACCTCCTGATCTGCCCATCTTGTCCTCCCAGTGCTGGGATTACAGGTGTGGGCCACCATGCTAGGCCCAAAACCTATAGCACTGGCTTGCTGCCTTCTGTTGTAATAAGGGAGGTACAGGGAAAACCCTTATCTTACTGTTAATATTTTATTTACATCTTAGTGTGAATGTATGACTTATTAGGTCCTTTCCAATAAAACAGTTACCTGAGAGGTAGCTTTCCAGGGAGAATAAAAGAGAGGTAGAATCAGAGCATGAAGAACCTGGAGAAGTCAACTTTGAGGGCCTAGAGTGGAGTGCTAAGAGAGAAGGCAGTAAAAGACAGGTTTACAAAGATGCTATCTTTTTTTTTGAGATGAAGTCTCGCTCTGTCACCCAGGCTGGAGTGCAGTGGCATGATCTTGGCTTATTGCAACTTCCACCTCTGGAGTTAAAGCAATTCTCCTGCCTTAGCCTCCCAAGTAGCTGAGATTATAGGCATGTGCCACCAAACCCAGATAATTTTTATATTTTTAGTAGAGATGGGGTCCCACCATGTGGATAAGGCTGGTCTCAAACTCCTGACCTCAAGTGACAGTGATCCACCCACCTAAGCCCCCGAAAGTATTGGGATTATAGGCATGAGCCACTGCACCTGGCCAGAAGATGCCTTTTTAAATATTGTTTGTTTTTTGTTTTTTTTTTTTTTGGTTACTCTAATAAAGTCAGGAAGGTGCCTGTTAATTCCTTTGACCTATGTTGAAACTTGTACTCTTAATGTTACTCTTAAACCAAATAAGCCCTTTTCAACAGATTTGAAAAACAGCATAATAAAAAAACAAAAAATCTCATTTCACCATATTAATAAATAGGCTGCCAGAACTTGGGAGTGAAGACACTTAAAATTTTTTTTAAATTTTATTTGAATGAAACCATTGCTGTAATAACCATTAAAACGATCTGAAATAGAATGATCTCTGTGAAACGAAGTTTATAGCATCACTATTTATAGAAGAGAAAGCAGCAGAGGTATGCATCTGGAAGTGAATATAACATTGTAAAATCAGCCCACATTAAATACCAAAAAAGTAAGAACAATCAAAATGCAGCATTATTTACAGGATTAAAAAGGAAAGTTTGAACATCACAGAATTAAATTTTTGTATGTGTGAATTTTGACCTGCTATGTTGTTAGCGAAAAGCCTTATTGGTATACAAAATGATGTTACCCTAATCCCAACCATCATCAGATCAAGACACAAACTGACAATGATTCCTTCCCTATTTTACAGCTTTATTACTGATTTCCCTCTAAAGAGACCCAAGTAAATGTGGAGCTGACTCATTATCTATAGAGTAAGGAATCACAAAGTACCACAGTCACATAACAAAAAAGCAATAGTTTTATCTTTCAACTGCTGATGTTATATACAATCTTTCACAAGAAGCATAGCTGTGCATTCATGAGCTGATTTTGTATTAACTTCTAGAATTTTAGAAACGAGCACATCTAAGTATATGGATACTCTCTTACCTTACAAAGGAGAAGCAAGCATTTTCTATTTTAAAATTTTTATTTCTGTGTAAAACAAAGGTCTCCTAGAGGTCAAATAAGAAAATATACCAAACTCAAAGCACTATTACGTCATGAAACAAGGAAGACTGAGGTAGAAGTCAAGCAATATAATCCACAACTTCAAATATCAGCAGCAACCATCGCATCCCGCAAGTAAGATCTATTTTTTTTTTAAGTCTCAACTTCCAAAAAATCCGTTCTCTAAAATCAGATGTATAACTTTGACCAACAGAAGACACCCAAACTTTTGTCATGGTAACAGAGTAAATGCTTTACTAAAAGCTGCCAACATTTCTATCAGTAGTAACCGTAAGGAGGCCGCTGGTTGTAACCATAATGTCCATATTGGTGGGGATAGTAAGGTTCTTGTCTGTGTTGCGGGTAATTGTTACCCCAGGATCGTCCATGCCACTGATTGGATCGATTGTCACTTGGCCACCCCCATCTGCTGTCCCTGCCTCTGAACTGTCTGTTATCTTGCAATCTACAAGAACAAAACAAAGTCTTTAAACTTCCTTGTTAAAAAAACACATGATAAACGCATAGCAGTGCATCTAGTTTCTCAATAAATAAGACTAAAAACATTCTTCACAATAGAATGTTACAGCACCAGTAAATCAAACCTTTCCTAAGACTGAAATCATTCTTCTAGTACTATACTAGATATGCTTTACAGAGAAATAGGCAGACTATATAACCAATAGAATGGTTCTGAATTAAAGTGAAATCTATTCCATTGTACAAAAACGGAATGGTAATTTATTCCTTTGACTATTTTGAATTAAATAAAAGTAACTTCCATTTGTAAACTTCTTCCTAAAGTAAAATCGAAACAATATTTTCTTTATGGAATTGAACAAGTTCTAGAAAGCTCTAGGTTTTTAAAGTAGATTTGCATAGAAAGTATTAATCTATAAAAACAACATTTAAAAACAAGAAAACACATATACTTGAACAGCATGGAAAAAAATATATGGTGCTGAAAAAATATTAAAGCAAGTATTTATCAGAAACAATATACCAGGCACTATTAGGCACTAGGTATGCCATACTAAAAACTAGTCCCTGCCATCACTGGCCTTAAAGTCTAGCAGATTGAAGCTATCCTCTGCCAGGTCAACCATTTGCATTTATTGTTTTGTTTTTTTTTTTGAGACGGAGTTTCCCTCTTGTTACGCAGGCTGGAGTGCAATGGCGCAATCTCGGCTCACCGCAACATCCGCCTCCTGGGTTCAGGCAATTCTCCTGCCTCAGCCTCCTGAGTAGCTGGGATTACAGGCACGTGCCACCATGCACAGCTAATTTTTTGTATTTTTAGTAGAGACAGGGTTTCACCATGTTGACCAGGATGGTCTTGATCGCTTGACCTCATGATCCACCCGCCTTGGCCTCCCAAAGTGCTGGGATTACAGGCATGAGCCACCACGCCCAGCCCACATTTATTCTTTACATACCGGTTGCCTCTGTTTCTTTGGTTCCCACCAGCTCTGCTATTCCATTCCTCAACAATTGGAGGGGACTCAGGAGGGCGTTTTAGGTATTCCTGATATTCCTTGTCATCTTCTGTGAATCTACTAGCAAACATCTCTTCAAAGTTGGGAACAGCTTTGGCAGTGTCAGTCATTCTGAAATTCTGTACAATTTTAAAGACACTTTTATTTAAAAAATTTTAAAAATCAACACTATCTCTAGATAATGAAAAACCAAGAAGTAAACAATTTTTAGGGAGGGTATTTGTGGAAGTCTTTGTGTGCCTTCAGACTTGCTAAGTTTTAGGTATTGAATTCAACCATTTTTTTTTTCTGAGACAAGATCTCTCACTCTTGTCACCCAGGCTGGAGCACAATGACACAATCTCAGGTAACTGCAGCCTAGACTTCCTTGGCTCCAACAATCCTCCCACCTCAGCCTCCCAAGATGCTGGACTACAGGTGCATGCCACCCACAAGCGGCTAATTTTTGTATTTTTTTGAAGAGACAGGGTCTTGCCATGTTGCCCAGGCTGGTCTCAAAGTCTTAGACTCCCGTGATCCTCCTGCCTTGGCCTCCCAAAGTGCTGGGATTACAGGCATGAACCACTGGGCCTGGCCAAAATAATATCCTTACTGTATTAACTTATAATAAAACATTTTGGACAAAGAGATGTGATATTGAAAGCTACTATGATAACTTCTGCATTAGTCTGCCTTTCCTCCAAACATATGCATCTATTTGTAACATTTATACTACCTACCTTCACCCCAACAAAATTAAACCAAAATTATTGTTTGGATTGCAAGAAGCAATATATAGACACTCTGTCTTATTTTCTTTTCCATTTATTCTTTTTCCCCTCCAAATGGAGTCTTGCTCTGTTGCCCAGAGCTTGAGTGCCATGGCGTAATCTCGGCTCACTGCAACCCCTGTCTCCCAGGGTCAAGCAATTCTTCTGCCTCAGCCTCTAGAGTAGCTGGGATTACATATACACCACCATGCCCAGCTAATTTTTGTATTTTTAGTAGAGATGGGATTTCACCATGTTGGCCAAACTGGTCTTGAACTCCTGACCTCAGGTGATTGGCCCGCCTTGGCCTCCCAAAGTGCTGGGATAACAGGCGTGAGCCATCGCACCCAGACTGACACTTTCAGGCTATTGTTCTTAGCGTGCTTTATCAAATACCAAATATCAAAGACTTTCAGTGTGTCTGGGATTGGCAAACTATCTGTCAAATTCTCAAATCCGAGGAATGAGTTTCAAATAAATTCAGCTAATTAAAATCATGCCTAGAATTCTATCAGGATCACAGAAATCACTAAAAAGATGACTCATGCCTAATCCAGATGGGCAGTAAAAATCATAAGGTAAGTAAAAAGTGCTACTCCATTTTTATGTTCTCATATGTTCTCCGACGATTCCCCACCCACATGCATGTAAACAAATATCAACTGTTTATTACTGAGAACGGAATTTAAATAGAATGTTAATTGACCCAAGCTTTACTTACCCCAAAGATTTGAGGCAGCTGTATTGCTTAATGTTTAGGTTAAATCTGTGGGAGAAAGAAAACAAACTTGACTTTTACTCTCAAAAGGTGTTTGGAGGGGAGGGTGATGCATTTTCGTCTTACTCAAGGAAAGATTTGGAGTAAAAGTGCTCTAAGGCCCGGAGCGGTGGCTCAGGCCTGTAGTCCCAGCACTTTGGGAGGCCAAGGCGGGCGGATCACGAGGTCAGGAGATCTAGACCATCCTGGCTAACAGGGGGAAACCCCGTCTCTACTAAAAATACAAAAAATTAGCCATGCGTGGAGGCAAGCGCCTGTAAATCCGTACTACTCAGGAAGCTGAGGCAGAAGAATCACTTGAACTCAGGAGGCGGAGGTTACAGTGAGCTGAGGTCGCGCCACTGCACTGCGGCCTGGGCGACAAAGAAAGACTCCGTCTCAAAACAAAAAACAAAACAAGTACTCTAAAGACTTCCAAAGCTAATATTCCAAATAGGGAACTGGCTCTCACAGTGAAGAGCTAGAAGCTACAAGATTTGTCCTCTGGGCATTCAAAAGCAAAATAGTTCAAGTATGAATAAGAACTTCATAAAGTATGTATGTTCTTTTAGGGTAAGCCTTTCAGATTTGTACTCGAACACTACTAGTTTATTCACCACAAATAAAACCACAAAAAACTTCGGCTGCGGGCGACTAACCCTTGAAACCAGAATGGGGTTTCGCTGCCCTAGGAGGTGAGCGTAGAGAACAGACGATATGCAGACTTTTCAACTGCGTTTTCCAGTCTGTCCTCAAGGCACATCACAGCTTGTTTACCAAGGTTCTAGCAGATCTGCTCCCTTCCGAAGCACCTTACACTTTCAGAAGTGAGGGAAATTATGGGCCGTGAGAGGCAAATGGCTTTCGGTTTCGCAAAGAGTACAAATTCACCGCACAGGCGGAGGACACTTCACCGGCAATCCAACTCGGTCGCCCCGCTCCCTCCTCCCGGGCGTCCGGGGCGACTCACCCGCGAAGGGCTGTCTCTATCCAGCTCGGGCTGAATCCCGCCCGCGAGACACTAAGAGACCACAGGAGAGGTGGTCTCTAGCCAACTACGCCGTGGAACTCCAGACCTCCAATGTAACTGAGCCCCTTCCTCTAGAATCAGACAACCATCCGACTTCCGCTTCCGGCGGATCGATGCTGAAGCTAGACTGCCTGTCAAGTCTCGCGATAACTAAGGCTCGTTGTGTAGATCGCTTTGCAACAGAGCGCTTCTTTAAATATTGGCGCAACGCCCAGAGCTCGAGGAGGTGTGGGCAAGTAGCTGTCTAAAGATGGATGATGCCTTGCGCTTTCAGCCTGCCTGGTGGCTGGGCAGTCGAAAACGTCGCTGTCTATTAAGCCACTTTGACTGGGAGCCGGTGACGGGTAGAGACGGAAGTTCTGGGAATCTTGGAGAAGGGAGGGAAAGGCTCCTTCCCGCCGCCTGCTCCGGAGTCTTCGTGGGGAACTCAGGTGAGAGCAGGCCATGAAGAGTAGACATTACTGATGACTTAAGGGATGCTTAAGTTTTCTCTCCTGCCCGGGCAAGCTTCGGTAGTAAGATTTCTATAGTCCATTTAGTATGTGGTTTTGCGGAAACATACCTCCTCTGTGCTCCAGTTTCAGCTGTCCGTATCCAGCTACTTCCAGGAGCCTTGCCCTGCCTTCTGGGATGTTCTGCAAATGTATAAACACTTAATATCCCGACAAAGCTTGGCCTCTTCCCTCCCAAATTGCTTCCCAGGCTATGCATCCGTTTTTGTTAATACAGCCAACTTGGAAACTTTGATGACAGATTTGATGCCCTTTCTTTTTTGTTCATGCTCCCATCACTTGCCAAGTCCTGTCGATTGTACCCCTACAGTGATTCCAGCATCTTCTTACCTACTGCCCCCACCTAATCAAAGTTCTCATAACCATCCCCTGAACGGTGTAAATGCATGTACCTTTCTCACTGATGTCCTGCCTCTAGCATCACACTGCTACTAGCCTATCTTACATATACTCGCCATAGGTGTAGTCATCTTCAAGCACCACCGTGATCCAAAATAGCTGATCCAATGGCTTTCTGTTGCCTGTAGATTAAAGGTCAAGTTTATTAACTTGGATTCAAAACTTTTTTTTTATTTTCTGCTGTTCCCCTTCCATTCTCCCTCAGTAAGTGGTAAACCAGACCTTGTGAAGTACTTCATGCATAAATCATTACTTTTTTTTTTTTGAGACAGAGTCTCGCTCTATCACCAGGCGCCAGGCTGGTGTGCAGTGGAGCCACCTCGGCTCACTGCAACCTCCGCCTCCAGGGTTCAAGCAGTTCTCCTGCCTCAGCCTCCCGAATAGCTGGGACTACAGGCATGCGCCACCACGCCCAGCTAATCTTTTTGTATTTTTAGTAGAGACGAGGTTTCACCATGTTGGCCAGGATGGTCTCGATCTCTTGACCTTGTGATCCGCCCGCCTCGGCCTCCCAAAGTGCTGGGATTACAGGCGTGAGCCACCGTGCCCGGCCATTACATTTTTATAGATTGCTCATGTCCCTTGTATGAAATACCTGTCCCTCCCAATCATCTCCAAATGTTGAAATTCTGTCCATTATTTAAAGCTTTAGAAATAATTTTTCTAAAATTAACTCTAGAAATAATTTTTCTTTATATTGAGAGCCCTTCATATTTTTGGAACTTCATGTATTTATTACCACTTTCTAACTTTGAACTAAAATTATTTATGGGCAAGTCTTTCCCCCTCTAAACTGTAAACAAGCCCTTCTGGTGCATATCTACATTCTGGAGTGTATAACATTGTTGGGTTTTTTTTGTTATTGTTGTTTTTTGACATAGGGTCTCATTCTGTCGCCCAGGCTGGAGTGCAGTGGCACGATCATGGCTTCCTGCAGCTTCAGCTTCCTGGGCTCAGGTGATCCTCTCATCTCAGCCTCCCGAGAGCTGGGACTACAGGTACACACCACCAAAGTACACACCACCACCCTGTTAAGTTTTGTATTTTTCATAGAGATGGAATTTCGCAGTATTGCCCAGTCTGGTCTCGAACTCTGGGCTCCAGTACTCTGCCCACCTCAGTCTCCCAAAGTTCTGGGATAACAGGACTGAGCCCAGCCCCATGTTGTGCTTTTTACATGAAGTTAGCACTCAGTAAATATTTGTAGAATGAATGACAGAACTATCAATATTCCATGTAATTTTTAGAAACATTAACCTAGCAAAAGTGTATAGGATAGCATGGATGAGAAGATAGGATAGTCTTGGTGTTGGGTAGTAAAGGTAAGAGGTAGAAAAACCAAGGTTACAACAAATGAATAATACTATCTTGGAGCCCCAGTAGCGCAATTGGTTAGCACATAGTACTATAGTACTTATAGCACTATCCTTAGTTACTGAGTGGATGATGGGTGAAAAAGATTGGTAGAAATTAGGGAAGGAGCTAGGCATGGTAACTCACACCTGTAATCCCAACACCCTGGGAAGCCAAGGCAGGAGGATCATCTGAGGTCAGGAGTTCAAGAGCAGCCTGACCAACATGGTAAAACCCCGTCTCTACTAAAAATGCAAAATAATTAGCCAGGCATGGTGGTGGGTGCCTGTAATCCTAGCAACTTGGGAGGCTGAGGCAGGGAGAATTGCTTGAACTTGGGAGGCAGAGGTTGCAGTGAGCTGAGATTGCACCACTGCACTCCAGCCTGGGGGACAGAGCAAGGCTCTGTCTGAAAAAACAAAACAAAACAAAAAAGGAAATCAGGAAAGACTCTAATTTTTGAGCCTGAGAAATTGGGGCTGAAAAGGAATGTCCATAAGGTAAATTGGCTTTAAGGCAAAAATGAATTCAGAGCCCAAATAAATTTGTAAAATTTGAGATAGTGGTAAAATATTCAAGAGAAAGTTTCTGGGGAGTCGTTAGAAATACAAGACGAAAGCTCAGGAAACAGAGGCTCTGCCCAAATATGTAAATGTGTGAGTCATTCATGAAGAAACAGTAGTTAAAATCACTGGTGTACAGATGGTCCCCGATGGGACGGTTTGACTTACGATTTTTGTGACTTTGCCATGGTACCATGCATATTTAGTAGCAATGTACTTTAAGTATTCATACAAACATTCTATTTTTCACTTTCAGTACAGTAGTCAATCATATGAGATATTCAACATTTCATTATAAAATAGGCTTTGTGTTAAATAAGCTTGCCCAACTATAGGCTAATGTAAGTGTTCTGAGCATGTTTCAGGTAGGCTAGGCTAAGCTATGATGTTTGATAGATTAGCATTTTTGACTTATAATATTTTCAACTTATGATGGGCTTATATGGACATAACCCCATCATAAATCAAGGAGCATCTGTATATGATCTTTTCAACAGGGAAAGTATTCATAGAGAAGAGAAGGTGCCCAAGGCCTATCCCTCAGGAAATACCCATATTTAGGAGACAAGAATAGGAAATATCAAACTTGAAGAGGGACAGTGTAACAGCTCAAAAACTAGGGAAAATGTTTCCCCACCTAGTATCAGGAAGCAAGGACAGGGGCTTCTTGTAGGCTAGTTTGCTTGTTTCCTTGTGACTATTATTGACATTATTTGTAAGTGACGAGGACTTATCCAGAAAAGAATATACAGGTTGGGCATCCCTAATCCCCAAATCCAAAATCCAAAATGTCTCCAAATCCAAAACTTTTTGAATGCCAACATGACACTCAAAGGAAATGCTCATTGGAGCATTCTGGATTTCAGATTTTCATAGTAGGGATACTCTACTGGTATTTCTTTCCTGTAAATTTGTGTACAACACTTAGGAGCCTCTAGGCCTCTGAGGGTTTCTATGAAGAACTCTAAGTATTCCAGCAGATTTTCAAATGAAATTTTTTCTGCCCACAATGTCTTTTTTTTTTTTTTTTGAGACGGAGTTTTGCTCTTGTTACCCAGGCTGGAGTGCAATGGTGCAATCTCGGCTTACCGCAACCTCTGCCTCCTGGGTTCAGGCAATTCTCCTGCCTCAGCCTCCTGAGTAGCTGGGATTACAGGCACGTGCCACTGTGCCCAGCTGATTTTTTGTATTTTTAGTAGAGATGGGGTTTCACCAGGTTGACCAGGATGGTCTCGATCACTTGACCTCGTGATCCACCCGCCTTGGCCTCCCAAAGTGCTGGGATTACAGGCGTGAGCCACCGCGCCCGGCCCTACAATGTCTTTTCATACTCTGATATCTTATCAATTATTATGTCTCATTATCTGACAACAGGAAATTTTCAAACAGGTAAGTTTGAAAGCATCAAAACTTTTTCACTGAAAGCATTTTTGATGGAAATGTTCGCAAAATGTGGTTCTTACCTATCTGGTATAATGAGAGTATAGGGGCCATAATTTAATCTTTGCTTGGCAACTAGAAGCTAGTGTTAAAGTATCAGTTATATTCTTCTGGATAGTAATATCCTTGGGCCTGTTGCTATGTATGAGAAAAGTTACACCATGAAATTTATAGGGTTTTTTCTACTAGTTGTAAACATTTTGTTTTACTTAAGCGAATGTATTTTGTAAATTGTGGTAAAATATATGTAACATAAAATTTACCATTTTAACCACTTGTAAGTGCACAGGTTGTTGAAAGTAAGTACATTTACATTGTTGTGCGACCATCACCACCATCGATCTCCAGAAATGTTTTCGTCTTCTCACACTGCAATTCTGTGCCCACAAAGCCATAACTGCATTTTCCTCTCCCCCCACCCCCTAGTAACCCCCATTCTACTTTATCTTTAGGAATTGACTACTCTAGGTACCTCATACAAGTGAAATAATACATTATATGCCATTTTGTGACTGGCTTATTTCACTTAGCATAATGTCTTCAAGGTTCATCCACATTGTAGCATGTGTCAGAATTTCCTTCCTTTTTAATGAATATTATTGCATTGTATGTTTATACCACATTTTGTTATCCATTCATCTATTGATGGACACTTGGGTTGCTTCCTCCTTTTGGCTTTTATGAATAATGCATTTGTGAATATAGATATACAAGTATCTATTCAAGTCTCTGCTTTCAATTCTTTTGGGTATATAGCTAGAAGTGGAATTGCTGGATCGTATTATTAATTTTTTGAGGAACCACCATAGTGTTTTCCATAATGGCTGTGCCATTTTACATTCCCAACAGCAATGAACAGTTACTAATAGCTTTAAACCTTAGTTTGACTCAATGATCTAGAGGGAAAACACACCAGCAGAAAATCCTGGGGAATCGTGGCATCAAAAGAACTCTCCTTTCAGAGGCCATTCATGATCTTGGACAATAACCACTTTACAGATGGTAAAGCTTCGGGTCAAGAGGTCATACAGTTTATCCAGGGACACAGCTGGTAAATGGGCCTGTCAAATGGGATAGGAAGAAGGAGATATTGTGCAACTTGCAGTTGCCTGTGTCTTTGGCTAGTGCATCCTCTGCTCTTGCAAGTTGTGCCTGCAGTTATTCCTTCGCTCTTCTCTGTTTTCAACTCTCCTTTAGTGGCTGCTCCCAGCCCCACACTTGCTCAAATTTCTTCAATCTCAAAACAAAACCTATACCCTGCCCTCAATCCTATACTTTCCTCAGACTCTCTTGGATCTCCTTTCCCCCAAGAGATGGGTATTTTACAAAGAATCCTCCTCACCTACAGTTTGTACTTCTTTACCTTTTCTTTCAATGCAGTCAAGCTTCTGCCCCTGAGTACTCCACTGAAACCACTCTACTAAAACCACTCTGGCAAAGTTCACTAGGGACAAGTTGTCCCAGGGTCAAAGTCAAGACTCTTGCTAAATTCTGTGGCATATTTCATATCTGTACAGTATTTGATGCTTTTATCTCCCTCCTCCTATAAACCTTCTCACTTTCTTTCAAAGTTTCTCATGATTCTCCTGTACCCTGGGTCTCTGTTTTCTTATCGTACTGTATTATTTTATGTGATGGTCAGTCAGGTGCGGCCACAAGAGGAGACATAGGAGAGGCACCGAAAAGCAAAGTTTATTACACTTACAGGTCCTGGAGACAGGAAGCACAACACACCATGCAGAGGCACATGGGAAAGACACGAGAGTGGTCAGAGGCAGAAGACAGGAGCAAGGGGAAAATGTTAGGCCACAGCCTTTATTGGATGTTCATTAGGAAAGGAAAGGCAGGTCAGGGTAAACATTTTAGGATTGGCTAGTTTGAATAATTTCAGAGGGCTCTAAACTATAGGGATGCTCCTGAGTTGCCTGGTACCCAGCCCTGGGGTGACTGAGACAGGAATATTGTCTCTTGGGATGTATGGGCCATATATAGAGGGGTTGACTCTTGATTGGCTGGTTTGTGTATCACAAAAAACTCCTGGCTGGGCCCTTTTTAAGACATCAAAACATCATAATATAACTCTCAGTGGTATATAACAAAAATAAAAAACATAATTTATAGAAATTTAAATATATACTTATATGTGTGTATATATAAACATACATACATATATGTAATACACTTCTCTATCTCTGTCTCCTTGTCCCTGTCTCCCTGTTCCTCTTCCTGCTGCTTAAATGTTGGTATCCCTGTAACCTTGCCGTGTATTCTCCTTGTGTTGCCCATGCAGACTGTCACTTTTGTGGTTTCAGCTTCCACTTCTGTGCTGATGACTCAACAATGGATATCTCCAGCCATTCATCACATATGAGCTCTAGACTCATAAATATTTTCTGCTTGCTAGAAATTTCCATCTGGATGTCCAACAGGCATCTGCAGCGTGTGTCTAAATGTGAGTTCATCTTTCTTCCTGAACCTGTTTATCTGCCACTCTTTCCATTTTCAGAGAATGCGTCCTCCCAGTTTCCCTTGCCAGAAACCTAGCAGCCATCCTGGACTCTTCCATCACTCTCATGCCAGATACTCAGTGTCTCCTTAAGTCTTGTGAACTTCAGCATCCGACTGAACTTTGTCTTCTGTTTGACCACTCCTTCTCACTCCTTCACGTCACCCTCTTAGTTACAGCCCTCATCATTTTCCACACAAACCACGCTGATGGTCTCTAACTGGTCAATCCCTGTACTAGCCTTGCTCTAGTCCAGACCCTTCTCCACTCTGCTAGTAGAGTGTCCTTTATTATTGTGAAATATACAGAAAATAATTGATGGAAATATAATTAACTGTGTATCTACCAGCCAGCTCAGAGTAGCTTGATTGTATCTAGGCCTTGATTTATCTACCTTTCAGTAATTCCTAATTTCTTCTAGGACACAGTCCAAGCTCTTTAGTTTGAAATGTACAGCCGAACAAGATTCAACTCTGTCTTCTCAGTCCATTCTCATCTCCTGCCACTCTCCCTGTACTAGTCTGTTTTTATGCTGCTTTATTAATGAAGATATACCAAAGGCCAAGTAATTTATAAAGGAAAGAGGTTTGATTGACTCACAATGCAGCATGGGTGGGGAGGCCTCAGGAAACTTACAATTTTGGCAGAAAGGGAAGCAAACATGTCCTTCTTTACATGGTGGCAGGAGAGAGAAGAGTGAAAAACAAGCAAAGGGGGAAGCTCCTTATAAAACTGTCAGATCGTGGCCAGGCATGGTGGTTCATGCCTGTAATCCTGGCACTTTGGGAGGCCGAGGCAGGCAGATCATGAGGTCAAGAGATTGAGACCATCCTGGCCAACATGGTGAAACCCCATCTCTACTAAAAATACAAAAATTAGCTGGGCATGGTGGCATGTGCCTGTAGTTCCAGCTGCTTGGGAGGCTGAGTAGAATTGCTTGAACCTGGGAGGCAGAGGTTACAGTGAGCCGAGATTGCGCCACTGTACTCCAGCCTGGCGACAGAGTGCGACTCTATCTCAACAAACAAAACAAAACAAAAATGGTCAGATCTCATGAGAACTTACCCACTATCACAAGAATAGCATGGGGGAACTGCCCCCACAATTCAATTACCTCCTTCCCAGGACGTGGGAATTATTGGAACTACTAAATGAGATTTGGGTAGGGACACAGCCAAGGACACAGCCAAACCATATCACTCCCTAAATGAAATAAATGCATGCTCATATCAAACTGTTTAAAGTTCTTGGAAGACTTCATACATGTTGTACACATGCTGGCCCTTCTGTTTGCAGTGCCCTCCCACTCTGGTCTACCTGGTAAACAGCCTCTTCGGGTGGTCTTCCATAATGCATGCCACTATTGTTCCCCACCTCCAAGTAGAATGAATTATTCTTTCCTTTATATCTTTCATATTCTTAGTCATGCATTTATCACAGGAAGTGAATTCCTGTGAGGAATTGTAATTTGTTTACATCCACCTAAATTATAATTTCCTTGAGGGTAAGGCTGTATCTTTCACATCTTTAGCAATGAGCATAGAGTCTGGCAACCTGATACATAGTTGGTGCTCAGTTAATATTTATTGATCTAGCCCCTGCCTTCCTCTCCAGGTTTGTTTGTTGGTTTTGAGCTGGGGTCTCCCTCTGTTGCCCAGGCTGGAATGCAGAAGCACAGTCTCAGCTCCCTGCAACCTCCACCTCCTGGGTACAAGCAATTATTTGCCTCAGCCTCCTGAGTAGCTGGGACTACAGGCGCCCACTGCCATGCCCAGCTAATTTTTATATTTTTAGTAGAGACGGGTTTTTACCATGTTTGCCAGGCTGTTCTTGAACTCCTGACCTCAAGTGATCCACCCGCTTCAGCCTCCCAAAGTGCTGGGATTACGGATGTGAGCCACCGTGCCCAGCCTTCCAGGTTTATTTTCGACTAATTTTTTCCCACTTCCTCCCACCTCAGTCAACGTTGAACCATATATAAAGACTCAGCCCACCTCATGTACATAACACATTTGTTTCCTGGATTCTTATTTTATCAGATAAGCATTCACATTATTGAATCTGTTTTAATGTCCCTCTTTCCTGCTACAGTGTAAGTGCTGAGTCCAGGGACCATGTGTGATGTCTTTTCATCTCCAGCACCTAGCACTGAGGCTGACACACATCAGGCAGTGAAGAGATGTTTATGAGCATATGAGTGAAGGACTTAGACTTTCCGATTTCTAAGGTCTCCTGCAGCTCTACAACTGATTTGAGGCTCTGAAAATTGTGACATAATCTCAACGTTTTCTCTGAGTAGATGGTCACAACAGTTGAAGCACCAATTTAAACAGTTGGCAAATATGAAGGTAAACGTTTAAGAAAGTTAATCAGAATGAAGGTGAATACTTAGAAACTGTGTATTAAAGTAGTCGCAGGCACCCCGTTTGCACCCATGGTGAGTTCCATATGTTCCCTTCGATAGTAACACATGTGCCTTGAGAGTTTCTCAGAAAGGTGTTTAACAACCTCCCTTTGACTAAACCACCATCGGCTAGAAATGAGCTGCAAGCATTTACTTCTCTGCAGCAAAAATTATTTTTTTTTTTTAGAATTTTGCTATAATTTACTTGATTTTTGTTAACACAAAGTAAGATCATTTATTTGTCAGGTATAATCCTGACCTAAAGATTCTTTTTTTTTTTTTTTTTTTTGGTGGGAATTTTTTAATTTTAATTTTATTTTTTATTGCATTTTAGGTTTTGGGGTACATGTGAAGAACATGCAAGATAGTTGCATAGGTACACACGTGGCAGTGTGATTTGTTGCCTTCCTCCCCTTCACCCATATCTGGTATTTCTCCCCATGCTATCTCTCCCCAACTCCCCCCGCCCTGCTATCCCTCCCCTATTGCTAAGATTTTTTTTCACACCACAAACGTTTATTGCTATGCAATATATTTCTGGGCTTAGTGTTGGGGGAGTGAGGAGAGTTTAAAAAAATGTCGAACACATATCTTAAGATCTAATTGCATAGTCAACCATAAGATAGTTATGATGGTAATATATGCAGTATATAAAACAGAGCAGCCGGGCGCAGGGCCTCATGCCTGTAATCCTAGCATTTTGGGAAGCTGAGGCAGGTGGATACCTGAGGTCAGGAGTTCAAGACCAGCCTAACCAACATGATGAAATCCCATCTCTACTAAAAAAAAAAAAAAAAATTCGCTGGGTGTGGTGGCGGGCAACTATAATCCCAGCTACTTGGGAGGCTGAGGCAGGAGAATTGCTTGAACCCGGGAGGCGGAGGTTGTAGTGAGCCGAGATTGTGCCACTGCACTCCAGCCTGGCTGAAAGAGTAGACTACGTCTCAAAATAAATAAATTAAATAATGCATGATAATCTAATGGGGTGCAGGAAGAGAACATTGCAACTAGATATGTAAATATAGAGGTCCTTCAGGGTAAAGGAAGAATAGAGCAAAGTGAAATTAACCCTGGTAAATTTACTGAAGAGGTGATCCTGCAACAAGCACACACACAGTGCATGCACACTCACACTACATGGACTGCCAGAGTGCGCTCCTGTGAGGAATGTGGATTCTTGGATGCAGCACTTTGGGATGCCGAGGTGGGTGGATTACCTGAGGTCAGGAGTTTGAGACCAGCCTGGCTAACATTGTGAAACCCTGTCTCTACTAAAAATACACAAAATTAGCTGGGTGTGGTGGCAGGTGCCTGTAATCCCAGCTACTTGGGAGGCTGAGGCAGGAGAATCGCTTGAACCTGGGAGGCAGAGATTGCAGTGAGCAGAGATTGCACCATTGCACTCCAGTCTGGGCAACAAGAACAAAACTCTGTCTCCAAAAAAAAAAAAAAAAAGTCTATTCAAATTATTTGCCTGACTGGGTGCTCACGCCTGTAATCCTAGCACTTTGGGAAGCTGAGGTGGGCAGATTACTTGAGGTCAGGAGTTGGAGACCAGCTTGGCCAATGTGGTGAAACTCCATTTCTACAAAAAATGGCATGCACCTGTAATCCTAGCCACTTGGGAGGCTAAGGCATGAGAATTGCTTGAACTGGGAGATAGAGGCTGCAGTGAGCTAAGATCACACCACTGGACTCCAGCCTGGGTGACAGAGCAAGACTCAGTCTCGAAAAAAACAAAACAAAACAAAAATATTTTGCCTGGTGTTTTTTTTTGATTATTAGATTTTTTTCTTAGGGAGTTGTTTGGCTTCCTTATATATTCTGGTTGTTAATTTCTTGTCAGATAGGTACTTTGCAAATATATTCTCCCATTCTGTGGGTCCCAATTCTTTTGTAGATACTCTTCAGAGATACACTCCAACACTGCTGCATTTCCCTGTGGGCGGACTCACAGAGCTCTTTACTAGTCTCCTCTCACAAGTCCCCACAAGGAACCCCTGTGTAATACCATCCCAGTCATATTGGGAATATGAGCCATGACCCTCACTCACCTGGGGAAATAAGTCTCTCTGTTCAGATTAGAACATATTCATTCTCATTAGACATTGTCGCATATTGATTCTGTTTTTGCTGTGGTAGGTAGGAGTCTGTTTCTCCCACAGTTAAGTGGAGAATCTTTGCTTTATGGAGATTTTTAGTGTTTTCTTTTTTTTTTTTTTTTTTTGAGACAGAGTTTCACTCTTGTTACTCAGGCTGGAGTGCAATGGCGCGATCTCGGCTCACCACAACCTCCACCTCCTGGGTTCAGGCAATTCTCCTGCCTCAGCCTCCTGAGTAGCTGGGATTACAGGCACACGCCACCATGCCCAGCTAATTTTTTGTATTTGTAGTAGAGACGGGGTTTCACCATGTTGACCAGGATGGTCTCGATCTCTTGACCTCGTGATCCACCCGCCTTAGCCTCCCAAAGTGCTGGGATTACAGGCGTGAGCCACCACGCCCGGCCGATCTTTAGTATTTTTAAGTGGGAAGGACATTGGCTTAATTTTTTCACCCAGACTGGAGTTCAGTGGCGTGATCTATGCTCACTGCAACCTCCGAATCCTGGGTTCAAGTGATTCTTATGCCTCAGACTCCTGGGTTCAAGAGATTCTCTTGCCTCAGCTTCCTGAGTAGCTGAGATTACAGGTATGCCCCTGACTAATTTTTGTATTTTTAGTAGAGACAGTGTTTCACCATGTTGGCCACGCTGGTCTTGAACTCCTGGGCTCATGTGATCCGCCCACCTCAGCCTCCCAAAGTGCTGTAATTACAGGCGTGAGCCACCGTGCCCAGCGAGACATTGGCTTTAGATGGATGTGGATGACTTGAGTGACTTTGCCGAGCTATTTCTCTGAAGCTCGGTTTTCTGTTTCCAAAATCTATTGCCTATATGATAAGCATTAACAAACAGTTCCTCACTGTTTTCCAAACCAAAATAAAACACTCCAACTTGGCTGATTTGAATAGGGAGAGATTCTAATACAAACATTTGTCATTGTCCTATGAAAATGGCCAGTTAAAATGTGAAGACCACTAGCACTACCATTATGTAGTAAATATTCAGCATTTACTACATGCCAGGCACCGGCAGAGCTTTAGATTTATGTTTACTTACTCTCACAACAACCTACCTGGCTGCATATTATCCCTCTCTCACAATCCAGGCTTACAGATGACAGGCAATTATGATAAGCAAGCAGGAGAAATGAGATTTAAAGTCAGTGCCCTTTCCAAATCTGTGCCCTGCCCATGGAAGGATACCCAGGAACCTACAGAAAAACACATTTGAGCTGTATTTCTGAGACATAGGAGCTGGATGGCAGGCTGGTCAAGATTGCTCTGTGGTGAGAGACTAGAATGCAGATGTTCTGTGGCTTTGATTGAAGCAAGATCTGTTTGCTTTCATATTAAACACTGCTCTAGCCAGAAGTTGGAACCTGTCAGAGTTCAAGTGACAGCTTGGATACAGCTCCTTTTACTTTGACTTACTCCCGAAGTTGGAGAAGAGCGGTGCAAAGGATATAAATGAGACAAACAGGCAGGGAGGCTCCCTGTTGCCTGCCTCTTCTGTACCTCCTGGAAGGTATACCCAAAATGTAATGTGTCTTGAGAACTCATACAGAGTAAGATGTCCGCCAGGTCCAAAGCACGTAGAACTGTGGGCTCACTGCTTAGCGCCCAGATACAACTTTTACCTCCATCTAGAGCAATCATTTTACTACTCAGAAGTCCACATCACCTGGGGCTAATACTCATATCTGAGGCTTTGAAATTCCTGCTGTGCCAGCACTTGAGGCAGTCTCCATTTGCTTATACCTCTACTGCAGTGTGTAAGAATTTTCTTTTTATTTCCACTTAGGTGCATCTCATGGCCGACCTGGCCATGGCCTGCAACAGATGCACAGACATAAAGTTGCATTCCATTGTAAAACTTAAAGAATATAATTTGTATTGTTGGCCAAAAGGCACCCCACCTTCAGGTAGAGGTGCAGGAGTTCTTGGATGGTTAAGGCTGAAATTTTGTTCAAAAAAGAAGTTCTGATAGAGACATAAAGCAGATCTGTGATTGCCTGAGTTAGGGTAGGAGAGGGATTGGCTACAAATGAGCATGAAGGATCTTTTTGGGCTGATGGAAATGTTCTGAAACTACATAGGGGTGATGGCTTCACACTCCATAAATGTGCTACAAATCATGAATTGTACACTTACAATGGGTGAATTTTATGGTAAGTAAATTATACCTAAGAGCAAAAGAAGGAAGCTAGCAAGCTAGCTTGAACATATGACCTTGAAGCACTTGGTTGAAACCCCAGGGTAATATGGCACAGAGACCAGAAGAGGAGATTTGGGCCTGGAAAACATTAAGGGCAGGAGTTAATGATTAAAATGTTAGTGTCCAGACATATACCTTTGAGTAGTCTGTGTCCTGATGTACCTCTTGGAAAGATGACAATCATAATATTACTATTGTCTGTGGCAGAAATAGTGGTTCCCTCCCTCACCCCCGTATCAGTTCTTTTCTGTCCTTCCACAGTAGAGGAAGGGTTTTGAAGCACTGGCCCAGAACTGGACTGATTTTAGCAGAGTCAGAGACTAATGGCAAGAGACATAGTTTCTTGCTTCCAAGAATCCTCTAAAATCTATTTAAAATTTTAAATAAATTCTCCACTGTAAGGTTGTTGCATCTAAAGAGAAATGTCAAAGTGAAGCTGGCTATCCACCCAGGCTGGATAGTGACACAATTACTAATATTTATTTGAAAATGGTGTCAGCTGGGCACAGTGGCTCATGCCTGTAATCCCAGTACTTTGGGAGGCCGAGGCGGGTGGATCACTTGAGGTCAGGAGTTTGAGACTGGCCAACATGGTGAAAACTCATCTCTACTGAAAAAACACAAAAATTAGCTGGCTGTGGTGGCAGGTGCCTGTAATCCCAGCTACTTGGGAGGCTGAGGCAGGAGAATGGCTTAAACCCAAGAGGCGGAGTTTGCCGTGAGCCAAGATGGCACCACTGCACTCCAGCCTGGGCGACAGAGTGAGACTCCATTTCAAAAAGAAAAAGAGAAAGTGTTGTCAAAGCAGGAAAAAAAAAAAGATACCCTTAGCAGTTCTGCATCCTCAACAGCTTCTGTTTATGTATCTCTGCTGTCTCTCGCTTGCTCTCTCTCTCTCTCTCTCTCCCACCTGATTCAGAATTCTTGAGAAAGGAGAAGAATCAATCAATGTTAGAAACAAGAACCATGCCCCAGTGCCCTGTGGAAGTTAGGCCTGCAGGAAGGAGCACATGAGCTTCCTCTTCCCTACCCCCCATAATTTTACTTATCTGCACCTATGGCATAATCCAGAGCCCAGTCTTTAGCTGAAAACATCCAGAAATCCAGAGTTGCTCATTACCAAGAATTGACTTTTGTTAACCAAGCTCATGATGTTCTCAGTAAACAGGTGCCAGTTTATTAATTTATAATGAGGACTATATCTTCCCTTTAAATGGACAATTTTCTTCCCATCAATGATCCAGGGAGTCCCTTCCTCATGTCTGGGTATCCGGGTGATACCAGGGGCCATGGACTATGGCTTTTCACCTCTGTGTCCTCAGCACAGGCTCTGGAACACAGCTGGTGATTAACAAGTATCTGCCAAAGGGAATTGAATTTTGCCAGGGATAAGGCTTATTTGTCTTGGGCGATTTTTAGTCAAACAGGAGCTGGAGATATCTTTACCAACATATTACCGTAGTAAAAGGCTGTTTCTTAGCCACAAGGTCCATGTAAAACACTGCGTGGCAAGTTGGTGAAGAGGCCATTTTTTTTCTTACACAACTGACTCCATTATAAATAAATTTTATCTCAGAGGATTTACCTAGCAATCAGTCCACTTCATTTTGTATGTTCTCTTTTTTTTACATTTGACATGAATGCTATAAAGGATTCTACTGTGGCACAGGTAATAATAGCACACACAACTATAGAGTCTCCACTGCCCATCCTTGAAATAGATTATTCAGTAGAAGAACAGCAGTGCTGTCATTTACTGAGTTGTATGGAAAGTAAGGATTAAAACCGAAGATAAAAAAAGAATTATGAGTCAGTGGAGTCCAATTTAGCCTTAATGGTAATGTGAGGTACGCTATTAGGTCCATTTTCAGGGAAAATTACATTGTTTGGAAGGAAGTGTCTTGTCCATTTGTCAGAGCCCTGGTGATAAAATCACCGGTGATAAGAGACCTCTCTCAAGCCCCAAAACGTAGGCCTCTCCTTCTCTTGGGTCCTCTCAAATCATCGCTGATCTAGGTACTCCTAATAGTCCTCAAGCCTGCTGACAGCTCTGTCCTCCCCTGCCTTAGGCAGGAAGAGTTTTTGGTCAGGCTGTCTTGCTCAAAATTCTTAGCAATCGTGACTCTGCTCTCCCTGGGGTCAGTGTGCCCAGGACCCTCCCATTGACCTCTTCTCATTGTATCTATTCCCATGGCTTCAGCTACCACCCATATTCTGAATGGAGCCTTTGCCCCTCACTTATCATGTACGACCTTCACAGTGTTTAGTCATCGGTTATTTTTTCACATAATCCTCTCCGCCCCATCAGATATCATAGGTCCCTTCTCATCCAGCTGCCGTGTTCAGTTTATTTAAGCAAACGTTTATTGCATGTGTTTGGCAGGCATCTTCTGTAGTTGTTGAGGATACAAAGGTTCTAATAGTGAATCTTTCTCTATTTCATTCATAGTTGTTTTTTTTTTTTTTTTTGGAGACAGAGAGTTTCACTCTTGTTGCCCAGGTTGGAGTGCAATGGTGTGAACTCAGCTCACTGCACTCTCCACCTCCTGGGTTCAAGGGATTCTCCTGCCTCAGCCTCCTGAATAGCTGGGATTACAGGCATGTGCCACCATGCCCAGCTAATTTTATATTTTTAGTAGAGATGGGGTTTTTCCATGTTGATCAGGCTGGTCTCGAAGCCCTGACCTCAGGTGATCCACCTGCCTTGGTCTCCCAAACTGCTGGGATTACAGGCTTGAGCCAAGGTGCCTGGCTGAGTTTTTTATTTTTATTTTTGCTATCTAGTAATTGTTGGAATCTCTAAAGTGTTAACTTTCAGTTACTGTTCTCTTTCTCTCCCTGCATCTTCTCTAATTTATTCATTACTATGGTTTTGATTTCATAAAGATAATTTTCAAATATACATGTCTGGCTCCATGCCTTACCTGTCTCATTTACTTTATGCACTTAGATGTCTCTTTGTCTCCTTAAATAAACGTTTACTGTAGCTTTAGTTCCTGGATCTCTCAAATGCAGAAGTGAATGAGGAGTGTTCTTGGTCAGTAGGTGTATGTCAACCCACCCACAAAGGCTGAGCTCAGAGACGGAAGAAAGCGGCTGACAAATCCAGTTTATCAGAAGGAAACATTTAATAGGGGCTTACAAACAGAAGTGATGTCTTGGCAGCCATGGGAATGGTAGATCCCCACATCCCTCCAGAAAGTATCCTTTATAAATAGCAAGCTTTTAGGGTAAAGATGTACACCTGGTCATGTGTTCAGATTTTCTTTCCAAGATTCATGACCACTGGGGAGGTTAGGTAAGCATCTTTATGAGGGTTTATCTGTGTACAGGCATTGTTTCAAGACCTTACTGCAGAATACCTTTGTGTGTGGGGATCAAACATCGTGGCAGTTTCACTTCAAGATGGTGTGACTCTTGCCATGCTGTAGGCTGTTTTCCTACAGGAAGCTATTAAGGTGTGGTGTATTAATGCAGTGCAGTTTTAAGCAGTTATTTAAAATGCTTGAAAACAACTGTTGATAATTTTTCTGCTTCTCTATCCACTTTCTAAGTTTCCTCAATGAGAGTCCCTTTCTTTTCTAATCAGAAAAAACATAAGAGAGGACATAAGTGATGTGTTCAATTACGTCGTAGAGAATAAGGTGGAAGAGAGGTAGCAATTGGCATCACCTTTGCCAACATCTGCTAGCTAATCCCCCAACATTTCTCAGACCACTTTACTTTAGATCTCTCTTTTTCCTTCCAGATAGTTTGGCTGTGAAGGCAGCTGAGATTATGATCAGCCTTGAAGCTGAAACCTACAGTTTGTCTCCACACCCCCTCTCAAAAGAAAGTACTTTTTAGACTTTGAGCTGCCTAGGAAAAGGACCATACTTTGTTAATTTCTGTAGCCCCAAAGCACTTAACAGTATGTGAAACAGTCTGAAATGATGGAAGACCATGTACCTGCAAAAGGAAAGCTCTCTTTGTTCTGTTGAAGGGTGATCCCTGAGATAAGTGAAGAAAGGCTAACTGCAGAACAAGGTATATAGAATACTACCATCTGGGTAAAGAAAGAGGAATTTTTAATTTCTGGAAAGATGCATAAGAAGCTTGCTGCCTCTGGAAAGGGAACTGTGTTGCTGGGGAGGAGGGGTGAGAGGGAGACTTCACTGCAGACCCTTTTGAACTTTAAACCCTGTTAATGTTTTCGTGATAAAAATAAATAAAATTTAAATCTAAAAAAATGTGTTTAATTTATTTGAAATATCCAGAATAGGCAAATCCATAGAGACAGAAAGCAGATTAGTGGCAGCCAGGCTAGGGAAGGAATGGGGACTGAGTGACTAACTGGGTTTGAGGTTTCCTTGTGGGGTGATAAAATATTCTGGAACTGGATAGTGGTGATGTTTGCACAACATTGTGAAAGTACTAAATTCCACTTTAGTTAAAATGGCTGGCCATGGTGGCTCATGCCTGTAATCTCAGCACATTGGGAAGCTGAGGTGGGAGGATCACTTGAGCCCAGGAGTTTGAGACCGGCCTGGGCAACATAGTGAGACTCTCTCTTCCAAAAAAAGTAAAAAAAATTAAAAATGATTAAAATGGTGAATTTTGTCACAATATGTTACATATATTTTTGAATGAGTAAATAAATGAATAAAATATCTATTACATTTACACATACACATTGGATAGCCTGCCTGTACAGTGAGATATCTCTGCTTTTGAGACAGAGTCTTGCTGTGTCACCCAGGCTGGAGTGCAGTGACTCAATGGCACAATCTTGGTTCATTGCAACCTCCGCCTCCCCAATTCAAGCAATTCTCAGCCTCTTGAGTAACTGGGACTATAGGTACCTGCCACCATGCCTGGCTAATTTTTGTATTTTTAGTAGTAGAGGTGGGGTTTCACCATGGTGGCTGGGTTGGTCTCAAACTCCTGACCTCATGCTCTGCCTGCTTCAGCCTCCCAAAGTGCTGGGATTATTGGCATGAGCCACCACCCCTAGGCTGCTTTGTGGATTTTTTTTTTTTGTTTTTTTTTTGAGAGGGAGTCTTGCTCTGTTCCCCAGGCTGGAGTGCAATGGCACGATCTCAGCTCACTGCAACTCTGCCTCCTGGTTTCAAGTGATTCTTCTGCCTCAGCCTCCCAAGTAGCTGGGATTACAGGTGTGCGCCACCATGCTGAACTATTTTTGTATTTTTAGAGAGATGGGGTTTCACCATGTTGATCAGGCTAATCTCAAACTCCTGACCTCATGATCTGCCCACCTCAGCCTCCCAAAGTGCTGGGATTACAGGCGTGAGCCACTGCACCCAGCCGCTTTGTGGTGTTTGTAATGGAAAATTCCAAACATATGTAAAAGTAGAACAGCATAATAAACCATCACATACCTACCACCTACCTTCAACAATTAGCAACTCGTGGCCAAACTAACTCCATTTATACCCTGACCCACTTCCCCACACCCACTGGATTGTTTTGTAGCAAACTGTAGATATTTCAGCATGTAGCTCTCAAAGCTAAGAGCTCTTTTTTTAAAACTTATATTATCTTACCAAAAAATTATTCCTTAATATAATCTAAGAATGGTGTTCAATTTTCACAGATTTGAACATCTCACAAACATCCTTTTTATTTTTATTATTTATTTATTTATTGAGACAGGGCCTCCCTCTGTCACCCAGGCTGGAGTGCAGTGGCGCAGTCATAGCTCACTGTAGCCTTAAACTAACTCCTGGGCTCAACTGACCCTCCCACCTCAGCCTCCCAAGTGGCTGGGACCGCAGATGTGTTCTACCATACCCCGCTAATTTTTCTTTTTGTAGAGTCAGGATCTCACTATGTTGCTTAGGCTGTGGCTGAACTCGAGCAGTCCTCTCGCCTTGGCCTCCTAAAGTACTGGGATTACAGGTGTGAGCCACCATACCCAGCCACAAACATCCTTTTTAGAGTTGACTTTTTGCTTTGTGGTTTTAAAGAGACCAAACTACTTTTCTCAGAACTGACCTAGTAAGTTCATTCTCAGCCATCGTGAAATCTTGAGGAAGTTAAAGTTTCTTATCTGAAGGTGACTGAAGTTGGACAAGATGCTATTAGTTTCATCTTTACTCACACATTTTCTATGGAGTTTCTGAGAAACGTGTTTGCCCACTGTAACCCACACAGCTGTGTGGCAGTAGATATTTGTCATGAAATGCCAGTGAGAACACCGAAATCCTAATCCGAGAGGTACCAGGTGAGCTCTGCAAGTCACCAGGCGGAACCTCTCTATTCTACCTCTTGGCTATCAGTATCTTAACATTTCCCTGCCTTTGTTTTATGTAGTTCTGGGTGACTTTGCTTTTTCTGCTGGAGACTCCAAGCAAAATTCACTTTTGCACATTGTCTAAACTAGTATCCTAGGTTGTCAACCTCCCTAAGAGTCAGGGAGCAACAGGGTGTGCACTGGAGTCTTAGGCTACAGCTAAGGCTGTCTCAAAGGAATTGTGAAGTTTGACTGTTTTCTTCCTCCGGCCTTTTATTCTCAGTTTTTGTGTTTATAATGTACTTACTGACCCACGTAAGCATATATTTCTATATAATCTGATACAAGGTTGACTTGGTTCTTTTATTTTCCTCTTTCTCCACGTTTTATTGAACTCTCCCCTTCACTCTGGGCCTGTTACTCTTGCCTGTACCTCCCCCTTGCTTCCCAGGTGCTCTGAGCTCCAGCACAATGGCCCCCCTCAGTTTATGCTTACTCCTTCCATTCACCCCTCGAATCTACCATACTCCCATTGCCATGTTTGCTGCACCCTCTAAAGTGGCCCCTCTTTTTGGGAGGACAGGGTCTTACTCTGTCACCCAGACTGGAGTGCAATGGCGAGATCTTGGTTCACCGCAGCCTCAACCTCCTGGACTTAGGCCATACTCCTGCCATAACCTCCCCACCCCCCAGTAGCAGGGACTACAGACTGCAGGTGCATACCACCATGCCCAGCTAATTTTTCTATTTTTTGTAATGATGGGGTTTTGCTGTGTTGCCCAGGCTGGCCTCGAACTCCTGGGCTTAATCGATTCTCCCATCTTGGCCTCCCACAGTGATGAGATTACCGGCCTGAGCCACCAAGCCCGGTCCCATGACCCCTCTTTTATTTCCTGGAGAATCGAAAAATGGGCTTTCAGGACCCACTTCTCTTCAGGAGACAACGCACTCTGCTGCTTAATAGTAGCACAGTGTGCCTTTACTCCTCACCACAGCCTTTGAGAGGAGGTACCAACACTGCCCATGTTACAGCTAGGGAACTTGAGGTACAGGAAGTTAGGTAACACATCTGAGGTTAGTAAGTAGGGGAGGCCAAATACAAATCCAGACAACCTTCTCACTTAACCACCATGCTCTACCCCTTAGCCCCAAGAAGTGATTTTTATGATTATGGAGAATAGTACCTCAGAGGTAGGAGATACTCCCCTGAGGTCAAGCAAAGTAGCAACTGCTTATTCCTGCTAGGTCAAATTGGCTCTGGGTGACAGTATCTTTTATTTCAGCATTTTCTAAAATGTGTTCTCTGGAAAACTACCTAAGGTTTAATTGCTAATAAATTCATCTAATTTAGAAAATATAGGCTGGGCACAGTGGCTCATGCCTGTATTATCAGCACTTTGGGAGGCTGAGATGGGAGGATCGCTTGAGGCCAGGAGTTCGAGACCAGCCTAGGCAACATAGTGAGACTTCGTCCCTACAAAAAATATAAAAGTTAGCAGGTATGGTGGTGTGTGCCTGTAGTCCCAGCTAATAGAAAGGCTGAGGCAGGAGGACCCCTTGAATCCAGGAGTTTGAGACTGCAGTGAGCTAGGATAGCACCACTCTACTCCAGCCTGGACAACGTAGTGAGAACTTGTCTCAAAAAAAAAATAGTACATTGTATTCATTTATTTGAATTTCCTAAGTCTACATTGACATAGTAAAGGTTCTAAAAATAAAACAAATAGTAAAGAAACTTATTTCACTTTGTGGAGCACAGTATTTCCCAACCTCGGCGCACGGAATCTTTCCCTGCTGCATACCATTTGATGACTTCCCATGGAAACACTGCTTTCTGTAAACTTTCTGGAGTAAAGATAAACAGGGATTGTTTCAGATTTTTTTTTTTTGAGATAGAGTCTCGCTCTGTCACCCAGGCTGGAGTGCAGTGGTGCGATCTCAGCTCACTGCGACCTCCACATCCTGGGTTCAAGCAATTCTGCCTCAGCCTCCCGAGTAGCTGGGAATACAGGCATGAACCACTGTGCCTGGCTAATTTTTGTATTTTTAGTAGAGATGGAGTTTTGCCATGTTGACCAGGCTGGTCTCGAACTCCTGACCTCAGGTGATCTTCCCACGTTGGCATGAGCCACCATGCCTGCCAGAAATTGTTTTAATTAAATCAAAGCCTAACTGACTAAATTAATTATAGATCCAGCTTGACCTATAAGAAATAAGCAGTTGCTTAATCAAAACATCTGAATCTCTAGCCAAATGGCATTCACCAGCCTGTTTTACCATAACACTTTCTGACCTGGAGTTGTAGGGAGGGAGTGGTGATGGTACAGTAGGCAGGGGGGTCTGCTGGAGCAGCCTGAATGTGAATGAATCCCCCAGGCTCTATTCCATGAGCTTGTATCAGGAGGGCCCAAGGTGAAATTTCAGCTCTGACAATTATAGTTGGTGTCTGGTGTCTTCCTCTGTAAACACTGACCTCAGATTTGGTAGATATAAAATGCCCAGCTTATTTCCATTAAATGACCTAGTGGGATCTAAAGGTAGAATATAATGTCACCAGCTATCTGTAGTCATTTCCTAATTAATATCTGGCCAAAGAATACCTGGTTCTTTTGTTCTAAATTAGGACTACATCTCATTGTCAACGCTCAGCTGTAGGGAAGCAGCCAGGGGATGGGGCTGCCAGAACTTGGGATCATCCAAGGCTTTTGGCAGCAGAGATGGAAGTAAGAGACAAACGGCCCTGCATGGAGGATGTTGAAGGAGGAAAGGCTCCAGGCAGCCAGGTCAGCCCCTCCTTGCTAATGGAACACTCCAGTTCATTCTTTCCCAAATTTGCCTTTTGTAAGAATCATTCCAGGTGCTTCTTAAACATGTAAATTCCCATACCCCATCTCAGGAGTATTGAATCAGAATGTTTCATGAATGCCTGAGTGATTCATGTGATGAGACAAGTTTGGGGAAACACTGTTCTTTCTAGTCATTCAAAGTCTCTTACTCAGTTTTAATGGGCTCAGTCTGTTCCTCCTAGTGCTTTTGTTTCCTATCTAATTTTTTAGTTTGACTGGGGACTCTGCAAGGGTCCGTGTCATTTCAGAAGAGAGGCAGTCCTGGCACAGTGGCTAATGCCTATAATCCGAGCACTTTGAGGTGCTGAGGCAGGAGGACCACTTGAGCCCAGGAGTTTGAGACCAGCATGGGCAACATAGGAAGATCCCACCTCTACAAAAACTTAAAAAAAAAAAATTAGCCAGTCTTGGTGGCATGCAGCTGTAATCTCAGCTAATTGGGAGGCTGAGGCAGGAGGATTGCCTGAGTCCAGGATTTCAAGGCTGCAGTGAGCTATGATTGCACCACTACATGCCTGCCTGGGCAACAACAACAAGAAAAGAAGAGATGGTAAGGCCTCATTCTTTTTTTCTTTTCTTTTTTTTGAGAGAGAGTCTCGCTCTGTTGCCAGGCTGGAGTACAGTGGTGCAATCTTAGCTTACTGCAACCTCCACCTCCTGGGTTCAAATGATTCTCCTGCCTCAGCCTCCCAAGTAGCTAGGATTACAGGTGTGTGCTACCGCGCTCAGCTAATTTTTGTATTTTTAGTAGAAACAGGGTTTCTCTATGTTGGCCAGGATGATCTTGATCTCTTGACCTGGTGATCCACCTGCCTCGGCCTCCCAAAGTGCTGGGATTACAGGTGTGAGTCACTGCCTCATTCTTACTTTCTTCAGGGGCTTTGGGCTCTTAGGCTCTCTGACCAAGGTCAAGTCTTAGCCTGATGTTGGGGTCCCAGCTAGAATAAGTGGGTTTTTTGTTTGTTTTTGTTTTGAGATGGAGTCTTGCTCTGTCACCAGGCTGGAGTGTAGTTGTACAATCTTGGCTCACTGCAACCTCTGCCCCCCGGGTTCAAGGTATTCTCCTGCCTCAGCCTCCCCAGTAGTAGAATGAGTTTGTGTTTTCTCCCTTTTCTCTGAGTCAGCTTTACCCCTCATGTTTTAATAAAAAGTAGTTAAGAAGTGGTTATATTAAACCTCTTACTTGCTTTAATTAGCCAAGAGTATTTATGAGGCATATACTATGTGCAGAATTAGGAACTAAAAAGTGAACTAAGCATATCCCCACTTTTTGGACTTTTTTTTTTTTTTTTTTTTTTTTTGAGATAGAGTCCTGCTCTGTTGCCCAGGCTGGAATGCAATGGTGCAATCTCGGCTTGCTGCAGCCTCCACCTCCTGGTTTCAAGTGATTCTCCTATCTCAGCCTCTTGAGTAGCTGGGATTATAGGTCCCTGCCACCACACTTTTATATTTTTATATTTTTAGTAGAGACAGCGTTTTGCCATGTTGGTCAGCCTGGTCTCAAACTCCTGACCTCAGGTGACCTGCCTGCCTCGGCCTCCCACAGTGCTGGGATTACAGGCGTGAGCCACCACAACTGGCCTCTGGACATTTTTAACAAACTTGTGTGGGCTGGGTGTAGTGGCTCATGCCTATAATTCCAGCACTGTGAAAGGCTGAGGTGGGCAGATCACCTCAGTTCAGGAGTTCACGACTAGCCTGGCCAACATGGGGAAACCCTGTCTCTACTAAAAATATAAATATTTGCCAGGCGTGGTGGTGCATGCCTGTAATCCCAGCTACTTGGGAGGCTGAGGCAGGAGAATTGCTTGAACCCAGGAGACGGAGTTTACAGTAAGCCAAGATCACACCACTACACTCCAGCCTGGGTGACTCACTCTCAAAAACAAAACAAAACAAAACAAAATTTGTGTGGGTTTGGGATAATGGAAACGTTGTGGAGATGGATAGCTATGAGGATTGCACAATAATGTGAATATACTTAATGCCACTTAAAGCTACACTTGAAAGGATTTAAATGGTAAGTTTTATTGTTATATATATTTTATCACAATTAAAAAAAAAACTTGTTTAGGAGACAGTATACCCAAGAACCAACTGAGGAAGACATTTTTAGAAAGTGATAAACCAGTACATGTAATGAAGCATGGGAATTTAAAGGGATACTTAAGTAGACTGAACACACAGCTTCACGATGGTTTGGAAGGAGGTAAAGAATCTGTAGATTGGAGAATTATGCACGTGGAGAGATGGCCTGTGCCAAGAAAACAGTACGTCATATGTAATGGAAAGCAAATTTCTAAAAGGAGGGGTCTGCTACAGAGGCAACCGTCAGAGTAGCCTCCAACCTGGGCATGAAGTGTTTCCTGGGCAAATGAGGGGATGAGGAGCCCAAGGAAAATGGTGAAAGGAAATCACGTGTGAACGGAGACTGTGAGAGATTAATCAGCCTCTTGCTTTGTTTGAGTAGAAAGGTATTAGCTTGATTCCAAGTGACTTTCTGGAAACTGTTGTGGTATTGTAACTCGGAAGTGACAAAAAGGAAACTCTTGGAGACCCTGCAGGATGAGCCACTGGAGAGAGGGTGGAAATGCCATCTCACTCATCTGCTCATTTGGGGCCAACAGCCAGATAAGGCATCTCTGCCTTACACAGGAGCTGAGAAAGAGCTGGAGGCGGGCCTTGGATAGAAGGCAGGTCTAATGGGGAGCCCAGCACAGGCCAGGGCTTTGTGGATCAGACAAAGCGTAAAGCCTGCTTGGCAGCTGGGGTGAAGGTAGCTTCCTGCAAACATGTTCCTCACCATAAGGACCCCAGATTTGCCAGAGACCTCCCGTAGGACAACTGGTGGATCAGCTGAAGCAAAGATTCTAGGAACCAGAACAACTGAGGCCTCCCAGATGGGGCTGGAGAAGAGAGTAGGAGTAGGACGGGGTGCCTGATAAACTGACTATGCCAACCACACCATCTGCGGCTAGGCTGGCACGTAGTAGGTGTTCAGTAAATATTTGCTACATTAAATTGAAAAGCTGCTTGTTTCTATTTTGTATTAATTGCTTTTTGTTTGTTTGTTTTTGTTTGCTCTTAGTATACTGGCAAGGAGTTATCTCATGTTTTAAAAAGTTGATATTTGATTCAGCAAAATCAAGCTGAAGGGGGATTGATCCACATTAGAACAGAATGGCCCCTTGGATACTAACGGCCAGTCTTTGGTCCTCACAGGCTACCTTTCCTCCCTGGTGATCCTATCAGTGTCTCCTCAGCCCCACCTCTGTTTGCTCAACATGCACTTCCCGGGTTCAGATACTGACTTGCCAATGGCTCCCAAGTCTCCCTTCCAAGCTGGGTACCTGTAATATCTAACTACCCACTGGCCATCTCCTCTTATTTGTTCCTCAGATTCCTACATCTCAGCATGTCCAAATCTGCACTCATCATCTCACTTCTCTGACGTGTTGCTGCTGCTCCTCCCCCTCTTGAGAGGCATCACCCTCTGCCCACCCTCTGCGGTTGGAAGCCTCAGCTATATATGATTCTACCATTCTTTTAATTCATCCCTAGTGTTGCTGAGTCTACCTCAGGCCTGGCTCTTGAGTCCAGCCTCACCCATCTGAACCTGACCCATCCCACCTTCCAGATATATACACAGGCACCTTCTCATTCTGCTGCTGCCAATCAGAGGCAAATAATCCTTAGAACTCCAGGTTCTCTCAGAGAAAGTTAGCGGACTTCAGAATTAATACCCTCTGCTATGTGTTCACAGGAGGTACTGCACCTCCCTGGCCTTACACAGTCTTTGGACTTCTTAGTTCTTCTCTAGAACCCAAAATCTCATGCAAGCCCAGCCAGTGAGCTGGGTGTCTGCCTTTTTGTTCCTACCAGTTCCTAAACTCTTGGGGATCTCGGTATCACACCTTCTTCTCTTTGAAAGCTGAGTGGGCAGTGGTTCTCAACCCTGGCTGCACATCAGAATCATAATCAGTTTAAAGGATTACGGATGCCTGGGCACCACCCAAACCAATTAAATCATTCTTTCTGGAGGTGGGGCCCTGACACTGGTATTTTGTCAACTCTCCAGAGGTGATTTTAATGTTCAGCCAAGGTTGAGAACAACTGGTTTAAGGCAAATATTTCCACCGTCTCTGCCTTGATCCTCAGAACTTTACCCAGTCTCCAGACCAGCCCTTTCAAGTTCTTCTCCAGGAATTGCTTAACCTGCAATGACTGTGCTCTGCCTTTGACTACCTATCATCCAACAGCCACTGTGTGTGTGCCAATGGGAAACAAATATAACTATATGCTGACAGTGAGCAGTGTTATGTTTTGGCCACCACCCTGTATCTATTTACCTTGATTTTCCTCTGGGCACCCACCCCAGTCCTACACCCAGTTCATGCTTCTGTGAGAAGCTGCCTCCACACCACACCTCAGCCCAGGGCTGCATGTGACCCAGACTGAGCCAATCAGAACATTCCATCCCCTTGGCCATTGTGATGGGCTTAGGAAATCAGCCTGTGCCCCATGGCAGGGCAGTCAGACATGGTGAGGTTTAATTCAGAGACTTTGGCTTGACCTGTTTAGGAATTTGCTGGACTTGAATGTGAGATGGGAGCCCAGAAGAGAGCTTACCTGAGGATGGAGCCCAAACAGAACAAGAAAACCCCAGGGAGGGATCCTGGCCTTGGAGATCATAGTCTAGTGGAAGAGACACCTGTTGATAGGGATAAAGGTGACAATGAGTGTGACAGCTCAGAGCATGGGGCAGCACAACCATGATGCCCCTGGGGGCACTTGCAGCTGGCTGGGCTACTCATGCGGTCATTTCTTTTTTTTCTTTTCTTTTTTTAAAGATGGGGTTTCACCATGATGGCCAGGCTTGTCTTGAACTCCTGACCTCAGGTGATCCACCCACCTCGGCCTCCCAAAGTGCTAGGATTACAGGCATGAGCCACCGCGCGTGGCTCATGAGATCATTTCTGTTTTTGCCTCTTGGAATTGAATTCTGCTGGGAGGCAGCCAGTGAGGTCCAAAGTCCTCTCCTCAAGGTTGCTGGATTGTTTGATGATGACCCCAACCCACATCCCCAGCAGCTGCAGCTTCCCAGGCCCTGGCATTGTAGGAGTTCCCTGGCTCTTCTCTTTAATCAGGCTCCCATCCTTACTGGGGGCTGAGTAAGATACTTCCTGTCCTTCCCCAATCCTGGAGTCTTGCTAAGATCCTCCTAACAAGCTTCTCCTGCCTTCAGTCTGCCTTTCCACAACATTCTCCCCTCTGATGCCAGAGAAGCTAAGACATAAGTCTGATCATGCCAACCTCCTACTTCAAAACCTCCACTAGCTCCCTGTGGCCTCAGAATCAAGTCCAAACTCCTAACATGACCCAGAGGTCTTTCAGAGTGATCTCAACTTACCTCTTGTTTCTGGCCACTTCCCACCACACTGTTGAGCCAACTACACAGACACTCTTGTCATTTCCTGTATCAATCATGGCCTTCAATGCCCCCATGCCTCAGCATGGGCTGGTCTCTTTGCTGGATATAGAAATGGTCTTCCCTCCTGCACATCCTTTAGGACCCAACTCACACATCCCCTTTTTGAAGCCTTCTGCAGGAAGTACTTTGTTCATACCTCAGTCACATTATGTTTAGCTTACTGTTTAATGACACAGACTGGCTCAAAATAGGTACTCAGTTAAATAAATAAATGGGTAGATGCTATCAAAATCTCTGGAGGCATCCAGGACAGATAGACGTTGGAGAGCCCTGGGTGGAAGAGGCAGAGGACAGATGGGACTGTTGGCAATCATTTATAGCTCACCTTCCTAAGGGCAGGCTCTTGGCTGGACTGGAAACAGCAGGGACTAGGGCTGGTGGTCCCATACTGATGTGGTGTCATCTTAAAGCGACGCCCATAATCTTCTCTGATCCTCAGGTGCCCTGTAGAAGGGTCCTGAATCTATGGAGGGCTCTAGATACAGATTGTCAAAATGTTATCTGGCAGGAAGTACACAAGCTGTTTCCATGGTGGAGGCAGTTTCAGAATCCTCAAACTGACTCTTATAAATTTTAAAATGTCGATTATATAAGAACCATTTTGATCATATTCATTCGTCACAATAAATGAAAATTTCACCTTAGTTCCACCATTATCACCGGTAATAATCATAATAACACCTATAATGTATTGAGGATATACTATACTAGGGACTGAGCTAAGCACCCAAATATGATCTCATTCACTCTTCTTTTTTTTTTGAGATGGAGTCTCACTTCTGTTGCCCATGCTGGAGTGCAGTGATGCAATATCTCGGCTCACTGCAACCTCTGCCTTCTGGGCTCAAGAGATTCTCCTGCCTCAGCCTCCCGAGTAGCTGGGATTACAGGCCTGTGCCACCATGCTCAGCTAGTTTTTATATTTTCAGTAAAGACAGGGTTTCACCATGTTGGCCAGGCTGGTCTTGAACTCCTGACCTCAGGTGATCCACCCAGCTCAGCCTCCCAAAGTGTTGAGATTACAGGTGTGAGCCACCATGCCCGGCCTCATTCACTCTTCTTAATAGCCCAAAGAGATATGCCTAGTTCATAGATGAAAGCACTGAGGCTCAGAGAAGTTAAAAACTTGCCCATGGCCACAGATAGTCAATGGCAGAGCCAGGACTTAATGCAGGTCTGAGTCCAGTACTGATGCCTTTACCCTATATTCCTTCTGCCATCCCAATAAACTTTTTATTTTCTATACTCCAGGCCTTGTCCATATATTCGAATTGTTTTTATATAATTTTACTCACAGCACAACTGTAATTCAGATTGTTTTACAGACTTAACTTTATATCCTAATACACATCCCATCCACCAAGTTCTGTTGAATCTACCCTAAAATAGCTCTAATCTGTAATCTACTTCCCTTCATCTCCATCCTTATCTTTTGTCTAGAGCCTGTTAACCAGTCTCCGTGTTTTACTCTTGTCCTTTTCTTAGCCCTTCTTCTCCCAGGAGTGAGTGATCTTTTAACAACATAAAGCAGATCGTGGCATTCCCCAACCCATCAGTGGGTTCTCACTGCATTTGAATAAATCCCAAATCCTTAACACAGCCAAAGGGCCCTGCATACTTCACCCATGCTTTGCTAAACTCACTTCACTCTAACCACACTGGCCTTTCCCAGCACTTCAAAATAGCCCGATTCTCTACTACCTCAGTGCCTTTGCAGTTTCCTCTGCTTGGGACCCTCCCCTCATGCTCCCCATGACTAATGATGCCTCTTTGTCTTCAGGCCTCTTCTTTTTTTTTGAGATGGAGTCTGGCTCTGTCACCCAGGCTGGAATGCAGTGGTGCAAGCTCAGCTCACTGCAAACTCCGCCTCCTGGGTTCAAGTGATTCTCCTGCTTCAGGCTCCTCAGTAGCTGGGATTATAGGTGTGCACCATCATGCCTGGCTAATTTTTGTATTTTTAGTGGAAATGGGGTTTCGCCACGTTGGCCAGGCTGATCTTGAACTCCTGGCCTCAAGTGATCTGCCTGCCTTGGCCTCCCAAAGTGCTGGGACTATAGGTATAAGCCCCCACACCCAGCCATCAGGCCTCTTTTTTAAATGCCTCTTCAACAGGCCATTCCTGACCACCCTCTTCAGCCTAAATTAGGTCTCCTATTCACACAGTTTTTAAATTTGTGTGATTATCTGATTAATACCATTGACACAATCTTATAGTCCTATGACAGAAGGACTTGCCTGTTTTGCTGAGCACTTTATCCCTAATGCCCACCACAGTGCCAGATACATAGCAGGTGATCAACATTTGTTGAAAGAATAAATATGTTTCTGTGTTACTCTACAGGCTTCACAAACATAATCTAAGAGCTGCATAATACCCAACAGTCATCCCTTTAATTAATGCCTTTAATAAGACATTTGTTTCATATGCAGTTGAAAGAACTGACCTTTTAGGGTTAGAAGAAAAAAATGTTTGAAGTCCCTTAACTAGCCATACCAGAAATCTGAGCACACTAATAATAACAATCTGCATGTACATAATGAGCCCAATTTTGCTGCCAAAAATAAAAATACATAGATTACAGGTTTTTGAAATCAATTTAGTAGGTTATGAGCAGTACTGCTTTTAAAAAATAGAACAGAATAGGCTGGGTGCAGTGGCTCATGCCTGTAATCCCAGCACTTTGGGAGGCTAAGGCAGGAGGATCACAAGGTCAAGAGATCAAGACCATCCTGGCCAGCATGGTAAAACCCTGTCTCTACTAAATATACAAAAATTAGTTTGGTGGTGGCCTGTGCCTGTAGTCCCAGCTACTCAGGAGGCTGAGGCAGGAGAATAGCTTGAACCTGGGAGGTGGAGGTTGCAGTGAGCCGAGATCATTCCACTGCATTCCAGCCTGGTGGCAGAGTGAGACTCTGTGTCAAAAAAAAAAAGAGAGAGAGAGAACAGAATGGATGATATCTGAATGCCTTGCAGGTGAAAGGATAAAAATTAACTTTTTTGTTTCTATTTTATATCAATATAACTACAGACAGAGTATGTATATGCTGAAGTATGTACCAGGTTATAGTGTGATACTATAACCACACTATATAAGTTATAGTATAAGTAATATAAATAAGAAATCTATTTCTTACTGTGGATGGTAGTTTTAAAAAAATGAAATACACTGATTTCAGTGGCTTGTCTTTGAAGTTATTCGAACACTTCAAAATCCTCAGGTATTACCTGATAAATGACTTGTTCAGTGTTCTACAAACTCACTTTTCTGATACTGCTGATTGCTATACGGCGTGGAAGATTTGGAAACTCCCAAGATTATTTTATTTTTTACAAACTGTTAATCTTGGAACAATTTTAGATTTAGAGGAAAGTTGCAAAGATAATACAGAGCGTTCTCATATATTCCTACCCAACTTCCCCTATGAACATTGTACATTTCTGTGGCACATTTGTCATAACAAAGGAACCAACGATGGCACATAACTATTAACTAAACTCCAGACTATTTGGATTTTACCCGTTTTTCTTTGTTATGTTCTGGAATCTGAGCTAGGACCTGCACTGCATTTAGTTGTCATGTCTCCTTAGCCTCCTCTGGTTCCCAGCAGTTTCTCAGTCTTTTCTTGGCTTTGATGACCTTCAACAGTTCTGAGGAGTACTGGTCAGGTATTTTGCAGAACATCTCAGTTTGGGTTTGGCTGATGTGTTTCTCATAATTAAACTGGAGTTCTGAGTTTTGAGAAAAAACATCACACAGGTGAAGTGCCCTTCTCATCACACCCTACTAGGGGGATACATGATATCAACAGGACATCACTGGTGATGCTAATCGTCATTACTTGGTTAAGATAGTGTCTGCCAGGTTTTTCCACTGTAAAGTTCATATTTTTCCCTTTCCATACTATATTCTTTTTTTTTTTTTTTGAGATGGAGTCTTGCTGTATCCCCCAGGCTGGAGTGCAGTGGCGCCATCTTGGCTCACTGCAACCTCTGCCTCCCGGGTTCAAGCGATTCTCCTGCCTCAGCCTCCCGAGTAACTGGGACTACAGGCACCCGTCACTAGGCCCCGCTAATTTTTGTATTTTTAGTAGACATGAGGTTTCACCGTGTTGGCCAGGCTGGTCTCGAACTCCTGACCTTAGGCGATCCACTCGCCTTTGCCTCCCACAGTGCTGGGATTATAAGCGTGAGCCGCCACACTCGGCCTCCATACTATATTCTTTGAAAGCACAGAATAGACACTAAAACCAGCCTACCCTCAAGTGGGAGTGGAGGTGGGGTGATGGTGGTGGTGGCATTAAAGTCTACCTTCTGGAGGGAAGGACATCTACCATAGGAAAGATTGTCTCTTCTCCACTGTTTACTTATTCAGTAATTTGTACCAGTGTGAACTCATGTATACTTATTTTATATTTTGGGCTATAATCTTATACAACATGATTTACTTTGTTGCTCAAGTTGTTCCAGCTTTGCCCATTGGGAGCCCTTCCAGTTGGCTCCTGTGTCCCTTCCACACGCCCCATCCTTTTGTTTTTTTGAGTACTTCCTTACTTTTCGGTACCACAAGATGCTCGAGGTTCATCTTGTATTTACCCTGTCCCAGACCTAGAAGCGGCCAATTCTCTGGGAGCCTGGGAGCTAGCTTTTGAGAGTCAAGAGCCCAGAGCTGTGGAATGTTAGACACAGAGGGTACACAGTGCTTCTCTGCCCAGGGTGCTCGGGAGAATGTGTGAGCAATAAAGAAGAGGAAGGGTACACATGGAGCTGCTGCCTGTTCCCTTAGCTCCCAGGCTTGGATACATTCCCTGATGGGCTACCCACAGTTATCTGATCTGCCCCGGTTACATAGGATGTTTCTCAGACCAACTGCCCTTGCTTGGCAATCAGATTTTGGAAGCCTCTGCTGTCTGCACAGAATGGCATTGAGCTTGTGCTGGTCAAGGTCTGCCTCCTGGGCTGGACTTCTGGGGGCATTGCTGCCCTGCTCATTCCCAACTGAGAAGCTATCCAAATACCAGTTTGTATTTTCCCAGCAGTACTGTTTCAGATTTGGCTTCTGTGCCATCACCTCCCTCTCATGCATGCTCAGTAGGTGTCCTGGCTTCCTTTAGGAAAAAGCAAATGTACTTGGCAAGAGTTCCCGCAACCTCTCTTGCCTTCCCTGGGACCACAGCTCCTGCCTTCTCCATGGGTAACTCCTCCTGCTAAGCCTGGATCCATCCTCTCTCACTTTCTCTAGGACAATCCCTCTTGCTCCTATCTTTGGCCTTGTCCCCCGCTGCCACCCCCAGCCCCCTTCACTGGCTCCTCTTTTTTTTTTCTCCACCACTTGTCAGCAGGAATAAACGATTCTCCTGCCTCAGCCTCCCAAGTAGCTGGGATTACAGGTGCCCACCACTACACCTAGCTATTTTTTTTTTGTATTTTTAGTAGAGATGGGGTTTCACCATGTTGGCCAGGCTGGTCTGGAACTCCTGACCTCAGGTGATCCACCCACCTCGTCCTCCCAAAGTGCTGGTATTATAGGCGTGAGCCACCTCACCCAGCCCTGGCTCCTCTTGCTCAGCCTAAAAGGACATTTATGTCTCTTGGCCTACAAAGGCTCTCCTTGGCCTTGCCTCAACCTCCAGCTAGCCCCGAATCTCTCTCCCCTTCACTTTGGGCTTCTTGAAAGGATAGACCTCACCGATCATCTCCCTTCACTACTGAGCCATGGAGACCATGGAGGTAGGAGTTTCCACAGAAAAAGGGTGACTGTATTGGCATCCATGGAGGGACGCTGATAGGAACATCAAGTGTCCCCTCTCGAGGAAGCATTCCAAAATAATGAAATACTGCTGGAAAGGACTGCCCCAGAAAATCAGACTGAGAGCTGGAGCGATCTGAAAAAGCTCCCAAGAAGCAGAACCTGACCTGAGCCTGGAGTTGTTGGGGTTGAAGGAGAGGAGTGGAGGCCGCTCCCCACATGGATGGCAGCCATAAGTTGGAGAAAGGAAGGGCATCCATTTCCAAATATTTTCTGATCTACTGTTTCCTCTCCTCATCTCAGGGTGACAGCCTTTGTCCCACGGTGACAGCCACTTTAATCATGGAGTATTTAATCTCATGTGGGTCATACCTCCAGCATTGCCACTGACTATGTGAAGTGGCCAGAGTGATTCACCACCCCAGCTGGTTAACCTCCTTGCATCTTGCCAAGGTAATGGGGGTGTGCCCTTTCTATCAGTGGAGCAAAAGGAAGCTCACATTCAGGGCTTGGCCCCCTCCACATCGGGGTTCTATCTTCTGGTACCCCTACTCTAGCTGGACTGGTTCCTGCTATTCATTCTCTTTCTGCTGACTTCTCTCCTTGACCCTGCCAGGAACACCTTCCCCTCAAGTACCCTGGCTCAGCCCTGGTTTTTGGAATTCAGCTTGTGGTAGATGAACTTCCTCTAGGATCAAGAGCTTGTCAGCCTGAGCTGTACACAGACTCACGTGTGCTCACAGACCCTGGCCAATTTTGTGGCCTATGGCCTGTTGCTTATTCATTCATTCAGCACATACTTATGGAGGACCTTCAGGCACACTTGTAGGCACTGCAGCTACAATGATGATCAAAAAGATATAGCTTCATAAGAGTTTGCAGATGCATCTGAGTAATTTCAAACTATATAGTACAAAGAAGTACAATGAAGAAAAAGTATGAGTGTGCTCACAGTCTCATCTAGAGTATTAGGTAAAGCTTCCAAAGGAAGTGACAGTTTTAACTGAGATCTGAAGAATGAGTAGGAATTAACAAGGCAAGATAGTTGGGGTGACTGAGACAGGAGAGGAGAAAAATCTTCTCAGACAAAATAGCATGTGCAAAGGCCCTAGAGCAGGAAGGATGGCCGGCTGGCTGGAGTGTAGAAGGCAAGGCAGAGAGTGGGACGAGGGAAGGCTAGAAAGGGCAGTGGAGGCCAGAGGATCAGGGTCTTGTAGGACCGTGTTCATTATCTTGGGCTTCATCCCAAGAATGGTGGGAAGAAAGCCATTTAAGGATTTTACAGAGCGACGTAATTAGATTTGTACTTGAGAAATTACTGACTACACTGCGAAGCACAGATGAGAAGGGGGCTGGTGCCCCTGTGAGGAGAGTTGGAGGTTAGGTGACAGCTGTGGTCCCAAGAGAGGTGAGGGCAGGGTTAGGGTGGTGGCTGTGCTCCATCTGCTTGTCCCTTGACTCTTTGTTGTTGTTGAGACAGAGTCTGACTCTGTTGGCAGGCTGGAGTGCAGTGGCACGATCTCAGCATGCTGCAACCTTTGCCTCCTGGGTTCAAGAGATTCTCCTGCCTCAGCCTCCTGAGTAGCCGGGAATACAGGTACATGCCACCATGCCCAGCTAATTTTTGTATTTTTAGTAGAGATGGGGTTTCACCATGTTGGCTAGCCTGGTCAAACTCCTGACCTCAAATGATCCACCCATCTCCGCCTTCCAAAGTGCTGGGATTACAGGAGTGAGCCACTGTGCCCAGCCTGTCTCTTGACTTTTTTTACTGTCCTGAGATGCCAGGCTTATGTGGCAGTGTGTTCTCAACAGAAGATGATCCCGTGGAAGGCCCGGGGGTGGGGATGAAGGTTAGGTTAGTCCCAGTGCTAGCCTTTGGTAGAGACTCAGGACCTGATAGGTAGAAAGGGGACTAAGAGAGGCTGGTCTTCTTCAAGTTCTACTTTTGTCATCCGAATTCCCCTTGATTTAAGGATAAAAACAAGCTTGATGAAGCCTCCTTAAAACTGGTAGCCCTTCAGGTGGGAGCCTTCATCCCATTTTTATCCAGTAAAGAGCCCAGAGCACCTGCTGCAGGCTGTAGGATCCTTCCTGCCACTCTGGCTTCTAGAATTTCATGGTGGCGGGCACCTTAAGGCCACCCGGGTGGGCAACGGGCAGGAAGATGAAAGTGGGCTTTAAGGAGGAGCACAGCTATGCGCATCTCAGATTCTGGAGACCTGAACGAACTCTAATCTGAATGTGTGACCTTGGGCAAATCACTTACCCTCCCCAGGTCTCTGTTCCCCCATTTGCAAAGTAAAGGTAGCTCCAGAGTCCCCACCAGGTGCCAATGGCACTTTGAGCCCAGCAGGCAGGTGGCACTACGCGAGGCCCACGGGTCGGCGTGGGGCGGGGGCGCGCCGACGCGGGGCCACCACGGATGTCCGGGTGGCCCGGGAGAAAAGCGGCGACAACGCGGCGGTGCGGGGGACGGCGCTCGCACTGCCGCGCCCCCAGTCTCCTGGCTCGCCGCCGCGGCCCGGGGGCCACGAGGTTACGTAAGGAGCGGGGCGGAGAGAGCGGGCGGGGGGAGAGGGCGGGGCGGGCGCCGCCCCAGCGCGGACGCCCAGCCAGCGGCAGCCCAGCCCCCGCCCGCCCGCGCCTGGCGGCGGCGGCGGCAGCAACGGCGGCGGCGGCGGCAGCAACAGCGGCAGCAGTGGCAGCCGCGCAGCCCCGCGGAATGGAGCGGCGCCGGGGCTGAGCCGGGCGCGCACGGGCCGCCGCATGTGCCGCGCGGGGAGCGGCTGCCGAGCGGGCAGAGAGCAAGCGCCAGAGGCCCCGTCGGAGCGGCCGCCGGAGCAGCGCCGGAGATGGGGTAAGTGAGCCCGCGCCGCGCGCGCTCCGCGCGCCCCTCCGGAGAGACTGCGGGGCCGCGGCACGCGTCCCCGGGCTTGGAGCCCCGGGACGGACTGGCCCCGGTCTCCCCAAGCTGGAGTGAGCGCGCTGCCAGCCCCCGGGAGTCTGGGGCCACCCGATCCGCGCCCTCCGCAGGGGCGCGCAGACACCCGGCAGGGGCACCCTGGCCTGGGCGAGTAGCCCGTGGCCCTTCGCCTCCCAGCCAGCCCGGGCGCGGGGGCACCTGGCGGGGACCGGTGCCCTGGCCGGCCTCCAGCCTCGGCCATTCCGCGTTCTCTTCGCCCCGGGGCGCAGTCAACTCCAGGGCCTGTGTTTGTGAGTCTCAGAAGCAGTTTGTCGTTCTCCACGTTTGGATTTATTACAAGCAAAATGGAAATCGAAGTTTTCCTGGAAAGGGAACAAACACCTCAAATAATAATAAACCTCCAGCGTAGGAATAGTGGACTTTGGATCTGCTTTGAGATGGCCGAAGATGATGGAAGTCTATAGGGAACCTAGGTGAGGCTTCAGTCTTTGAAACAACTGAGTAGATGCTCAGGAGGGAAGGTGAAATACACTGTCGAAGTCACTAATGCTTCTGAGTATATAAAGTAATTTAAAAGCAGGATTGCTTTCCCCTCCGCGTCTCTCTGAGCAGTAGGCTCTGATATGGGAGCCACTGTGCTGATAGCACAGTAACTCCTTACATGTGCTCACCCTATTTGGGCACACGTTGATGGTTTGTCATACGTATTCAGGGGACACTTATTATGCCCACTTTACAGATGAGGAAACTGAAGCCCAAAGTAGTTCGGTGACTTCCCTCAGGCTGTGCAGCCGATGAGCATTTGTATATCAGGGGGACACTTAGCCTGCCACTGCCTGGCATGTGGGCATGGAGGTAGGCAAGTGAACCAGAGTTCCCAAATCTCTCTGTTCCTTGCTGCTGAACCCAGCATTCTTCCAACAGCCCCTCCCAGGACTCAATGCTTCTCAGAGGGTCTAGAGCTCTTGCTTTCCTGTTTGGGATGGGTGGGGCCTGGGAAGGCAAGGGTGCAGTGGAAGGAGCAGGATTGTCCTGGTGGACTGGCTTAGCCCTCCTTGGTCAGTGGCTTTCTTGCACTCCAGGTAAGTTTCTGGAGTCATTTTGCCCAGTGAGCCTTAGCCATGGGAGCTGCAGAGTGTGTGAGGGGCTCAGAGACAGGCCAAGAGGAATTTTGAGGAAAGGAAGTGTGAGGGCTGTGGGCCAGCATGAACTGGATATGACAGAGGTGAGGACAGAGAAGGGGGTAAGGCGGGCAGGGAGGGCTGAAGAAGTTTGCTTACATCAAGGAGATTTTACATGGACAGCAACTGTGGGTGATTCTACCCCGCAGCACCCAAGCTGGCAGGCTGTTTTTCTGTAACATTTCCAGTGAGTCCTCAGTGGACTGTGAAAAGGCTGATCTTTGAGCAGTAGGAGTCTTTGAGGTTCTCAGATTTCATACTTTAAAAAAATGTATAGGGAAAAAGGAGTTGGCAAATGTAAGGTCTCAGGATGGAAGATAAAAGGGATCTGGTAATTTTAACTCTCTCTCTGGCCCTCCCTCCCCACAGCCAACATAAAACCAACCCACCATACTTGTGTGATCAAAAACAAATATTGAAATTCTGTGGTTGAGATCAAATAGTTCTGTGGAAATGAAAATGTTTACTCATAAAACCTTAAAGGAAATGTCAAAAAATAATTTTTGTTTGTGGAGAAGCAGGGAGGAGATATTTGGGGATTTTGTTTAAACACTGAACATGTCTTTTATGTAATTTTAACATCATCCAATAAATGTATATATTACTCACTTCTCGTAGGTAAAGGCTGGTTTGTAACTGCTACCTACATCTGCCATTTTTAATAGTTCCATGTCTTCTATAATTTATGTGAAAATACAAACCATGGTCGTAAATGGACATGCAGCTAAGCACTGGGGAAGCAGTTCAGACAGAGGAGGCTGGAGGGAGCCGTTTAACTGAAAATAGAACCAATGTCATCCTTTCTGAGAGTTGTGTAGGATGGAGGGGGAAGAACTTCTTGAAAGGGCAGCTAGTAGAAAACCTTGCTGCGATCCTACAGCTTTGTCATGGCTCTGCTTTGTAGACAGGACTAGGATTTAAGAACAAAAAAAAAACCATCTGAGTTTTCCTCCTCCCCACTTGAGACGCTCCTCCTTCACTGCCATTTCCTACTTCTCTTCTGTAAAGTGTTCTGCGTTAAGTGTGGTCTCCAGTGAGTTTGTGTTCTTACTTCCTAAGGCAACTATTTCATACCTGTTCCCCTTTCCAGACCTCTCCCCTTCCTATGCACACCTGGCTTCCCTTTCGATTGACAAAATAGGGACCTCTGACCAAGGGAACATTTTCATTTCACCACTGCCTAGTCTAATATGCAGCTGATGCTACCTTTTCCTACCTGCCTGCTGTGCTGGATGGCCAGTCCCTCATCTCTTCCTACAAGAGCCCCTCCTTCTGCGGTAGCCTCCACTCCATCCCTTCCTCTTCCTATCTTTTCAGCAATTGTCTCTCCTTCATAACCACCGTTCTCTCCAGGGTCTTCTCCATCCGTATAGGCGCATACATCTGTCCAACGGAGCCTTCTGCAGTGCTGGAAATGTCCTGTATCTGCATGGCAGCCACCAGCACATGTGGTTATTGGACACTTGAAATGTAGCTGTTGAGACTGAGGACCTGAATTTTTAACTTAATTAAGATTAAGTCACATGTAGCCAGTGGCCGCCATATTGGATAGCATAGCTTTAGTTTCTCCTGTCTTAAAAAGGAGCTCTCCCTCCCTCCTACATCCCTCTCCTGGTTCTGTTTTACTTCTTTGTTCTTCTTCACTTGAAAACACCTCAAAATATACATCCAAACCCACTGGTTCCATTCACTTTCTCCTGCCATTTGTTCACTCTTCATACTCTACAGTCTGGCTTCTGCCTCACCTCTGCATGAAAACTGCCAGGGTCATGGGTGGCCAGGGCATTGCCAAATCTCTGCTTCATCTCACTTTACCTCTCTCTCAGCAGCATTCCTCACAAATGACCAACACCCCTCTCAGCTCCTCTGGTTTCACTGTTTCCTGCTTTTCTTCTTACTCCTAATCATGGTGTTGTCCAGGAACTGGTCCTGGTTCCTTTCTCTGTCCACACTGTCTTCCTAGGTAATACTGTCCCACCCCCAGCTCTTTCCCACCCTCCCATGGCTTCAAATCCACCTATATGCCTACAATGCCCACGTTTTAATTTCTAACTCAGATCTTTCTTGGGGCTTCTGACTCTCGTCCATATGTGGAGCTCTTGATAAGCCTTCCAGTTCTCACCTTCCCTCCGTCTTCCCCATCCCAGTCAGTGGCCCTACCATGCACTCATTTGCCAAGAGTCATCCTTGAGTCCTCTTCTCTACCTCTCACATGCAGGCTGTCAGTCCTGTGCATTCTACTTCTGGGATCTATCTGGAGTGCATTTACCTTGCCCCATAGCCATAGTTCCCACTCTAGTCCTGGCCCCACCATCACTCCTTCCTAACAGGCCCCGCAGTACTCTGGGTTGTCTGCAATCCATTTTTCACACAGGAGCCCAAGTGACCAGCTTTTAAAATCACAAGTCAGATCGTGTCATTCCCCTTTTTACATGCCTCCCGCTGCACAGGCGCTGACCCCGCTCTCCACGCCGTGCTGCTGTGACGCTTATTGTGTTCTGCTGACACAGATCTCCTTTCCTTTTCTTGCCCTACCTGAGAGCCTTGCACTTGCTGTTCCCTCCACCTGGAATTCTCTTACCTTCCTCTTTCCCTTCAGACTTCGGCCTCAGGGTCACCTATTGAGGGCCTTTCCTGCCGTCCTGTCTACAGCACCCACCTCCACAACTCTTTAACCCAACCCCACTTTTTTTTTTTTTGACATAGAGTCTCCCTCTGTCACCCAGGCTGGTGTGCAGTGGCGCAGTCTCTGCTCACTGCAACCTTTGCCTCTTGGATTCTAGCGATCTCATGCCTCAGCTTCCTGAGTAGCTTGGATTATAGGCGTGTACCATCATGCTCAGCTAATTTTTTGTATTTTTAGTAGAGACAGGATTTTGCCCTGTTGACCTGGCTGGTCTTGAACTCCTGACCTCAAGTGATCTGCCCACCTCAGCCTCCCAAAGTGCTGGGCCCCAGTCCCACCTTTGTTTCCTGTAATTGCTCTCCACAACATGCCAGTAAGCATGCAGGTGTTACTTACTTCTTTATAATCTGTCTTCAATAGCGTCCCAAAAGGATAGGCCTTATCTTTTTCACCATTGTATTCCAACACCTAGCACAATGGCTGGCACCAAATAGGCCTCCAGTAAATAATTTTTGATTGAGTTAATGCTTGAATGTTGTGGGCAGCCTTGCTTGGATGCTGGCCTGGAAGTTGCGATCGTTTTTTGGGTTAACTCTTACATTGCTTGCTTAATTGGGAGTTGCAAGGGCCAAGACAGAAAGAGATCACGTTTGGATGCAGTTTTCTTTTAACACTAAAGCAAGCCATTGAGCTTTTATTATGACATGGGTTAATTTTCGGGCTGTCTGCTGTCATTTGAGTACTGGGGTTGTAAATTACCTTTTTACTCTCCTGCAAAAGGCCATCAGAAAAGCCGGCTTGTCTGCTGTTGTGACTTTTAGCTGATTTTGTCAGTGTTTACAAATAAGGTCTACTGTATTACTGTTTGGCTTCATTTGACACTCCTTTATTTTGTTCAGCCAAGATTACCTTGCGATGTAGGGATGCCACAATCGTGGTTATCTAACACCACGGACTGCCTTAGGTACTCTATACCAGTTAACTTTCTTTTGATGTTTGTTCCTTCTTTAATTTTCCATTCCTCCTGAATCGCACCAGACTCTGTAGTTCCAATAAATTACAGGGCTGTTCTTAGGGGTTTGAGTTGACTGCAGTAGATACAGTCTCTCAGATATGTTGAGGTGAGTTTGTCTTCTCTTGGTTCTGTGGGTTTTTTAAACTTCACTTTCTAACGTTCATTCAGTCCCTACATTGGTAAGGCTGTTGGTGAGTGCTGTGGGGATTAGGAGATGAGCAGACCCACTAGATAGTTCCTGCCCTTGTGGAGTTTATATTTTAGAAAGGGAGATAAACTACACCCACAAGTACCCGCTTTATATGTGAAATGCTGTGAGAGTAAACACAGTGTTATAGTCCATTGGGTGTCAGAAGTGATGGTGGAGCAGTGCCCCTCTATTTGGGGGACTGAGGAAAGATGCTGTGTGTGATACATTGCTAGGGGGACAGATGGTGTGCTGCACTGATGGTTACACAGTCATCCCCCTTAGTGTCTGAACTGGAAAAATACATAGAATTTGGAATAGAGTAGGCACTAATTAAGTAGATATTGAATGAATGTGTAAATAGACATGAATGAATATTCTCTTTGGGTCGACTTTCTTTGTTGTTGTTGTTTTACTAAAATACACAGTTCAGCAGATAGCAATAAAGGATAAGGAAGGGGGCTAGAGGATGTTGCAGTAGGATAGAGATTTTTTTTTTTTTTTTTTTTTGAGACAGAGTTTTGCTCTTGTTACCCAGGCTGGAGTGCGATGGCAAAATCTCGGCTCACCGCAACCTCCACCTCCTGGGTTCAGGCAATTCTCCTACCTCAGCCTCCCGAGTAGCTGGGATTACAGGCATGCGCCACCATGCCCAGCTAATTTTTGGTATTTTCAGTAGAGATGGGGTTTCACCATGTTGACCAGGATGGTCTCGATCTCTTGACCTCGTAATCCACCCGCCTCGGCCTCCCAAAGTGCTGGGATTACAGGCTTGAGCCACCGCGCCCGGCCCAGGATAGAGATTTTTAGATGGGGATCCAGAAGGAGACTTCACTGAGAAGGAGACATTAAAGAGCTGAAAGAAGGAGGAGAATGAGCCATGAGGGAAGTATTCCTGGCAGTGTGAATAGTGTGAATACTGTATTCAGTGTGAATGGTGTGAACAGCAGGTGCAAAGGCCCTGAGGCAGGAGCATCCTGGCTTGTTCAAGAAATAGTAAGGAAGCTAGTGTGGCTGGAGCAGAGGGAACCAGAGGGAGCATGAAGGTAAAGAGATCAGGGAGGTAGCAATGGCCTGACCAGTCTTTGGATTGACTTTTACTTTGGGAAGATACCATCATTCTTGTTGGAAACGGCCCTGAAGTTTCTGGCCCGAGGGTTGTTAGGAAAGAGAAGGCAGGTTTGCTGCTTACACACAGTCCCCTGAAGGAGGACCCTGAGCAGAGCACATGGTTCGTTTCTGTCTAATAGGCTCAGTGATTTGTGAAAATTATTAGGTTTCTTTTCTGGAATGGCTCCTGAGGAACTTAGAGTTAAATGTGTGGTGACCCTTAGCAGATTTATCAGACCTCATCCATTACCTGTATTTCTAGCTCCGTGTGATGGCCCTACCCTTGTTTTGTCTTTACCCCTTTTAATCTACCACTTTTTTTTTTAAACAAAAGGAAAATAGCTTTGCTTTTTTCTAATTATAAAAAACTACATGTTTATACTGAAAAATAACAGCATAAAGAAGGAAGTGAAAATTACTTGTCATCCCACGTCTTAGGGATAACCTCCATCAGCATTCAATGTCTGCCTTTGTACTTTTTCCCACGTATGTGTGTCTGTGTGTGTCTAGATGTATGTCTACATAGAGCAAGTATATTTTTAACAAAATGCAATCATTTTATACATCTGTTTTGTAACATAATTTTTCCAACTTAAAATATCTTGAGTGGACATCTTTCCATGCCAATAACTATAAAAATACCTCATCATTTAAATTCACACCTACTTCTAATTTGTCATTTTGCTAAATCTTATACATCTTTGTAAACCTATTTAAATCCTTTCTGGAACAAGACAGGCTTTTTTTTAAAGACATTTTAACAATTTCTTAAAGCAGTTGTTTGCTTTAAATGAATTACTGAAGGAAAGAAATGGTAGAGGAGACCAAGATCACAATTAACGTTGGGTAATTTACAATGCCTGTGTAATTTGGGTGAGTCACTGCTCCTTAGTGAATCTTGGTAAGAACATCAAGGATGCATCGTTGTTGCTAAGGGTGGTTGGTAGACTGAGACCCAGCTGCTCAAATTGTTTCTCCTGGTTTGGAAATATCAGGGCAGAGTAATTCTGCTTTAAGACTTGGATGAGAAGGTTCTTTGCAAGCAGAAAGCACCCATGCCCATACCTAGAAGACCCCTTCTGCTTCAGAGGCTCTTTGTCTAGTATATATCACACCTCTCCTTCAAAGAGAATTTCCCCAGTGAGCAGGTTGGCAGGGTTGTATACAAAAGGAAAGACATTGTATTTCCTGCTTTAGTAGGAAGGCAAATTAAAAAAACATTTTTAAATAATACACCCTGGGCAAATCTACTGAAATATCACCACAGCCTGCACAGACATCTAGAACCTTTGGAAAAAGAACTTCCCTTTGGTGCACGGGATGGGGCTGAGGGCAGGGACCCCTTTTCTATTTGACAAGAAAAACTTCCTTCACCTTTGTCAAGCATGAACAGCAGCCAAATAGCATATTTACAATAGAGAAAAGGAGTTTTTTCTTAATGTTGGAAATCTGTGGTATACCAAGTCCTGACTTTATAGATGTTGAGAGTTAGACTTTGTTTTTTTTCCTCCAGGGTGAAAATAAATTGAGCAAAAAGAAGCATTGTGAGGAATTGGGGCAAAAAGCTTCTAATTTGCATTGGTTTTGATCCACTGGTCTTTTAAGCACTGCTTGTTTTGTGTCTGCACCTAGGTATTGCGCACACAGGCTGCCCCCGAGTCGTATTTATAGGTTTGGAGGTGAGAGCTGGCATCATGATCCAGTTTCCTAGTGGGGTGCGTTTTGTGTGGGAAGAGCGGCAGGATGGGAGCCTCTGAATGCATGATGAAGACTCCAGTAGTTTTGCCACCGGGGTGCTGTTAGTCATATGGTATCATTCTGGTAGAATTTATTTAAATTATATTTCAAATTAGCTTGTTAGAATAAAAATACGCTTGTGGGGAACACATTTAGACATTTGTCAAAGACTAGAGAGATTTTAAAAAAAAATTTATTCATAAGCCTGGTTGATAGTCTTATTATTATTCCTCTGAGGAAAAGGAGATGGTAGAGTCCCCACCCCTGTGCAGACAAGCTTAGGATAAGGCTTTGCAACCAGGTACAGCCCTTGAGTACACAAGTGGCTCCCAGTCAAAGGAGGGCTGAAGTGAGGGCAGCTCCCAGCTTTGCAGGGGCTCCAGGAGGCTCCTCTCTTTGCCCTGCCTGAGGAAATCTTTGTCCAGATCACTAGTGAGGGGCTGGCTGAGCCCAATCTGCCTTTAGTCCTCCTTTTGCTCTGGGAGTAATCTCATCTGTTGGTTATGGGGTGGGTGGTATCCACAGGAACCTGATGAGTGTGGAATGTTGCAGACCGCACTGCCTGGGCATTGGATCCTTTTGGGATCTTTAATTGGGAAAGCTTTTAATTGGAGTTTTTAGATAAAGGGGGAAAAAGGAGAGTTGTTTTGGTTTGTGTCCTGTGGGAGCTGGTGATGGAGAGGGTCCTCCTGGGGAAAAGGAATGGAGTCTGTACCACGATGCTCCAGAGAGCAGGCAAAGCAGCTCCCGGTGGAGGTGGCATCAAGTCATATTTCAGCTCACTGGCTATGAGGAAGAGCTCTCTAACGCCTTCAAATGGACTGAGTGCAGACTCAGTGGAGGCTCAGCTGTCTCGGGGGAGAGTGTGTTGTCATGGAGCACCACTGGCTGTGGGGCTGGGAAGGATGGTTAAACACATACAGCTCAAGCCCCGGCCTTCCTAACCCTCACTGGCTGTGTGAGCTTCGATGAGATAGTTTATCTCCCTAGGCTTCACTATCCTCATCTATTAAATGGTTGAGGTGATTAAATAGAAAATGTGTGTAAAGCACTTAGCACAGTGCCAGAGACATAAGTACTCAATAAATGGTGGCCAAGTTTATTATCATTGTCATTACCACAGCCATCATTTCTTCTTCGAGTGGGAAGTTGGCCCTTTGGGCACCCTCTAGAGTTAGGTGGTTGGGGATGACATGTGCTTCTATCCTCTAATCCTTGAATCCCCTTGGGAACCCTTGAACCCCTGTCAGGGAACCCTTCATTGATTATTTGTGTACACATTTACTCATTCATTCAACAAACAGTGATCCGCCTGTGTCAGGCACTGTCATGGGTGCTGGGAACACAATGATAGACATCTGTGGCTCTGGGATGCTCACAGGCTAGTGGAGGAGTTGGACATCAAGCAAATACTGCCCAATGGATGGGCACTAGGGTGTGTTGTACCGGGGCCATATGGACTAGTCAGTAGTTCAGGGTCTCTGTACATCTCTGGACTCCCATCCCCACTTATATGGATCTGAATTCCTTTCTGACCACCCTTCATCTGTTTGTCAGCTCTTTCACCTTTCTTGATCCTTTGGCCAATGACCATCACATGAATGTTGAGTACCTTCTCTGGGCTAGACACCAAGAAGATAGGTCATAGGACAGAGTCCCTGCCTTCCTGAGGGAGATGGCTGGTGAGCAGGTAGCTAAGGCAATGAGATGAGCCTGTTATTGAAATATGAACATGGATAAATGCTTAACTCTGTGAGAAGTTAGAGAAGACTTCCTGAAGGAGGTGACGTCCAAGTTAAGTCTTGAAGGATAGAGGGGTGTCTCAGGCAGACAAAGTGAGGAACAGAGCATTTAGGTGGAGAGTGTTCCCCGAGGGAAGTAGTGAAGTATGGAGATCAAGAACAGGGACCTTGGACTCAGTCTTTGCCTGACCATTCACTGCCTGTGTGACCGGACCAAGGTACTGACCTTCCTTGAGCTTCCATTTCTTCATCTGTATAATGGGAGTAATAATAATATTACACCAATGTTGTAGGGTTATTGTAAGGATTAAATGAAACACAAATGTTGACACACGTTAGCTATTAATAAGAGGCACGGAGATAGAAAAGAATGTGGAGTAGAAGGTGAATTTGGATAAGGGTTTCGGAAGGTATCGGCACGAAGGAGACCTTTGGGCCAAGGTGTTGGGACTTAATCCTCTGAGTGGCGGGGAGCCAGCCATGGGTGAGGCCAGAGGTCAGGGGAGCAGCTTGTCCTGGTGTCAAAGAATGAGGCCTGACCTGGGCATCAAGCATTGGGCTTGGAGAGGAAGAGGTGACTTGGGGTGGGAGGCAGAAATGCACTATACTGTATGGACTTTAGTCTGTAGGCAATAAGGGGACATTTTCAGTTTTGAAAAGAAGAACAGTGCTTGTTTTAGGGAATTTTTGTTGTTGTTGTTGTTGAGACAGAATCTTATTCTGTCACCCAGGCTAGAGTGCAGTGGTGTAATCTCGGCTCACTGCAGCCTTGGCCTCCTGGTTTAAGCGATTCTTGTGCCTCAGCCTCCTGAGTAGCTGGGATTACAGGTGTTCATCACCACACCTGGCTAATTTTTATATTTTTAGTAGAGATGGGGTTTTACCATGTTGGCCAGGCTGGTATTCAACTCCCAACCTCAAGTGATCTGCCTGCCTTGGCATCCCAAAGTGCTGGGATTATAGGTGTGAGCCACCATACCGAGCTAGGAAAATTATTTTAGAGATAGTAAGAAGGGGTAGTATGGAGACTGGAAGGAAAGAGACCTCATAGGAACTGGCCACACGCAAGGCAAGAAATGTTGAGAACTGAAGGGATAGAAAGAGAAAGCTGATACGGCAGATTTATATAATGCAAACCTTGCCTTGCTCTGTAATGGATCTGAGGCAGCGTCTAGGATTGTATGTAATATGGCAAAAGAGAAAAACATATGGAAGATTCCAGACTCCTCACTGGGGATGAGAGTTTGTTTAGTTTCGTTTTTTTTTTTGAGACAGGGTCTTGCTCTGTCACTCAGGGAGTGCACTCCAGTGCAGTGTAATCACAGCTCACTGCAGCCTCAACCTCCAGGCACAAGTGATCCACCTCAACCTCTTGAGTAGCTGGGGCCACAGGCACATGCCACCATGGCCAGCTAATTGTTTATGTTTTGTAGAGATAGGGTTGTACTCTGTTGCCCAGGCTGGTCTTGATCTCCTGAGCAATCCTCCTGTCGCCTTGCAGTTCTTTCATACATCGTTGCTAAATGAGGATACAAGCTACCATTTAATGAGAACTTGGTAGGTTGAGTCACTGTGCAGAGTACTGACTATGCAATATCTCATTTAACTCTTACAACAACCTCCCCATTTTCATAGTTGAAGAAACTGGGCCTGAGAGATTCAGTAACCTACCAAAGGTGTCAGTCAGTACATGGCAGAGTTGGAAACCAAGCTTGAGCCTATTTGAGAGCAAAATTCATGTTCTTTTTTTTTTTTGAGAGAGAGTCTTGCTCTATTGCCCAGGCTACGGTGCAGTGGTGCAGTCTCAGCTCACTGCAACCTCCACCTCCCAGGTTCAAGTGATCCTCCTGCCTCAGCCTCCTAAATAGCTGGGACTACAGGTATGCACCACCACACACCTGGCTAATTTTTTTTTTTTTTTTTTGTATTTTTAGTAGAGATGGGTTTTTACCATGTTGGTCAGGCTGGTCTTGAACTCCTAGCCTCAGGTGATCCACCAACCTTGCCCTCCCAAAATGCTGGGATTACAGGCGTGAGCCATCATGACTGGCCATAATTCCTGTTATTAAGATGCACTTTCTGGAGGCCAAAACTCTCATAAGAGTCATGTGGTAGATGGACTCCACTTTTGGTTGTTGGGATGAGAGAACGGGAGAGGCTGAGTTGCTATTGTGTATGTTTCTAGGCTGTGTGGTTGATAGTGGTGATGTTGACTGAGCTTGGGAACACAAGAGGAGATGCAGTTATTTTGGGGGATATGATGAGAGTTTAGTTTTGGGCGGATATGGTGACCTTCCACTTGTCCAGGCTATCCATAGCAAGTAGAAATTCAGCTCTAACACTCAACAGTTCAGATAGAGTCAGAGATACAGATTTGGGAGCCATCACCTCTGAGATGGATTTGACCTCCTAAGGAAAAAGAAACTCAAGAAGGACAAAGATGGACCTCTGGCTAAGGCTTGCAGTTGGAGGGAAGGAAAAGAAGCCGGTGAATGAGACGGGGAGGTGATGAGACTCAGAGGAAGGCTGGAGGAGAGAGGGACTGCAGAAGCCAGGGAGAGGAGGCTGAAAAGGGGAGCATCCTCAACAGGGTCACAGGCCTCACAGAGCGTAGAGAAGGCAGGGGACTGAAACTGTTTAGTACTCCTGCCTGTGGAAATGGGAGTGTTAGGGCACTGAGGGAGTTAGAGCAGCCTCAGCCGAGTGTGAAAACACAAATCCATTGCAGGGGGAATGATTTAAGTGAGTATGTGAGGAGCGAGTGGAGAAGTCTAGCTAAGCTGATGATGAAAGTAGCTTGAGAGTGAGTCAGGGTGGAAGGACCATTGATGTTTGTTTCAGAAGTTGAGGACGTTGGGAGTCTGAGGGTAAAGTAAAGGGGAGATTGAACATTCTAGAGAAGGATGAGAGGTTGGAGGCAGGAGGCAACTAGAGGAAGATGTGCATCGTCCTCAGAGGCCACGTAAGGTGCAGGCACAGAGAAATGTTGAGGCTGTGACCAGAAGAGGGGTGTGGCAGCTGGATCGGCTGGCTTTTTTCTTTGTGTGGGGGAACAGAGTCTTGCTCTGTCACCCAGGCTGGAGTGCAGTGGTTTGATCTCAACTCACTGCAACCTCCACCCGCTGGGTTCCAGCAGTTCTCCTGTCTCAGCCTCCCAAGTAGCTGGGATTGCAGGTGTACACCACCATGCCCGGTTACTTTTTGTATTTATTTAGTAGAGATGGGGTTTCACTGGTCTCTAACTCCTGACCTCAGATGATCCACCTGCCTCGGCCTCCCAAAGTGCTGGGATTACAGGTGTGAGCCACCAAGCCCAGCTGAGCTGGCATTTTCTTCTCCATGAGAGCTAAGAGATTGATCTGAGAACTGGAGGGTAGATCAAAAAGGAAAATGGGTTGATGCAGCTGGTTATAGGGTTGGGGCACAGAGTGAGCTGAGGCAAATACTGACTAGGGAACAGCCTTCAGAGACCAGTTGAAGATTGAAGATGGTGACTTTGTAAAGGTGCCAGTGGCCACTGGTAGATGATATGCCAACATGTCAAGCACCCAGGGAGTAAGAACAGATGCAGGCAGTCCCAGATCTGCCCAGGGACAGCCACCCTGATCAGACGTGGAGTGCTTTGCCATCCGCAGCTCTGGGCATACCATGTGGGAGGAGGGGGAGCCTGTTCTGTCTCTGTCACCTCTGTGCCCTCACTTCTCTGATTTGCCAGTCATTGTTCTGTTGTTAATAATTCTTCCAGATCTTTTCTAAAAAATGCATTAAAATTCTCACCAGCATGACCTCTTTGAGTAATGAGATCTGTAAGTTTATTAACCTCTGTGAGAAGTGTATTTTCTTGCTCCATGGGAGCAGATAATCTCTTGGAGGGAACGAACATTAATGTGCTGACCTGGAGGGCAGAGGCAGTGTGGGGGCGGCTTATCTGTGTCCCTCCCCACTCTCTGACTTAGCGTATGTCTCATGGAACTCAGGGAATGTGGGCTGATTGCTTCTGCCCATCACTGTCCCTCAGCCCACTCGGTCCAGCAGCAGCCCAACGTCAGAGAAACCAAACCGTAACAAAATCCAAGTTTCTGTCAGTGAGACTCATGCACTCAGTACGAGAAGGGGAAAGTTGAAGATGAGAGCAGTAAGTCTTGTACAGAGAAGAATACCTAGGCTGTATGTCATTCACAGTGGCCTGGGAACCCACTGAGTTGGGAGGGCCAGCAGAGTATTTGCTGTATGACCAGGTTGAAACACATCCTCTGTCATCCCAATGTTGGCCTTCAAATGTGCACATGTAATGGGTATTTGACATAAGCTAAGTAGAGATGATGCATAACTTCATCCTCATTAGCTGGATATTTCAAGCCTGCTATCACCTAGCCCAGCAGTCTTGTATGTACCCTGAATATTTTTGGTCCAGGCCCCTCTATATTGTTTATCACATAAAACATCTAATGTAAAGTTATATCAACATACTATCATAATCTGGGACTCGTGGCCTTGCCTTCCAGACCAGCTCTGTCTAATAGAAATAGGAGAGCTGGCCGGGCATTGTGACTCACGACTGTAATTCCAGCACTTTGGGAGCCCCAGGCAGGTGAATCACGTGAGCTCAGGAGTTTGAGACCAGCCTGGACAACATGGAGAAACGTCATCTCTACAAAAAAAATAATAATAAATACAAAAATTAGCCAGGCCTGGTGGCATGCACCTGCCATCCCAGCTACTCAGGAGGTTGAGGTGGAAGGATTGCTTGAACCTGGGAGGCGGAGGTTGCAGTGAGCCGAGATTGCACCACTGCAGTCCAGCCTGGGTGACAGAGCTGTCTCAATAAAAAAGAAAAGAAAAGAAATAGGAGACCCATATATGTAATTTTAAGTTTTCTAGTGTTCACATTAAAAAAAATGAAAAGAAACAAATGAAATTAAAAATTTTAATCCAACATACCAAAAATATTATCATCTGCACATGTAATCAATGGTGAGCAGCAGAGACATGATCCCTCTCTGCGTGGAATTTACATTCTAGTGAGGGAGACAGCTCCACCTGTTCCTGACCCCTCCCCTGAAAATGCAACCTGTGAATGGATCCACAAGTAAAATAACTGCCAGTCATGCTCAGTGGCAGAGGGAAAGAAGCAAGAGCCGATACCAACTTTAGAACGTGTGGTTGTGAGATGCCTCTCTGAAGAGGTGACATTTAAGCTGCTACCGTGTGAGCAGAAAGGGAGCAGAGCCTTCTAGGTGGAGGGAAGAGCAGGTGCAAAGACTGCAAGTAGGAAGGAGAGATCTGGAATGTTTGAGAGACTGAAGTCAGACCAGCAGGGCAGGATTGCAGCGAGCCAGGGGAGGGCCCCCTGTCTCGGATTGGAGAGAGACGGATGGGAGGGCAAAATGGAGCTGAGGCATGGGCTGGCAGTTTCATCTGATGGGCGGAGTGATTGAATAAGATGGAAAGGTTTTGGTAGGGTTGCAGCATGATCCTTCTTCAGATTTACGAAGAGCACATGCTGCTCTGTGGGGGATGCAGTGGAGGGGGACAAGAGTTGAAGGAAGGAAGGAGACCCACTGAAGGTCTCCAGGTCACAGCAGCTGCTGGCTGAGGCTGAGAAGGTCGCAGGGGAGATGGAAGTGGGTGGTTCTATAGAAGGCTTGGAGATGGATTTGTGAGAGCTTTCAGATGGGTGAGATATGGCACAAGGGATGAGGGAGAGGGAGGGAATAAAGACCCTTTGGTTTTTGGGTTATGCCACTAGGAGATGTGGGGAAGCCTGGAGGAGGAGTAATTTAGGATGGGGTGTGGGAGTCAAATTCAGTATCAACAGTTTCAGCTTGAGGAGGTGGGCGGAGGCGGAGCAGGGGAGGAGTCAGGTAATCGTATGCATCTGGGGCTCAGCTGAGAGGTCAGATGGGAGAAGGCTGGGTGAGGTCACCCAGGGAGGGGGAGCAGGCAGAGAAGGAGAGGGCTCAGGATTGAGCCTGTAGCAGCCATCCTTTAGGTGGCCATAGAGAGGAGGAGCCAGCAGAGAAGATAGAAGAGGAGTGGCCAGTGAGGGGCGGTGGCCTCAGGGCAACCAATGGAAAAGTGTCCCAATCAGGAGAGTTTGGGCATTGATTTGAGTGCTGCTGAGAGGTGGCCAGGACCTGACAGCATGGCAGCTGTGGGTGCCCCTGACCTGAGGCCCATCTGCGCTGAGGTGGGACCGGGAGCCAGGTGGGTTGGAAGGTGAGTGCGAGGCTGGGGAGCAGGGTTGTGTGGATCACTTTTTGAAGAAGTTGACTGTTAAGGGAGCAGAGAAATTGGACCATAGCATGAGAGGCCACAGGTGTGGAGAGAAGCATTGCAGGCAGGAGATGCAGCAGGTGAATTGTGAGGGGAGCGCCGCCCGTATGAAGTTGGGGGGCAGAGGAGCCCAGGCCTTGAGCAGATGAGAGGCTGCTGTTCAGAGCACCAGGGAAGGAGGCCACCGTGACAGAGATGCAGGAGGGATTGGTGTGGTGGGAAGACAGAGTTCCCATCTGAGGCTCCTCATTTCCATCTGAAATATGAGGCAGGTCATCAGTGGGGAGCGGGAGCGGGGGCGGGGGACAGGGTGTAGGAAGCTGGAGGAGAAGGTGCTGTGAAGAGGTTGTCTGGGAGTGAGCCGCAAGCCTACCAGAGAAACACAGGCCCACTGGCCACTGCAGGTGACAGTTTGAGGTCAGAGAGCATGAATTTAAAGTGAAACTTGTCCACCCTGTTTTGCTCTTGCCCAGTGGCTTGGGTGTGGGCGTGGAGGAGGCAGATGGCAGAAGGCGTGAGGCTGGGTTCAGCCAGGCTAGGGGGCAGGGTCCATCGGGGATTGGTAACCATGAGAGACCGTAGGATGGAGATGGGCCCTCCCAGGAAGAAAGGGAGGCCAGGAGGTGGTTGGTGGAGAGGGGAAGGAAGTTGGTGGCTTTGAGGTCTCTGCGAGGAGCTGGGAGGTTGGCTGGTGTGGGCGGGAAGGAAGCAGGGGACCTGCAGCTCGTGTCTTAAGGTGACAGATGATTCCAGGGTGTGGCTGTGGGTGAGGATCACTAAAGGAATGTGTGAAGGAGGCATTGGAGTGGAGGAGGCTGAGGAACTGAGTCCAGGGTGTTGAGGGTTATCCCTGTGGATGGTGATGGTGACAGGTGGTGGGTGGAAGAGGAAGCTGGGCCCGGAGCTGAAGCCCTTGGTGGGTGGCAAGAAGTAACGTGGAGGCAGGCAAAGGTGTGTGGGAGCAGGTAACTGAATGACCTTGCCTCCAGGGCACAGAGGGGGCTGCATGATGGGGCCACCAGGATGCCCTTTCCCCTCCCTTTCTGTTCTATATGTGTAGGGGAGGTGGAGAGTGTTGCCCTCAGGGACTCGCTGGTTTTCAGTAAGGCACAAAGGTGAAGGGAGTGTTCTGGTCAGGGATGCTGAGGCCCGCTGATTTCCAGAAGGATTTCCTATGAGTGTGGGAGGCTGTGAGTGGGAAGGACTGGTTCTGATTTGGGAACGTCCAGAGCAGGGAGGACCCTGAGTGATGCTGGATGTTGGGGAAGGTGTGGTCTCCGCCTCTCCCCGAGGTAGAGTGATGGCACCTAGTCATGTCTTGGGCGTGGGGAGTTGGGCGGGTCTTTTGTGAGTGTGAGAGAGACTTGGGGATTTCGAGTGGAAGGTGAGCTCCCCGTGAGTCAGCCCTGGTGGTGTGGTTGCTGTGACGCCACCTAAAACTCTGAAGACCTTAGAGAAGTGTGAAAGCACTGTAGCAAAGGAGGCTGTGGGCCTGCCTGCTCCCATCTAGAACCCTGCATTTGGTTCTGGGCACCTGAGGTCCCCTGAGTATAGATGTGTGGAAGGACATTTGGAGGAGAAAACGCAGAGCAGAAGGGGTCTAGGCATGCTTCTGTGAGGATGGTGAGAAGGCGGGGTTCTTGGCCAGGTGCAGTGGCTCACACCTATAAACCTAGCACTTTGGGAGGCTGAGGTGGGAGGATTGCTTGAAGCCAGAGTTCAAGATCAGCTTGGGGTGACATAGTGAGATCTCTTCTCTACCAATCTTTTTTTTTTTAAGTAGGTGGGCATGGTGGCATGCACCTGTAGTCCCAGCTACCCAGGAGGCTGAGGCAGGAGGACACCTTAAGCCCAGGAGGTTGAGGCTACAGTGAGCTGTGATGTCACCACTGCATTCCATCCTGGATGACAGAGCAAGACCCTGTCTCAAGGAAGGGTTCTCAATGTGGGATGTGGGGTCACTGAACACCCCGCCCATCCTATGGAGAGTTGTAGATAAGTATGTGCTTATCTGGGAAGGGTGTCCATAGTTTTTTATCAGATTTTCAAAGGGGTCCTTGATCTAAAGGAGATTAGCACCACCTGTTTAAAGGACTTGGGCATATTTAGCCTAGAGAAGAGACAACTTGAGCCGACAGTAAGGGCACGGGGAGGAGACAGCTGCCCCCCACCCTGTAGATTACCAGCTGCCATTTGTGGTGGGGAGCTTGCTCTGTGTGGACCCACCTGGTGGGGCTCAGATCAGTGGGAGGGAGCCCAATTTTGGCTCTGTGTGGGCATCTGAGGGAGCCCAAGAGCACCTCTCACAAGTGGGGTGTGCACAGGGCTGGAGGCGGGCTGAGAGGGCCTGTGATGCCTCGGAAAGCTTTGTCCAGACCTTCTTGTTCTGAGAAGTAAATAGCTTTGGGCGTTGCTGGGTTTTCCTCATCCTCAGGGAGAGTGTCTTGAAGCCTTTCAGGAGTGATGAGGTCCCTGTGAAGGCTCGGGGTGCGGCTCTGGGCTGCGGCTCTGGGCTGCAGAGGCCTCTGGAGCCTGCCTGCCTTCCTGGAGACAGCGCATTAATTCTAACTCCCATCTTAGGGAGTGCACCCTCAGCTTGTCTTGGGGCTTCAGTTACACCTCTGCGGTGTGAGAATGCTGTTCCCTATGGCATGCCCTTGGGGTGTGGGTAGCCCTTCCCCACATCTTTTTTTTTCTTTTTTTTGACAGTCTTGTTGTGTGGCCCAGGCCCAGGCTGGAGTGCACTGGTGAGATCTCAGCTCACTGCAATCTCCAGCTCCCAGGTTCAAGCGATTCTCCTGCCTGAGCCTCCAAAGTAGCTGGGATTACAGGTGCATGCCTCCACGCCTGGCTGATTTTTGTATTTTCAGTAGAGACAGGGTTTTTTCCATGTTGGCCAGGCTGGTCTCAAACTCCTGACCTCAAGTGATCCACCCACCTTGGCCTCCCAAAGTGCTGGGATTACAGGCAGGAGCCATCACAACCAGCCCTATTCCCCATGTCTTACTCAGGGGGGTGAGCTCTCCTGCTTGGGCCCTCATTTGCCCACCTAGATGGCTCCAGCATTGGGTTCTCTTCCATGATGTGGATGGAGTTGGATGAGAAGAGTGCTGAATTAGGCTCTCCAGGCTTGGGTTTGAGCACAGCTTTATTTCATAAAAGGAGTCCTGTCTTCCCCCCACCCAGTGTGTTCCTAGTGATGGTTAGGGCTCCTATCTTTATTTAGCACCAACAGAATCAGATTCAGTAAATTTAAAGTGACTCCTGTGAGACAGAACTGCTGATTAATTGAGTTTGACTTGGTGAGAGTGTCCTCTTTTTCTTTTGTTTTGTCACTTTTTTTTTTTTTTTTAGTTGGAGTCTCACTCTGTCGCCCAGGTTGGAGTACAGGGGCACCATCTTGCTTCCCAGGTTCAAGCAGTTCTCCTGCCTCAGCCTCCTGAATAGCTGGGCCTACAGGCACATGCCACCACACCTGGCTAATGGTTTTTTTTTTGAGACAGAGTGTAGTGGCATGATCTCGGCTCACTGCAACCTCTGCTTCCCTGGTTCAAGCAATTCTCCTGCCTCAGCCTCCAGAGTAGATGGGACTACAGGCACTTGCCACCACACCCCACTAATTTTTGTGTTTTAGTAGTGACTGTGTTTCACTGTGTTGGCCAGGATGGACTCAATCTCTTGACATCCTGATCCGCCCTCCTTGGCCTCCCAAAGTGCTGGGATTACAGGTGTGAGCCATCACACCTGGCCAATTGTTTGTATTTTTAGTAGAGATGGGGTTTCACCGTGTTAGCCAGGATGGTCCCAATCTCCTGACTTTGCGATCCGCCCACTTCGGCCTCCCAGAGTGCTGGGATTACAGGTATGAGCCACTGCATCTGGCCTTTTTTTTTTTTTTTTTTTTAAAGCAGGCATGCTTCACCAAGGATGGAATATTCTGAAAAACTAGAACTGGAATCCCACTGCCTGATTGAAAGCAGTATCACTGGCTTCAACGGAGGGAGCTAAAAAAAGCCGCTCCTTGGCTTCTCCCATGAATTTTAAATGTTCTGAAAGCTTTGCCTTGAGAAGGAAACAATGCCTCATGCCTTAAATAATTAAGTGGAGTACACTTAGAATGGCAGTGTCAGCCCAGGCTGGTCACACTGTGGCCCCAGGGGGCCTCTCTCTCTAGGGAGAGCTCTGTGGGTGTTGAATGAGGTTGTCTTCATAGCAAAAATCTGTGCAGCTTCAAATACTGCTTTTTAGGCATTTGGTGAAATTGGCATAACCTTGGACATGTTATAAAAGAGGATGAAGGTGGCATGTGGTAGAAGGCAAGTTTTTACCCTCTGTCACCCAGCCTAGAGTGCAGCAGCTCTGTCTGGGCTCTGTGTGGGCATCTGAGGGAGCCCAAGAGCACCTCTCACAGGTGGGGTGTGCACAAGGCCAGAGGTGCACAGGGCTGACTGCAACCTCCGCCTCACGGGTTCAAGCGATTCTCCTGCCTCAGCCTTTTGAGTAGCTGGGATTACAGGTGCCCGCCACCACGCCCAGCTAACTCTTACACTTTTAGTAGAGATGAGGTTTCTACTAAACCTGTTGGCCAGGCTGGTCTCGAATTCCTGACCTCAAGTGATCTGCCTGCCTCGGCCTCCCAAAGTGCTGGGATTACAGGCGTGAGCCACCACACCCAGCCAGAAGGCAAGTTTTCTGCTGAGAGGCTGCCTCCGTCAGCTGTTTGTAGCATACCTGTGAATTTTTAGCTGGTCTTAATTTGCCCCTCTGCTGCCATGGGACTGTCCCTGTAGGATAACTGTGGACCTGGCCCAAGCCTGTATCCTCCCAGCCACTATAGTATTGGCAGTGCTTTTTCTGTGCACGTGGTGGAAACTTCTGGAGAATCTGTGCAGGGAAGAGAAGGCTACTTTATCTTCTGGCAGAGGGCCCTCCCTTCAGGGGCAATGATGGCATCTCACAGCTGCTTCCTGGCTGTCCGTGCACTCTGTGCTTGCGCAGGATGCTTACCTCTGAGGCTGCAGAGTGGCACGCTGGGCAGACATCGGGTCATGCCAGGAGGTCCTTGTGGTATCTTACATGGTTTCTGTGGAAGAGTGAGTTCTGCCAGGGCAAGGGAACTAATACTTATGGACTCCCTATATACGGTGTTTCATTTAAGCTTCACATTTTATGGATGAACTAGAGTTTAGAGAGGTGAAGTGACTTGGTTAAAGTCACACAGTCAGGACACAGAGTGGAGCTGGTAGTTATGTGTGTTGTGTAACCCTGAGGCAAGTCGCCCAGAGGGTCACGATTTGTGAGACTTTTGTAGTTTCTTGAGAAAAACAACCTTTATTTTAAAAGTACAAGTTGAAATCTGAAACTAAAAGTGGAGATGTGCCTCAGAAAAGCTGTGTTAAGCACACCTGTAACAGTGGGGAGGCTAGGAGCTGAGCCCTTTTTTTTTTTTTTTTTTTTGATGGAATCTTGCTCTCTCGCCCAGGCTGGAGTGCAGTGACGTGATCTTGGCTCGCTGCAACCTTCGCCTCCCGGGTTCAAGTGATTCTCCTGCCTCAGCCTCCCAAGTAGCTGGAATTACAGGTGTGCACCACCACATCTAATTTTTGTATTTTTAGTAGAAACGGCTTTCACCATGTTAGTCAGGCTGGTCTCGAACCTCTGACCTCAGGTGATCTGCCCATGTTGGCCTCCCAAAGTGCTGGGATTACAGGTGTGAGCCACCGTGCCCTGCCTCCTACAGATTTCTTTTGCCCAGAACCTGCTGAGCCGTTTTCCTTGTCTTCCCTTTCTAATCCATCTGTCTCCCAGCTTCTCCCTGGCCCCTTTTCTCAGGTTTCAGCAGAGGTTATCAGAAGAATGACTTAGTTCTTTGATCCTGTTGGATTGTATGTTACAATCACTTCTATGAAGGCATTATTCAGATTACATGGTAGGAATGGAAGTCTCAAATAAGTTGAGTCTGTTAGGCTGGGTCTGTGATCAGTTGTATTGATGCTAATGTTGACACACAGCAGGGTTGTAAGCTCTCCAAGGCCTACATTGTTCACCCTCTTTTTGGCCTTGACTCAGAACCTTTTCCCTATCCAGCAATGTTCACACTTCAGATGCTCGTTCGCGTTGTTGATTGTCTCAAACAGTGCATGACAGCTTTGTTTTGTTTGTTTTTGGCCAGTTGTTGCAGCTGTTTTGTTTTAGCTGGGGCTCTCCTGGCTGTAACACAAGGATTCATCTGTTGGGAATATGAGAGGGAAGGTGCTTCTGTGATGAGGGTTTCAGAACTAGTTTCTCAATCAAACAGCACTTTATCTCCATAAAAGTCAGGAGTTTCAAGCTCCTCCATCCTAGGTGAGAGGTGAGACTGACTTTGAAGAAACGAAATTTGGTTCTTTACGCATCTTACAAAAATCAGCTATTTGATTTATATGCCCTTTTTCTTGGAGCAAGTCAACCCATTGAAGGCTAAACTAACCTAGTGAAAAATGGATGCAGCTTGGTGAGGGAGTTACAGACTAAAGCTATGATCTGAACCTAGGTGGGATCTTGGTACGTGTTTATTTCTGGTTATCCATGGCTGTGGTCTTCTAGGTAATCTGTTTTTATTTGTTTTTGTTTTCTAACCAAAAGAGAGCTGGAGTAGGTAATCCGTTTTTAGAAGGAGAAGTTTTAGGTAGTCTCTGGAACTGTTCCTGGTAACAGGTAAAATCCATTTCCCCCTACAGCCATGCGATTGAATATTTGCATGGCGGAAGCAGAAAGCAGTCTATGTGCTCAGACCTCTCACGTTCTAAGGGCTTCTGATGTTTTGTGCTTGGGCTTATTGGAATCAACAGCTTTATTTAGGTCACCTGTGTTGCAGTGGCCACCAGTGGGAAGAGAGCTGCATCCAAGCAGTCCAGGTGGAGGTTACCCTTGCACAGAGTAGATTTAGCCAAGTAGTACACTTCTGGCTGGTCTTTAGCCCAGCAGTACATTTCTGGCAGAGAAACCACTGCCAGTACTATAGTGGTTGGGAGGGTACAGACATGGGCTGGGGCCGCAGTCATCTCACAGGAACAGTCATGTAGCAGTGGAGGGGCAGAAGTAGCCCAGCAATGCACTTTTTTTTTTTTTTTTTTGAGACGCAGTCTTGTTGCCCAGGCTGGAGGGCTGGAGTGCAGTGGCACCATCTTGGCTCACCACAGCTTCCGCCTCCCAGGTTCAAGAAGTTCTGCCTCAGCCTCCCAAGTAGCTGGGATTACAGATGCATACCACCACACATGGCTCATTTTTTGTATTTTTTAGTAGAGATGGGGGTTTCATCGTGCTGGTCAGGCTGGTCTTGAACTCCTGACCTCATGATCCTCCCACCTCATCTTCCCAAAGTGCTGGGATTACAGGCATGAGCTACCACACCTGGCCCAGCAGTGCAGCAGTGCACTTTTTTTTTTTTTTAATCATTAAGACAGAGTTTTTGCTCTTCTTGCCCAGGCTGGAGAGTGCAATGACACAGTCTCCGCTCACTGCAAAATCCACCTCCCATGTTCAAGTGACTCTCCTGCTTCAGCCTCCCAAGTAGCTGAGATCATAGGTATGTGCTACCAAGCCTGGCTAATTTTTTGTATTTAGTAGAGATGGGTCAGGCTGGTCTTGAACTCCTGACTTCACGTAATCCGTCTGCCTTGACCTCCTAAAGTGCTGGGATTACAGGTGTGAGCCACCCCACCTGGTCTGAAATTAAATTTCAACATGAGTTTTCGAGGGGAAAGGCACTCCAACTATAGCACGTTCCTTATAAAAGAGGCCTGAGAGAGCTGCCTTGCTGCTTCCATCACATGAGGATACAGTGAGACTGTGCCATCTGTGAGTCAGAAAGTGTGCTCTCCACAGTGGCTCACGCCTGTAATCCCAGCACTTTGGGAGGCGGAGTTGGGTAGATCACGAGGTCAAGAGATCGAGGTCTTCCTGGCCAACATGGTGAAACCCCATCTCTACTAAAGATACAAAAATTAGCCAGGCATGGTGGTGTACGCCTGTAGTCCCAGTTCTCGGGAGACTGAGGCAGGAGGATAGCTTTAACCTGGGAGGGGGAGGTTGCAGTGAGCCGAGCTGTGCCATTGCACTCTAGCCTGGTGACAGAGCAAGACTCCATGTTAAAAAAAAAAAAAGAAAGAAAAGAAGGCTGGGCACAGTAGTTTACACCTGTAATGCCAGCACTTAGGGAGGCCAAGGCAGGCAGATCACAATGTCAGAAGTTCGAAACCACCAGCCTGGCCAATATAGTGAAACCCCGTCTCTACTAAAAATCCAGAAATTAGCTGGGTGTGGTGATGTGTGCCTGTAATCCCAGCTACTTGGGAGGCTGAGGCAGGAGAATCGCTTGAACCCAGGAGGCAGAGGTTGCAATGAGCCAAGGTTGCTCCACTGCATTCCAGCCTGGGAGACACAATCAGACTCCATCTCAAAAAAAAAGGAAAGAAAAAAAACCACTGTATTCTCAGCAGATCTACTGGCACCTTGACCTTGGACTTCCCAACCATCAGAACTGTGAGAAATAAGTTTCTGTTGTTTATAAGCTCTACCTAGCCTCTTGTATTTTGTGATAGCAGCCCAGGTGGACTAGGACAATATGTGTCAGGGTCAGTGAAGGAGATACGTGACATGAAGATTATAGATGGATAGGACTAACTGGTAATGAAGGGTTACGACAGGAAGTTGGAGAGAGGAGAGAATAGAAGGTCAAGAGCTGAGCCCTGCTGGAAGGACCATCTTTGTATCCAATCACTAAGAATCAAGACAAGATTAGTGTAGGAGAGAGGGACTGTGATGGGATCTAAAATCACTGAGAAATGAGGGGAAGTGTCACAGGGGTTGGTGGTTGACAGAGTCTGATGACAGGAGATTCAGGGCTGGGGAATTTTAGGGAGGAGGAAGAGAATTATCTGGAAGGATCAGTGAGGAGCCTAGTGGTCCAGCTGTGAAAATGTTCTGAAGGAGAATTACAGGGTGCCGTGAAAGCAAATAATAGGTATCCAACCTGGCATGGAGGGGCTGGAAAGGCTTCCCTGAGGAAGTGACATTTGAGAGGGTGGTGGGTCATTTGAGATGTGGGCTAGAGGAGGTCAAAGGAAGAAGAAACTCTTAAGGGATACACAGCCAAACGGAAGTTTGTCTTAACATTTCTGGGGGCTGAATGTGGACAAGGAACTTGAAAGGGGATTCCCCAAGGTAGTGCAAATTAACTCCAGCTCATCTATAATCTTTATTTCATGTATATCACCCTCTGAAATTGACATACATGGTCCTAGGCAGTTCAGGCTGCTATCATTGGAGGAAGAGACCTGTTGTGGTAACTCGTGGCTACAGAGAGAACTGGGGGACCACACGGAGGTTCTGTGTGGCCACCCAGGGGGCTGGCAGTTGAAGCACCAGGTGCTGCCTGCTGCCCCATCTTGCTGACTCAATTGCCGGTTGGTGAACATGGTCTAAACAGGCCTAAGAGGCACCTTCAGGGGCTATGAAATGTTGGGCTGGAACCTGAAGGTTTGGGGAGCTTAGGGAGTATTTTTGGGCTTTCTGCCGAATGAGACTTTGGGAAAGGCTGTGGAGAGCCTACTGATGCGCAGGATTGGGATTTCTGAATCATTCCTTAAGGCCTGAGATGACAGCTTTGGTAAGAGATGGATAAGGATGAACCTGTTTACCCCAAGACTGGCTGAGCACCTCAAGGGCTTCAGCCTAAACATAGTGTAGCGGGAGAGGCAAAGGGCTGATGTGGTCTGGGAGAAGAGTGAGTAGAACAAAGGAGTGGGAAGTAACTTATGTTGTGCACAGTGGAACAAAGTAAAGGGACCCTGGAGCATCACGTCGGGCTTAGGTGACTCAGGTGCCTGTCACGGAGTAGCTGTGTGTGGCTTTGGGCATGTTACTTAATCTTTTTTCTCCTTTCTGTTTTCCTCTGAAATGACGTATAGATGCTGATTTCTCGAGGTTGTTGGGAAAATTGGGTGAGATATATGTCAGGGGTTGACAAGCACTAGAACCTCCGGGAAGTACTTTTGCCAAGGTTCTGCTGAGAATGCAGGGAATGGATCTCGGCAAGCCCTGCTGTATGATCATGGAAACGCATTTTCTATTTAGAAAGCAGATCTCTTAGGAGCGGAACGGGAATTGCCCTGAAGCCCTAAGATGTAAATGTGCACAGAAACATGTCTGTCTGAGGATGGAAGCTTGAAGAAGAGAGCTTGGAGAAGATAAAAGTGAAGTGGGGAGAAGTCTATACACACGAGCCATCTGGCCCTTTGGCGAAGACAAATGACATGTCCCTGGTGCCTGGGAACAGGCAGGGGCTGTTCTGGGGCCAGACTCAGGGCCAGCACATATGGGCCCCAGCTGTCTGGACACCTGCTGGCAGCCTCCTCCTACTAAAAGTCAAGCATCAAACCTTTTCCAAAAGAAAGAAGAAAACTCTAGAATATTCAGTACCATAGCCCCACATCTGATTGATCATAACCCCTTACCCACACGGCAGCCAGAGCACTCCACAGAGTGACAGAGAATGTGCCAGTCTTCTGCTAGTCACTTTCCTCTGTGTGCTGAAGACCTACCAATACTCTGTACCTTTTCCTTCCAAACGGGTGCTTGCTCCCATCGCCTCTTGTTCTCTCTTTCTCTCTCTCTCTGTGTCTGCGCCCCTCCTTCTCACCTCATTGTTGACACATTACCTGGGTGCTGAGCTCTGTCTCATTTCTGGCTGAGACATGGCACATAAGATGTAGTCATGAACCCTTGAATTCACCCTGGTTCAGTTGTGCTTTATAGCCTTTTTCAGACCAGGCACGGTGCATTGGGAAGGGTCACTTGTGCAGCCCACTGGGGAAAATGAAGGAGGTTGGTGTTAGGATCAACCATAAGCCAGGGCTCCAGCTGTCAGGCCCAGCCTGGGGCTGAGAGGGTCAGTGTACCTCAGCATACCCCTGCGTGGGTGTGGAAGGGTAATGTGCACACTTGCATGCATTCATGGGAGGAAAACATTAGCTAGCAGTTCTGCTGTAGAGTGGCGTTCTCTGCTCCCACTACTGTCCAGCAAAGATCTGCTTGTTTGCTTTTTGGAATTACACAGGGTCCCACTAGCCAGGAGATGATCATTCTGAGCCCTCTGAGACTGGGGTTCACTCAGAGTCTCTGGCCATAGGATCAAGCACCTCTTTTTTTTTTTTTGAGGTGGAGTCTCACTCTGTCACTCAAGCTGAAGTGCAGTGGCATGATCTCAGCTCACTGCAGCCTCTGCCTCTCGAGTTCAAGTGATTCTTATGCCTCAGCCTCCTGAGTAGCTGGGACTACAGGCGTGTGCCATCACACCCAGCTAATTTTTTGTATTTTTAGTAGAGAAATACTAAATGTTTCACCATGTTGGCTGAACTCCTGATCTCAGGTGATACCCCGGCCTCAGCCTCCCAAAGGGTTAGGATTACAGGCGAGCCATGATGCCCAGCCCAAGCACCTCTTTATCAAGGCACTCTACAGATACCACAGAAATCAAAACCTAATCCCTACCCAAGGGGATTGCAGCCCACTTTTGGGGGTGGGATGCAACACATCTCTAGCTACCCAAAGATGAGGCTGAATAACATATGAGGGCCACAAGTAACGTATAGAAAGAGCTGGTATCCAGGAAGAGAACGTAGTCTGGTGTTGGAGCCAGGTGCCTCTGATGGAAGAGGTGATCAGTTTGCACTTTGCCTCGAAGGGTGGTAAGATTCTGAACCAGGGGTGTGGGCTTGGGGGGACGGGTGACATGAGCAAGGGGCATTCTGGAGGAAGGCACAGCTCCTCACAAAGCACAGGTATGGGGTGAGCAGGGACTTCTGTTAAGCCTGTAGGTTGGGTGCGGGATTGATAGGGAGGAGAGGACGAAGTTAGGTGGAGACAAAGGCTGAGTGAGGACTTGGATTTTGGCTCAGGGGGCTGTCTTCACAACCTGTTTATGAATAGCTGGACAGGTGGACACCTGTGGTTGGTTTGAATGGAGTGCAGTTGGCCCTGTGTAGTACAAGGGAATCAAGCATAAAAAAAGGCTCCCTTCACTTGTGTCTTACTCGTTTGAGGACTGCAAGGGCTAACTTCCTATTGAATGTGGCCTCTCTTGGCTTCCTCCAACCCAACATATACCCAGTGTCGCGGGGCTCTGTAAAGCTGCGGACAAAAACTATTTTTGTGCTCTTTCAAATACCCGTGTTTATTTTTAAACTTGAGCCTTTGTAAAGCAAAGAGGTATCATGCAGGCTTTGCTTTTGAGTAAAAAGGTTCTCTTGGGCTGTAGAACCTGCAAAAGGTGTTCTTGATTTAGAGTTGTGCATTCTCTTCATTTAATGCCTCAATGCATGTAGTCTGGCATTATAGGGAAGGCCATGGAACTCATTTGCTTTAAAACAAATCCTGGAAAGAGGAAACCCCACATACGTTTGCCAGTTCCTTACTCTGTCCTGGCAGATCTGTGTCAGGGGCAGTGGTGCTCATACAAGGAAGGTCTTTCACTGTTGAAGGTGGGGCAGGTGGGACAAGCTGGGATGTAAGTCTGAACCTGCCAAGCCCACCCCCAACCTCCCACTAATAGGAGCCCTTGGACAAGGAGCTTAGAATAGAATATCTGTTATCTTTTAAGCATATGCAAGTTATAACTGAAAAACGAATGAGATTAACTTAAAGTTCAAGATGGAGGATTCAGCACTTATGCTTATTTATACCTTCTTTCCCCAGAACCCATTAAAATGATAATAAGGAGATTATGAAAAGTGTAATCCCAGGACAGCAAAATGAATGGGAGGGGATTATCAGTAGTTGAGAGATTGCAATATATTTCTGGACCATAGAAAGCTATTGGAGGAAAGGCAATGTCAGAAATATAGCACAGAGGAGACCAGAGCCTGGAATCTGAGTGGAGGGGCCACAGGGGGTGGGGGTAGCAGGCCAGTCTGCCCTGCATAACCCCAGAGAGCCTCTGAACCGAGCGGGCCAGAATGAGAAGTGGTACGGAAGCTGGGGCTTTAATTGGAGGTTTCAGGGACATATCAGCGGGGTGGGGGTATGACTGGACTCTACTGGCAGAGCCACAACTGGTAGTGTGGCTGTTGGCATTGGTCTGGCATGCATCCGGGGTAGGTAGATGGTATTTGAAAGCATGGTATCAGGTCAGATCAGCGTGGGGAAGGGAAAGTGTGCGGCATCGAGGAGTCTGGAAGAGGAGGAGTAGCCAGCAGAAGCAGCTTCTCATCCGATGAGATGACAGAAGGGTGGAGCACGGCCTGCACAGTGGCACATCAGAGGAAATCATTTTTTTGAGACGGAATCTCACTCTGTCCTCCAGGCTGGAGTGTAGTGGCGCAATCTTGGCTCACTGGCAACTTCCCCCTCTCAGGTTCAAGTGATTTTCATGCCTTGGCTTTCTGAGTGGCTGGGATTACAGGTGTGCCACCATGCCTGGCTAATTTTTGTATTTTTTTTGTAGAGGTGAGGTTTCCCCATGTTGGCCAGTCATGATGGGGTTTCCCTATGTTGGCCAGTCATCTCAAACTCCTGACCTCAGGTGATCTGCCCACCTTGGCCTCCCAAAGTGCTGGGGTTACAAGTATGAGCCACCGTGCCTGTTTGAAAATGAAAAAATAATTTTTAAGCCATTTAAAATAATCATTTTAGGCTGACTGCTATGGTAGTCCCAACTCCTAGGGAGGCTGAGGTAAGAGGATTGCTTGAGCCCAGGAGTTTGAATCCAGCCTGGGCAACATAGTGAGACTTTGTGTCTTTAAAAAAAAAAAAGGTTGTTTCATTCCCAGTATGGTGGGCTAAAAAATGTCTCCCATAGATATATCAGATTCTGATTTCTGATGTTACCATATGTGTTAAAGGGTTTTTGTAGATATGAGTTAGTTAAGGACTTTGAGATAGGGAGGTTATCCTGTTTTATCCAGCGCCCAGAGTAATCACAAGTGTCCTGAAGAGAGTGGCAGAGGGAGACTTTAGTATACACAGACCGAAGAGAGAAGAGGTTGTGAGGATCTCTGCAGAGAGCTTTGAGGCTTTGCTGCAGGCTTTGAAGATGGAGGAGGAGGCCATGAGCCAAGGAATGCAGCTTTAGAAGCTGGGAAAGGCTGGGCAATGGATGCTTCCTTAGAGCTTCCAACCTACAAGCCTCTGGAGGAAGCATGGCCCTGCCGCCCCTTGGTTTCAACCCAGTGAACTGAATGCAGTTTTCTGGCTTCCAGAGCTCTGAGAGAATAAATTCCTATCATTTTAAGCCACCAATTTTGTGGGAATTTGGTACAGCAGCCCTGGGATACATCCAGACAGACCAATCTAGTAAAAGGGGGAAAGTAAAGGCCGTTCCTGAGGTGCAAGGACTTGAAGTTGACCTCCCACTCATCTTGAGGATCTACAACAGCAAAATAGTAGCAAAGACTACGGAGGAGGTCACAGCGAGGGGAGAGTGGGCAAAAAGAATTGATGGCTTCTGGGAGTCCAGTGAAAAGTACTTCCAGACAGACAGCTATGAATGGGCCTCAGAAGCATTCACTCCAAATGACACCTGGAAGTTACTGGCTCCAAGAATAGTATCTTTAGGACAGAGACTGGAGCAGATTCCAGACAATGGGCCAAGTGAACACACTGGAAGATACTAGGGTCATGGGAAGATGGGCTGCGTTTCTTTCCTTGATAGAGTAGGCAATAGTAAAATATCACAAAACTTAAAAATTATCACAAGCATGTCTTGTTTCAAATCTGAAGCACAGGAAGTATGCCGCCTGCCTTGGAACAACTGGGCGAGTGCTAGAAAGGAGAAGCTTCTCTGACCCTGGTACTAGGAATGTGGTCCTGTGAGTAGCACTCTGCTGTTGACACTGGAACTGTACAGAAAGAACTATAATGCTGGCACATTTTTTGCCTCTGCAGGGAACAATATTTATATAGTCATAATATTCTTTTTTAAAAGGGTTACATAGTACTCTATTGTGTTAATTTATTGACTTGCTGCTTCCTGGTACTGGACGTTCCAATTAATTTCTGATTGACCTTTTTGTAAATAATGCTGGAACCTGAGGTCAGTTTGATCCATGAAGCCTCTTTGTTGGGAGAATTGGACAACTGAATTATTATACTAGTAATGTATGATTAAGTATGAGAAGGGGCTCCACGTGCAAGAATGACGACTGAATTCTGCAAGGAGGTGGCTGATTGGCTTACCTAATGACTCTCCCTCACTGGGCTGAGCTGTTTGTGCTGTGCCAACAGGCCAACCTGTCCTTGATCCTGTTTGGATGAGCAACCTGTTGTGACTTCCCTGAGTAGGGCCTGAAGGCTGAGGGCTGTTGGGTGGAACAGGAACGCTAACTTACATGTCTGGTACGAATGGGAGAGACCTGAGCTTATTTGTATGTCAATAGAAGAGATCCAGAAGCACAGAGAGGCTATTGGTGTAATCTAGGTCAGTGTTTCCCAATCTTTTTAGTGTCATGGACACATGGAAAATATGTTTACAGCACCTAGGCAAATGGACAAGACAGTGCCCAGCCCTGGGACTCTTGTAGCCCAGGCCCTGTCTGTGGGTTGAGATCCCCTTCTCAGCAGGCTTCTTCACAGCTTTGTACGAATTAGAAAAAGCACTTCTTTAAGACACGTTCTGGATATCCGTGATCTGCCAGGTAGTTGACATAAAGAGTCTACATATCTTTTGTAATTGACACTGGGAGTTGTGCACTGGACAGCCATTTGTGGGACCTGAGCTCAGCACACCTGTGGCCCTTTGGAGGACGCTGCTAGGAAGGAGGCTGATAGCCTAGGCTGCCGAGGAGAGGATAGCGACGGGAGATGTTCCTGCTGTGTGCTGGGTGTGAGATTCCCAGGTTTCTGCCATAGTGACATAAATCACTGAAGTGGGGGTGCAGGGAGAACAACTGGGAGGTAAGGTGTGAGCATGGGGTTCAGGAGAGACACCTGGGATGACATTCAGGTGTCATCACATAGACATGTCCTCGAAACTCTGGAGGTGAGTGTGGAGGGAAAACCCCATGGAGGAGAACTAAAGGGGTGAGCCCCCACCGGACCACTCAGCCTCACCTGCTAAGGTGGGGCCTGATATTCAAGTAGGACATGGAAAAGAGGCCCTGGTAGGAGAGAAATCTGAGCACCGTGGTATCCTGTCACATTGGCACTGTCCCAATATGATCACACTTTCCTGAGAATAGCATCTGCCTGCCCTAGAGGATCCCTGGCAAAGACCTCTGGCTGTGATACCTGAACCCCAGAGCACTGTGGCCTGAGTTTCTGCACCCAGTACTCACCCTGTGTCACTGCCAGTGAGTGCTGTCAGGGAGGGATGGCATCTCTGTATCTTTGTGTCCCTACTTTTAAGTGTTAGATTTTTGTTGTTGTTTGTTTTTGTTTTTTTGTTGTTTTTTTTGAGACGGAGTTTTGCTCTTGTTGCCCAGGCTGGAGTGCAATGGTGGGATCTCAGTTCACTGCAACCTCCGCCTCCCAGGTTCAAGCAATTCTCCTGCCTCAGCCTCCCAGGTTCAAGCAATTCTCCTGCCTTAGCCTCCCAGGTAGCTGGGATTACAGCCATGAGCCACCACGCCCAGCTAATTTTGTATTTTTGGTAGAGATGGGGTTTCTCCATGTTGATCAGGCTGGTCTTGAACTCCCGACCTCAGGTGATCCACCCACCTTGGCCTCCCAAAGTGCTGAGATTACAGGCATGAGCCACTGTGCCCGGCCTAAAGTGTTAGGTTTTTGAAGGGTTCTTATGAGAGTAGACACCGGGACTTTGATGAGTAGTATGTAATGTGGCTTGGGCAGGGCTGCCTGCTCTTAGTCCCCAGTTACCTCTGGGCCATTTCCTGCCCAGGTGTTCTCCATGATCCTGTTCTGAGCTGCTCCTCGGAGTAGATGGTCCAGCTGCGAGCAGGCTGGCCCAGTGTCAGCAGTAATCTCGCCCCAAAGAACTATAAGGATTTGGGGCCCCCACATCTGTCTTCTTGGACCAGATGAGGTTGAGTACACTTTTGCCCTTGATATTGTGGGAAATAATAGGATGAGTTTTGCCTTGCTGGGCACATGTGATATAATTTCAAAGCCAAATAATCTAGTTTAGCAAGTATTTTGGACCTACTGTGTGCATAGGGCTGCAGCATATAAAGGGCTGGTGGGAGGCACATGGTTTCCATGTGTTTACAGCAAGCTCACTATGGCTCTAGAACAATGGGTTTACTCTTCTTAACTAGTTTTCCTTCCTTGAAGACTTCCCTTAAATGCCTTAATCTCATAATATTCTAAACACCTCTCCCTCACACCTACACTGGGGCTTGCTGCTGTCTCCACGGGGGCAGATCTTCCCTGCTTGCACCTTCCTGCGTGTGTCTTTGGAATCATGTGCCATATCCTTGGGTGGGAAGGAAATGGCTGTTCCAGCAATTTCCCCTGGGGTTTTGGAAGAGCAGGGACAGGTGCCCATGCTATTTCCCCAAGATAAAGGGCAGCTGTTCTGCTCTCAGCCTGCTCGAGCTGGTAACATACCTTCACTTGTGGCTAGAATCCTATCAACTCTTGAGGCCACCTTGGTGAAATCCTGCAGATTAGAAACCCGTTTGGCAGTTATATGTGACTTAGACCAATGAAGAAATGAGGAAATAAATTACTCTTTCATAAATTCTGCCTCCAAGGGCAAACTCTTTCAATAACGGGGTTTATAGGGAAAATATAAATCAGAAATGGGTACGTCTTGGTCAATGGGTTAACTGTAAGAACAAAACAAAAATTTAAAAATGAGGGCTCTGGCTCTTTCCAGAGCAGCCCATACTTTGGACCAAGCAGCTGGCAACTCAGGGCTCAATTCTCTTGGTGCCAAGTCCCTGTCCATCTTGTGTCATCTTTGTCCCTTTGCCATCTACAGCTCTTGAGAGCACTTACCTCTCCCCCTCCGACTCTGGTGTTTGGAGGTCCCTCACGCCTTTTCTGTTTGGTCCAGCTGGTTCTGCACTTGATCTTTAGATTGGGAAGCAAGAGACACTGGCCTCTCTCTTGCCCAGACATGATTTCCCATTGCAGCAAGGCTGTCTGCACGTCGCATGCATGCAATAGACCTATTCTCAATCCTGCCAGAAGACCCTCATTGTAGAGTCACCATTTCAGACCCCATCCCATGAACACGCACGTGCTCAGACAGACAGGTACCAAGCTCCCTGGATTCTGACGCCGTGGCTGTCTTGTTCCCTGGGATATTCTTGGCACCCAGCACAGCTCTCCTTTATAGTTGTGGGTTAAATATTTGTTAAGTTAATATTTGTACACATATTGATAAGAATGGTGGGAGCAGAGGATGAAGCTATTTTGCAACTCGCTCTTTTCACTCCACACTCCTAGTGTTAGCCAAATCTTGTTGGAATTCTGGAACCTATGAGTTCTTTGCTTCCCCCCGTTATTTTGTTTCCTCTGAAGCAAAAAGTTTCAAGTGACACTCAAGTCCTTCAAAGTCTGGCTAGTTCTATTTAGTAGGGAAGGGGACAGAGAAAGTTGTAACTAGGCTGGGACTCAGCAACACTGGGTGGTCTCCTTATTTTGTAACAGTGAAGTATAGCATAAATCAGAATAGGTAAAGAAAAGAAGATTATCTTTCCACGTGAGCAAATATTTACTTATAATTTTGAAAGGCCAGGTGGTACTTCTTGCATGGATGTATCATACTTAATTTAACCAACTTTGGGACATTTAGTTTATTTACAGGTTTATTTTTATTTGTTTTTGTTTTTAATAAGCGCTCTTCAGTGACTGTCCTTTGGCATAAGTGTCTTTGCAAAGGCTTATTTATCACTTTTGAATAGATTCCCAGAAGTAGAGTTGTTGGGTTGAGGAGTATGCATGCGGTTCTAAGGCTTCATTTATTTATTTGAGACAGGGCAGCTCACTGCAGCCTCGAACTCCCAGGCCCAGGCAATCCTCCCACGTTAACCTCCCAGCAGCTGGGACTACAGACGCAAGCTACTGTTATCTGGTGATTTTTTTTTTTTCTGTAGCGAAGGGGTCTCCCTATGTTGCCAGGCTGGTCTTCAACTCCTAGGCTCAAGTGACCCACTTGCCTCAGCCTCCCAAAGTGCTGGGATTACAGGCATGAGCCATTGCACCTGGCATTTCTGAGGCTTTTGATGTGTGATGACAAATTGCTTCCCAGAGAATTCTGTCAAAGTACAGTACTCCAACAGTGGTGTAGAAGAGCCAGATGTGCCCACTCCAGCAGACAATGGGTTTTTTCCTAGTCTTTTAAAAAAATTATAGTAAAATGTACATAACATTATGATAACATAAACATGATCATTTTAGCCATGTTTACGGGTATGGAGTTCAGGGCGTTAAAAGCATTCACATCGTTCTACGACCATCATCATTATCCATCTCCAAAATTCTTTCAGCAGTTGATTTTTTTTTCAATTAAAAAAAAAAAATTGAAAAAATTTTCAATTGAACCTCGAAGTCCTGGGCTCAAGCGATCCTCCTGCCTCAGCCTCCCTTGTAGCTGGGGCTACAGGCACGCACCATCACACCCAGCTAGTTTTTGTAGTTTTTGTCACATTATGTTCCTCAGGCTGGTCTCAAACTCTTGGCATCAAGCAGTCTTCCCACTTTGGCTTCCCAAGGTGCTGAGGTTACAGGTGTGAGCCACTGTGCCCACTTCCATCCATCCTTTTAATGCACACCCTTTGCAGTGTTCTATTTGGTGCCATCAAGCTGTTCTTCACAGTTGCTCTTCCTCCCCTTGTCCTCCTAAGGACTTGGCCCAGTCATTGTCTCTGTGAAGCCATCCCTTACCTCACCAGAAGTTGCTCCCAGCACACTTCATTGTGGTAAAACACACATTAAGTGTACCACTTAATCATTTGTAAGTGTACAATTCAGTGGCATTAAGTATATTCACAATGTTGTGTAGCCATCACCACTCTCCATTTCCAGAATTTTCAGCATCCCAAACAGAAACTCTGTACCCATTAAGCAATAACTCCCCATTCCCTCCTCCTCCAGCCACTGGTAATGACTGTTCTACTTTCTGTCTCTATAAATTTGACAATTTGATTCATATAAGTGGACTCTTCCGATATGTATTTTGTGACTGGTTTATTCCACTTATCATGTTTCCAAAGTTCATCCATGTTGTCGCATATAACAGACTTTCATTCCTTTTTAAGGCTATTTGATTCTATGTCTATGCCACATTTTGTTTATCCATTTATCTGTTGATAGACTTTGGGTTGTTTCTACTTTGTGGCTGCTGTGAATAATGCCGCTTTTGAACCTGGGCATACAAGTAGCTGGTTGGGTCTCTGCTTTCAATGCTCTGGGGTATATACCTAGAGGAATTGCAGGACCATGTGAAAATGTTGTACTTAACTTTTTGAGGAAGCACCGAACAGTTTTTCACAGCCCTGTACGTGTTTTGAAAAAACCAGTAAAGAGATGGCCCCTGAGAATTCCCAGGGAGCCAGGATGAGGGATAGGCGGTGGGGGAGTGTGGAAGAAGGGTCCAGGATGGAGGGACTGCAGCAAGTATATTTCCTAAGATACGCAAAGCTTCACTGTGTGATCTGCTTGCTATCTCAGTAGCTTACTCCTCTAAGCAGGGGCTTGTGTTGCTTTCAGGAAGATGGCCTGATAGAATTCTGCTGTTGGGATGTAATTACAGAAGCAAGAGTAATGGCAGAGATGGGGGAGGCAGGTTGTGTGCTCTGGGCTGTAGGCAGTAGGTCAGACTCTCAGGCCCTGCTGGCAGGCACCATTGGTTAGGAACTGCATGGGGTTTCCAGCTGCAGAGGAAAAACGTTCAAGAAGGATCTGGAGCTCCCCTCTCTGTGTAACTCAGGCTTCTTCAAGATGTTCAGACTATATCAGGCAATGTTTGCAGTTAAAATAAAATCAGACTAGCCAGGTGTGGTGGCTCACGCCTGTAATCCCAGCACTTTGGGAGGCTGAGGCGGGCAGATCACAAGGTTAGGAGATTGAGACCATCCTGGTCAACATGGTGAAACCCCGTCTCTACTAAAAATACAAAAATTAGCTGGGCATGGTGGCGCACGCCTGTAATCCCAGCTACTCAGGAGGCTGAGACAGGAGAATTGATTGAACCCAGGAGGCAGAGGTTGCAGTGAGCTGAGATTGCACCACTGCACTCCAGTCTGGCGCCTGGTGATGGAGTGAGACTCTGTCTCAAAAAAAAAAAGTCAGACTAACTTGGAGGCAAAGTAAGAAAAGCGGATGTTCTCCTTGCACTGGTGGCTTCTACTCCCACCCTCTCCAGGGCACAGGGATGCTGAGCTTTAACTCCATTGTGGCCACTCCAGACAAGCAGAGAATGGCAGAGTCCAGTATGACATCTTCGTTGTCTTTGAAATATGGCCTGCCCACTATCTGCAGGTTTGCTTGTGACTTCCAAGGTTACGTCGTATAAAAAACATTTGCTTCACTGTTTACCTGACTCCCTTCTTGTATCTCCACACCCCAGTTTTCTGTGTTTTCAGTATTTCTAAGAGCATTGTTTTAAATTTTTCCGTTAATAAGAGACCCTGAAATAGGTAACCTAGTGTGTGAGCTTCTCTCCTTGGACACCTGCAACCCAGGAAAGTCGGTGGGGGCCCCCAGAACAGTCACACACTCAGTCTGCCTACTTAGGGGATAAGCTGCCTTCAGATAGGTGCTTGGTTGTTCCTTTGGAGATGTGCCTGGTATCCCTCATCCTCTTCACACTCACTAGGATGGCTATATCAAAAAGACAGACAATAACAAGTGTTGGTGAGAATGTGCACAAATTGGAACCCTTATACATTGCTGGTGGTAACGTAAATGGAGCAGCTGTTTGGGAGCCAGCCTTGTGGTTCCTCAAAAGCTAATCACAGTTATCCTATGACTCAACAATGCCACTTGTAGGTATATACACCCAAGAGCCAAGAAAGCATGTGTCCACATAATTATAGAATATGGATATTCATAGCAGCATTATTTGTAATCGCCAAAAGATGGAAACGATGCCTAATGTCCACCAACTGAAGAATAGATTTTAAAAAGTGGTATATCCATACAATGGGCTATAATACAGCCATAAAAAGAATGAAATACTGGTATGTGTTGACATGGATCAACCTCAAAAATAGAGTGCTCACTACAAAGAAAAGCTAGACATAAAAAGCCATATGTTGTATGATTCGATTTACATGAAATGCCTGAAACAGGCAAATTCATAGAGACAGAAAGTAAATTAGTGGTTTCTGGGGCCTGGGAGAAGAGAAGAATGATTGCTAATGAGCACAGGGTTTGAGGGGTGCTCTGAAAATGCCCTGAAATTAATAACTAAGTCACACAATTCTGTGACTAAAAAGCTGCTGAATTGGGGATTTTAAAAAAGTAGATTTTTATGTTGTTTAAATTATATCCCACTAAAAATAACTTTAAAAATTATTCATTGTTTATGTGAAATTTAAAATATTCCTTTTTTGAAACAGACTCTCACTGTGTTACCCGGGCTGAAGTGCAGTGGTGCGATCTCGGCTCACTGCAACCTCTGCCTCCTGGGAGCAAGTGATTCTCCTGCCTTGGCCTCCCAAGTAGCTGGATTACAGGCATTCGCCACCACACCTGGCTAAGTTTTGTATTTTTGTAGAGATGGGATTTTGCCATGTTGGCCAGGGTGGTCTCAAACTCCTGACCTCAGGTGATCCGCCTGCCTTGGCCTCCCAAAGTGCTGGGATTTCAGATGTGAACCACCGCGCCTGGCAGTGAAATTTAAATTTAAATGAAAGTTCTGTTGTCATATCTGCCAAATCTGCCAACTCTATACTTGCCACCTGTTTTTGTAAATAAAGTTTTATTGGAACACACACACATAGCCATTAGCCTGAGAGACCAACTGATAGTGTAAATGAAAACATCATAAACACTCTTGAGGTATGTCTGCATCTTTGGTTTTGTGTTTTCTGCTTTTTGTAATTGACTTGGCAAGTTACCAGCTCTTTACACCATGCAATTCTAATTTTAAACTAAAGTGATTCCTAGGAAAATAAAAACAGCTTCTTTTCCCCACTAAACGTAAATTCAGAGTAGTAGCCATACATTTACAATGACTGGCTTCTAGAAGTGGTACTAGGATACTTCTCCCTGCTACTTGGAAACCTGAAAGGGTGGGAACCTGGGAACCGTAAAACCAGCTTGCTAAAACTAGAACTAATTTGCCAGTAAAGGAAAAAACTAATACCAGATGTCTAGGTTTTTAAACTTTGAACAATTTTCTTAAGTTATAAAAGCACAGTTATTGTTTTTGAAGATTTCTTTGTTTAATTTGCTGATGGTAATAGGGAGAGAGAACGAGATTCTCCTTGGGCAGGTTGAGCTAAGGTGGCAAAGGGATTCTCTTCCCTGCAGTGCCGTCTTTCTTACACCTGCAGTCAACACAGTATTCCTTTAACAGGTTGCTATTAATAACAAAAAGGCACTTTGCACACATTATCTTATTTAATCTCACAAACCCTTGCTGTGGTTATATTAATGTCCCTACCGCACACAGAGTGAAGGGACTTAGCCCTGAACCACTTCGTCCCTTATTCCTTAAGAAGAGAAACAGAAAAGTTTTGTGGAGCACCTTCCTCTTGTTTACCTCTGACCCTGACAGGTAGAAAGAGTCCTAACAGAAACCAGACTTGAAACTGGGCGCAGTTGTGTTGCTGAGACAAAATGAGGAATGTTTGTGAGGAGAGCGAAAATCACCGGGTGACCATTGAATAGGCCCCAGAGACAAAAACTCCTTGTCTGAGGAATTTAGAAGGGAGCAAAGACTACCTGGTGACCATCAAACAGGCACCCCAGGCAAATTCCTTATCTGGGAAATTAGAAGTAATTGCACCTCCCTAGTGTCTAAAGCAGGCACGTGGTTGCAGCTATCTTTACCCCAAATTTGTAAGTAACTAGGATTTCTATGCATCTCCAGAATGCCATGCCAGAACGTATTGTGCAACACTTGCTGACATTAAGGCACCAGAATTACTACAGATGTAATCATTTGTCATGACCTATGTGGCTAGTGTGGTCCAGATTACCCTCAGGCTCCCGCCTTAAGGTCCATAAATACCCCTAAGGAAAAATACACCAGGGGGCGCTCAGTCCTCTCACGGAGGCACCCCACTGCACTCTTCGGCAGCGTTCCTTCTTTCTGATAAAACTTCTTCAAACCTATACTGTTGTTGGTGAATTCTTACCAACTCACGAGTTGGCCACTTCACAATGCGGGGGCTCTGACACCTCACCTGGCAGTATCATCATTTTAACTTGTATTTGAGATATCTATCACTTTCTTTACTTTTCTCAATAAAGGTAGGGAAACAAGTTAGCTTTTTTTTTTTTGAGACAGAGTCTCCCCAGTGTTGTCTTCTAACCCTGCAGTCACCCTAAAAAGAAATTCCACTCTTTCCAACATCTCTTCCAGTTGGTTTACAGGCAGGGCACACCCAGCATGACTAAAATCTCCTCCCAGTTGCCCAGGCCAGACAACTTGGAGTCACTGAGGCTTTTTTCTCCTTCATCTTCCATGTTTGATCTTTTTTTTTTTCAAGGAAAACAGCTGATAAAAGAAAAACTTTAGACAAAATAAAGTTAACACAACAATTACTGAACTGGGCAGCCCTCAGAATCAGAAGAGATTCAGAGAATTCCACCCTGCAATGTGGACATTGAATGTTTATGGACAGAAGAGGGCTGAAGAAAGCGGAAACAAGGAAGAACAAAAAGCGGATGGTTGTTTCAAAGTTAGGTCTCTGTAAAGGTTAAAGCAAAAAGAACTTCCTTATCATGTCAGATAAAACTGGCCTGTTTGGGGATTCGGCTTTTCTCTGTCCTGATTTCTTGAAAGGTCAGATAAATCACTTAGTTTTGGCATGGTACCTAGAACTTCAGCATAAGCGACTCCATTTTGGTTTGGTCTGTTGGGACCAAGTGCAGAATCTCAGGCTGAATCAATGTCCTCTTAAAAGTTTAATACAGTTTTATTGAGATATAATTCACATAATACACAATTCACGTATATAAATATACATTCATTGATTTTTTTTTTTTTGCTCTAATCAGAGACTTTGGAACATTCACCACAATCTAATTTTATAGAACATTTTTATTCCCCCTAAAAGAAAGCCAGAATCCATTGGCAGTCACTCCCAATTTCCCCTACCCTGGCATCCTACCCTTAGCCACTCATCCACTTTGTCTCCATAGGTTCTTGGCCTGTCCTGGACGTTTCATATACATGGAATCATAGAATGTGTGGCCTTTTGTGACTGCCTTCTTTCGCTAAGCACAATGTTTTCAAGGTTCATCCCTGTTATAGCCTGTATCAGTACTTTATTTCTTTTTGATTGCCAAATAATACTCTATTCTGTGGATACACCACATTTTGTTATTCATTCATCTGTTATGGAACATTTGAGTTTTTTCTACTTTTTGGCCACTCCTGTTACTAATTTCTAGTTTAATTCCAGTGTGGTATGAAAACAGACATTGTATAATTTCTTCTAAATTTGTTGAGGTGTGTTTTATGGCCCAGAATGTGGTCTGTCTTGAATGTTCCATGTCACTTTGAAAAGAACATGCAGTCTACTCTTGTTGGATGAATAGTCTATAGGTGCCAATTATAGCCCGTTGGTTGATGTCATAGTGTTGAGTTCAACTATGTCCTTACTGGTTTTCTGCCTCTTTTAATCTGTCCTTTTTTTTTTTTATTTGAGATGGGGTCTTGCTCTGTCACCCAGGCTGGAGTGTAGTTGTGCAATCTTAGCTCACTGTAACCTCTGCCTCCTGGGTTCCAGCGATTCTTGTGCTTCAGCTCCTCCTGACAGGCTCCCATCACATGCCAAAAATAGCTTTCTGTATATTTAGTAGAGACAGAGTTTCATCATGTTGGCCAGCCTGGTCTCAAACTCCCAACCCTTCAGTAATCCACCTGCCTTAGCTTCCCAAAGTGCTGATATTACAGGCCTGAGCCACTGAGCTTGTTCTCGGATCTGTCCATTTCTAACTGAAGAGTGTTGATGTTTCCAACTATAATGGTGGATTCATTGCTATTTTTCCTTGTAGTTCTGTCAGTTTGGGCATGTATTTTGACATTTTGCTGCTAGGCATGTACACATTAAGGTTATGGCTTCCTTTAGTATTGGCCCCTTTATTGCTATTATTATTATTTTTTGAGGCAGAGTTTTGCTCTTGTTACCCAGGCTGTAGTGCAGTGGCGCGATCTCGGCTCACCACAGCCTCCGCCTCCTGGGTTCAGGCAATTCTCCTGCCTCAGCCTCCTGAGTAGCTGGGATTACAGGCACGCGCCACCATGCCCAGCTAATTTTTTGTATTTGTAGTAGAGACGGGGTTTCACCATGTTGACCAGGATGGTCTCGATCTCTTGACCTCATGATCCACCCGCCTTGGCCTCCCAAAGTTCTGGGACTACAGGCTTGAGCCACCGCCCCCGGCTGGCCCCTTTACTATTAGGTAATGACTCTCTTTATCTCTCATAACTTTCCTTGTTCTTAAGTCTGATCTGTCTGAAAGTGATAGAGCTACTCCTGCTGTCTTTGGACTACTATTATACAGTATATGTTTTTCCATCCCTTTACTTTTATTTTTATGTGTCTTTATATTTCAAGTGGGTTTCTTGTAGTCAGGCCTTATTTTTTAACCCACTCTAACAATCTCTGTCTTGTGTGTGTTTAGAACATGGACATTTAAGGTGACTTGATATCGTTGGATTAATATCTGTCATATTTGTTACGATTTTCCATTTGCTGCCTGTGTGCTTTGTTCCAGTGTTTTCTTCTACAGTTGTTCTGCCTTTTGTAGTTGTAATTGAGGATTTCATATTCAATTCTTTCTCCTTTCTTAGCATACCAATTATACTTCTTTTTTTTATGCTTTTTTACTTGTTGCCATAGAGTTTGTAATATACATTTACAAGGAATCCAAGCTCACTTTCAGATAACAGTATATTGCTTCATGGGTAGTACAAGTAACTAATGATAAAATAATCCCAACTCCTCCATCCTGTTGCTTTATATCATTGCTGTCATTCATTTTATTTATTCATAAGCATATATATACATACATATTCAAATATAATGTTACTATTTTGATCATACTGTTATCTTTTAGATCAATTAAGAATAACAAAATTTTTATGCTGTCTTCACTTATTCATTCTCAGATACTCTTTCTTTATGTAGATTCAAGTTTCTGTCCTATCATTTTCCTTCTTTCTGAAACACTTAACGTTTCTTGTAAGGCACGTCTATTGGCAACAAACTCCATCAATTTTTGTATATCTGAGAGTCTTTATTTCTCCTTCAGTTTCAAACAATAATTTCTCAGGGTACAAAATTCTAGGTTGGTAGGTGCTTTTTTCTCTTAACACTTTACGTATTTTACTCCATTCTGTCACTTGTATGGTTTCTGAGAAGTTAGATGTCATGCTTTGTTCCTTTGTAGGTAAAGTGTTTCTTTACCTACCTCTGACTTTTTTCAAGATTTTAAATTTATTTTTATTTTCTGAAGTTTGAATGTGATATGCCTAGGTGTAAGGTTTATTGCCGAGTTTAAAATGAGGAAACTGAGGCCAGTATAAGGAAACGAAAATCCAATTTATTCAGCTCCCGGGCGAGGTTCCATGGCCCCGGGGAAAGGGGCCAGGGAAGTCGCGCCAACTTCCTGGGGCGTGGGGTGTTTTCTGGCTAGAAGGAACGAGCAACAGCTGGGTGCTCTGATTAACTCCAGCGGAGCGGGATTGAGACGGGGCAGGCCGCTATTGGTTAGCGGGTTGTTGGGCGGGTTTTCTGGTGGGAGAGCCGGCCAGGAGCCTTGCATCAGCTGGAGCCTTCCAGGGGAGCCACGCGGCAGAGCCTGGTGCCGGGTGCAGAGGTGGGTGTGTCCAACCTCCAGGCGAGGCTACCGGACTTACACTAGGTATAGTTTTTCTTGGCATTTATCCTGCTTGGTGTTCTCTAAGCTTCCTGGATCTGTGGTTTGGTGTCTGACGTTAATTTGGGGGAAATTCTCAGTCATTCTTGCTTCAAATGTTGCTTCTGCTTTTTCTTTCCCTCTTCTAATATATTTATTATGCCTGTGTTATACCTTTTATAGTTTTCTCACAGTTCTTGGTTATTCTGTTTTTTTTTTTAGTCTTTTCTCTTTTTCAGTTATGAAACTTTCAGAACTTCCAAACTCTGAGCCTTCCAAAGGCAGTTTAAGGCTGCCTTTAAGGCTGACAGATTCTTTCCTCAGCCCTGTCTACTACTGAAGGCATCAAAGGCACTCTTCATTTCTGTTACAGTGTTTCTAATCTGTAGCATTTCTGTTTGATTTTTTCTTAGAATTTCCATCTCCTTACGTTATCCATCTGTTCTTGCATGCTGTCTACATTTTCCATCAAAGCCCTTCGCATATTAATAATTTTAAAAAAAATTCCTGGTCCAATAATTCTAACATGCCTGCCACATATGACTCCAGTTCTCATATTTGTTTAGTCTCTTCAAACTATTTATTTTTTTACTTTCGGTATGCTTTGTAAGTTTTTGGTGAAAGGTAGACATGCTGTCCTGGGTGAAGGGAACTGCAGTCAATAGGTCTTTGGTAATGTGGTGGTGAGGTGTTGGGGAGGGGAAGCGTTCCATAGCCTTATGACTACGTCTCAGTCTTGAGGTGAGCCTGTGCCCGTGGACTGTGAACTTCACTAGTGCTTCTCAAATATTTTCCCTCCACTTAGGTAGGACAGGATGGTTAAAGGGGGCTGGAGTTGGGTATTTTCGTTCCTCCAGCTTAGCTGGTGCTGATATACCTCAGCTGATTGGGCCTTGGTAAATTAGTTTCTCCTGAGGGCAGGCCTTGTTAGGAAGAACAGGTGCTCTAGTGTATTTTAAAACGGCTGCATTCCCCTCCCCCTGCCTGAAGCAGGAGGGGATTTTTCTCTGATGCTCACTGGGAGAACCTGGTAAAGCTCCCGGAAGTAGAAGTCAAGACAGTGGGCAGGCCCCCTAGGATGGAGTCCCTCTGGAGTTTTCGACTCTGATACCTACCCACACTGAGGCTTCAGCAATGCCCCAGTTATAGTTCAGGTTTTTTTGCCATGGCACTCGTTCCCACAGAGGTCTCTGCTTATGGCTTTCTGCTCTGGTAAGTTGTGATTCTCTGTATCTGTCTCTTCCAATTTGAGGGGCTGTGGTTTGCCCTGTGACCTCACTTCTGATACAGTGAAGAAGAGGTGTTAGTTTTTCTGTGTTTGGTGGTTTGTTTTTTTTGTTTTTAGGCAGAATCTCACTCTGTTGCCCAGGTTGTAGTGCACTGGCTTGATCTCGGCTCACTGCAGCCTCTCCCTCCCAGGCCCAACAGTCCTCCCACCTCAGCCTCCTGAGTAGCTGAGATTACAGGTGCAGGCCACCATGCCTGGCTAATTTTTGTATTTTTAGTAGAGACGGGGTTTGCCATGTTGGCCAGCCTGGTCTTAAACTGGTCTCAACTATCTGCCCACCTTGCGGGATTATAGAGCATGAGCCACCACACCCAGCCTCCAGCTAATTTTTCTATTTCTGGTAGAGATTGGGTTTTATAATGTTGTGCAGGCTGGTCTCGAACTCCTGGGCTCAAGCCATCCACCTGCCTCAGCCTCCCAGAGTACTGGGATTACATGGCGTGAGCCACTGCGCCCGACCTTGTTTAGCTTTTTACTTGTTAAAATGGAGTGGTGACTTCCTAGCTCTTCACATTTTGGACTGAAAACCAGAAATTGTCCCAATGCCATTTTGAAATCTCAGAAACCCACTCCCTTCCTTCCGTCCCTACCACTGTGGCCAGGCCCTCATCTCCAGGTGCCTGGGTGATTGCGAAGTGCCTTGGTAATAGCTTCCGGTCTCTTCCCCCGTCAGCCCATCTTCAATACAACTGCCACAGTGATCCCTCTAAATTGTAGTTCTGACTGTGCTACTCTTTGCTCAGCATTTCCTAAATTTATTTTACTGTGGAACAATTTACCCATTTAGAATACTAGTGGGAAATCAACCGATCATAAAACATAACAGACTCCTAGGTGAAGCGGACAGCAAGATATGGTCTCACAGATGAATTAATTGCTGTGAGATTATTCACATTTGTATGTGAATGCTTTGCAACAATAAAACAATTATTTTCATCTTATTAAGAATAAGGTATGTAAGTAGACATCTAACTTCATTTTTATTATAGATGAATACAAAAGCCCTTGGCATTTAAAATTGAGAACATTATTTTTCCAGTCCTTTAAAAAAACTATCTAGTCGATATTTAGAATAATGTTTCCAAGTGATACCCTCGTCAGGTACAGCATGCCGTCTTCCATCATTTGTTTCATTACAGTGCAGTATGAAAATCTTTGCGCACAGACGTGTTACAGCAAAAGGAGGAACACAAACTGTTCCTTTGGCAGGATTTTGTGCTCTCTTGAATTAAGCTGTCTCAGAAATCATTAATCCTTTTGACTTGGGCATCTTACCACCTGTTTTTTTTAGAAATCACTTGGCTATTTTCCAGTTCTTGGCTTGTGGGGTTCATATGTGAATCAAACTCTGCTTTTTGTTTAAAACTTCCTTTGTTCACAGTAGATTCAGGTGGGATGAATTTTTATAGTATAAATGTTAAATATGCCATCTACAGAATAAAATCACAAGTATATGTTGAAATCCTGAGATGACAGCCTGTGGATAGAAGGTAACCATCCAGGCAGTGGCTGGTTTGTCAGTGTGGGAACACACCTGTGTTGTGGCTCACATGACAGATACCTGTGTTTCATGCGGCCCCCAAGCTATTTCCTGGCAGTCTTGGCTTGGAAACATTTTTTTTTTTTTTTTTTTGAGATAAAGTCTCACTCTGTTGTCTAGGCTGGAGTGCAGTGGCATGATCTTGGCTCACTGCAACCTCTACTTCCCCAGGTTCAAGCAATTCTCCTGCCTCAACCTCCCGGGTAGCTGGGACTACAGGCATGCGCCACCACACCCAGCTAATTTTTGTGTTTTTTAGTAGAGACAGGGTTTCACCATATTGGACAGGCTGGTCTCAAACTCCTGACCTCGTGATCCGCCTGCCTTGGCCTCCCAAAGTGCTGGGATTACAGGCATGAGCCACCACGCCTGGCCTGAGAACACTTCTTGAAGGTGATAGAACATAATTATGAGAAGATCCAAATGCATTTAACTTTTTTCCTACGTATGTATCTTTTGGAATGTGTTTGGAAGGGAAAATAGCTCCACAGAGTGCATTAGGGAGATGCTGGCCCCAAGATAAAGACTGATTTCCTTAGCTCTTGCTCAGGCTCCATGGTCATCTGGCTTTGGCCTGCCCTGAGGCCTTGTCTACTGCCGCCTGCTTCCTGTGCCACACAGTCGCCCTTGCTGGTCTCTGAGTGCACCTCTGGTGCCTGAATAGCTGTCTCCTCCCTTATCTGCTAAACCTAGCAGATTTGCTGGGCTCTGGGCTGAAGTGGAGGGAGATCTATGGGTGGAGGTGGGAGAGGGGTTTCTGTGCAGGGGTCCAGGGGTGCCGTTTGAACACAGGATGGCATTGCCATGTTGCTAGTGAGTTTTATTTTCTCTTCTGTCCATGTCCTAGACTTCCCATTCACTCATCCCCCCTATAAAGTTTACCTATTCTGCATCCTCAGAGAAGCCATACCTCCCTCTCCCCACCCCCATGCCCACATTTACTTTCTGTCTCATCTTTGCTTCTCCGCAGCTCTGCCTTCTCCCTCCTGGCTGTCCAGGTCCTCACCCACTACTGTGGGCCCATCCAGCCCTTTTGGAGAATCGGGACCCTTTTCCAAAGCACGTGGGAATGGATCTGATGGCCCCTCCAGTCAGCCCTCAGCCTGTGAACCAGCCCCAGAACTTAGTCAAACCCACATCTCAGGAGGACCAGTAGGAGACTGTGTGTTTAGAGCTCCTTAAAAACTGTCAGACACTGGAAAATAAGGCAGTGTCATTAATAAAGCCCGTCAGTATTCATCAGGGGCACTTGCCTCATCCATTCCCTGGTGTAAATGTGACCCAAAAGGGGAATTCCTAGTCAGAGCACTAGGAGGATTTGTGGCAAGTATTTATTCTATCAGATCACTAATTTATCACGTTTGTTAATTGGGAAGTTTGGGGGCAGGAAGAAAATAATAGGATGGGGCAGTTGTGACCTCCTTGAAAGGCCTCAGACCAGGCAGGGAGACAGAATTCTGGCTAAGGTCTGGCAGATGTGGGCTCGTCTAGGTAGCTGCGCATTATTGAAACAGGATTTCTGGAGCAATTTCTTGCGTTTCCACTGCCTGTGTTGTATACTTAAAATTCCCTGGGCTTCTGTTTTGGACTCTGTGCCCTTCCATTATTTATCTGCTTATTTGCAAAGACCTTCTGCCTTGGTTGTTATAACTTTATAATATATTTCAATATCTGAGATGGTATTGCTCCTCATCGCTCTTCATTTTCAGAATATTTTGGCTGTCCTCACATAGTTTTTCATATGAATAACCCTGTCTACTTCTAAAAATAATCCTGATATTTTTATTATGTTAGAGTGATACATTTAGGGATAATTGACAACTTTGTGTTGGCTTTCCCATTTTAAGAATATGTCTTATTAAAGTTTTCTTCTGTGTGCCTCAGAAGTTATTGTTCTTACTGTATTTATTTATTTGGGTTTTTAAAAAATGGGTCTTGCTATATTGCCCAGGCTGGAAAGCATTGGAAATTCACAGGCCCAATCATAGTATACTAGAGCCTGGTCTCAAGCCATACGCTCAGCCTCCTCAGTGGCTGGGACTGTAGGGCACCCCATTGTACCTGCCTTACTTTTATTTTTTTAAACATAGATCTTGCATTCTCCCTAAATAGATTCAAGACATTGTATCCTTTTGGTTGCTACTGTAAATGGGATTTTAGGCAATCTATTATCATTTTTTTTTTTTACATTTTGAGATGGAGTCTCACTTACCCAGGCTGAAGTGCAGTGGCATAATCTCAGTTCCCTGCAACTGCCACCTCCCTGGTTCAAGAGATTCTCCTAAGCCTCCCAGATAGCTGGGATTACAGGTGCCCATCACCATGCCCAGTTAATTTATATATTTTTAGTAGAGATGTGGTTTTGCCATTTGGCCAAGCTGGTTTCGAACTCCTGATCTCAAGTGATTTGCCCACCTTGGCTTCTCAAAGTGCTGGGATTACAGGCGTGAACCACCTTGCCCAGCCATATAATCTGTTATGTTTTCTATCTGGTTGTTTGTTTATTTAGGAAGGTTACTGATTTCATTTATTAGTAATTTTATACCTAGCCACCTTACTGAATTTCAGTTATGTTCACTTTTTCAGTTGATTTTCTTGGGTGTTCTTGATGTGCAGTTGTATTATCTGAAATAACAGGAACATTACAATGTGGATTTTGTATAAAAGTAGAACTCCAATATGCTTATGAGTTAGATTCTTTGCATGGGAGAATATGCAAGGAAAAGTTTCTGACTCCATATCCTTTTTCCTTCAGTTCTCTGTCCTGGGTTCTGCGGATTTGGCCTTGCTGGCTGGCGTAGTCCGTTGACCACCTGGAGTGTGGGCCAAGGGTGAGATGAGACCATGCTTCCTGTCTCTTGTGATGGGTGACCAGTCAAGGGTCTGTGTCCTCAGAGCACAAATCAGACTTCACAAGATGCTGTGACAGTACATGAAGGACTAATAGGAATTCTTCCAGCAGTCAAGGGAGGATGCTTTGGGCCCAGCGATGGGCACGTGCATTGGCTGGGATGTGCAGAAGTGCAGGTGATTCAGAGTGCTAGAAGGAAAGCAGCAGAAGCCCTGCTGGTGAGAGGGCAGGGCCAGGTGGTCAGGGGTTGGCCTGTGATTCATGCAGAGCACCGGGAGCTGGTCTGTTGGGGACAGAGCCAGGGAAGCCTTTGCAGCTGGCCAGGCAGAGAGTGACCCATTGTACTAGAGGAAGACCTGTCGGTTGGTGTTGAGTGGATGGTGTCTGGAGGGGTTTCAGACCCAAAACAGATAAACTAATTATGGTACCTTGTAAGAGTTGTAATACTGTAAAATAATGTCTGAAGGGTTTGTTTTAATTCAAATCAAATCGAAGTAGGAAACAAGAATAGTGGGATTTTGTAGGTTTATGTCAGAAAAAGTGTGGCGCTAAGCATTGCAAGCGAAGAATTGTGATAAGTTAAAACATCATTTCTCTCTTTTTTCTTTGCAAAAAGTAGTCATGTCAATTCTTAGCAGAATTATTTTACACGGAGCCAGAAATTGTTCAAAGCAGGAGCAGCCCCGTTGCTGAGTGGTTTTCATATTCCAAACATACATATGTTGCACAGAGTATCTAATTATTCTTGGGAACAATTACTGTCAGGTTCCAGAATGTGTTCAGTGAACAGCGATTGGTGTTTATTCAGCTCTAAAGAGACTATGCAAGGAACAGTGGGTTATATTGTCTGTCTAAAGAAGTGTTTTGCCGTCCGGAAACATCTGCTTTCTATTTAAAGCACTGAAGAAGGAATGGGAGTATATTTGAAATTTACCCTCTGAACATTGAACATCAAAGAAAGGAGAATAAATTTGGATATGAAGGTAGTTTCTGTCCTCTGATACACTCTCTTCAGCTTTTCCCTGCTGGGAAGGAAATGCAGGTTGGAAAGTTCTGATTCTCTTAAATCTTTCTATTTATATTGATTTGCACACTGGAAGAAATGACTTCTGTGTCCTACTTCTAGCTCTCTTGCTTTCTCAGGTGAGGCAAAATATTCTTTCAAAGTCAAGGTCTCTTTTTCTGAATTTTGTGGTGAGGTTTGTACTTGAATTTTGCCCATAATGGTGTTAAGATTTGTTGTCCAGGGCCAGGTGTGGTAGCTCACGCCTGTAATCAATCACAGCACTTTGGGAGGCCAAGGAGGGTGGATCGTGAAGTCAGGAGATCAAGACCATCCTGGCGAACACAGTGAAACCCCGTCTTTACTAAAAAATACAAAAATTTAGCCAGGCACGGTAGCATGCACCTGTAGTCCCAGCCACTTGGGAGGCTGAGGCAGGAGAATCACTTGAACCTGGGAGGTGGAGGTTGCAGTGAGCTGAGATCGCACCACTGCACTCCAGCCTGGGTGACAGAGTGGGACTGCATCTCAAATAAGTAAGTAAGTAAATAAATAAATAAATAAGCTTTGTCCAGTTTGCCTAAAGTGATTCTGTGACCCTTGATTTTCTGAGTCCTGTCAGGGGTATTAAATGAGAATATGTATGGTTTGCTTGGTGTGTAGTAAACTTTCTGTGAAGGACAATGTGTCTTCTATTGCTATGTAATAAACTGTCACAGACATAGCAGCTTAAAACACATTTCTGTGTGTCTGGAGTTCAGTATAGCTTAGTTGGAACCTTTGCTTCAGGGTCTCTTGCAGGGCTGTAATCAAGGTGTTGACCAGGGCTGGAGTCTCATCTGAAGGCTCGCTTGTGGAGAGATCTGCTTTCAGGCTTCCATGGCTGTTGGCAGAATTTCCATTCCTCCAGGGAAGCTGGACTAAGGGCCTCCATTCCTGTCTGGCAGTTGACTGGAATCCTTGCAAGGTGGATCTCCCTAATATGGCAGCTTGCTTCATCAAAACCAACAAGGTAATTTATTGAGAGAGTCTGCTAGGAGACACATCATAATCCTGTGTGACTTAATTACACAAATGACATCCCACCACCTTTGGCATATTCTGTTGGTTAAAAGCAAGTCACAGGTCTCACCCACTCTCAAGAGGAAGGGATTACGTAAGGGCATGAACACTAGGAGTGGGGGCCACTGGGAGCCACATTCGAAGCTGCCTACTATAGACAGCTATTGTAGGAAGATAGAATAGCATAATGGTTAAGAGGGAGGATTTCCGTGTCACTTAGAAGTGACATCAAATCTCAGACCTGTCGTGTACTGTGTGACCCAAGTCAGGTTACCTGGCCTCTTTGAGTTCCTGTTTCCCCACTTGTTCAGCCCCTTCCCTGTAGGATTGTTGCGATTTTAAAGTGGAGAGCGAGCCTAGCAGAGTGGTGAGCCCTCAGTAAAGGTCAGCTACGAGCTTTTCTTCTCCTTGCCTTTCTTTTTTTCCTTTTCTTGAAATATCATTAGACTTTTTGAATTGTAGAAGAAGAGTATGGAACTCCCCAGTGCCCCCAGATTTCATGTGGCAAATCCAGAGCTGTGGGTGGTTTCCTGCCAGACTGGCTGTGCAATCCTCCCATTTGCCCAGGGGCTCAGGGATGAGGAATGTGGGTCTTTGGCCTCAGGAAGACCATAGCTTCCTGCCACGGTGACCACCTCAGAATGGAGCTGGCAGGACCGCTCCCAGGGAGTACCCCTCACAGGTCTTTGTCCCTCCCTCTAACTGGATTCGACACTTGCCCTGCAGAGAGCCTGACTGTGGTGACCAAGAGTGTGGCCAGCTGAGCCACTGTGTTCTCCCAACATCCTTGTGTTTCTACTCAGAGGTCTCAAGGGCAGCACACCATGACCTCAGTTCATCCGCAGAGCTGAGCAGGTAGATTTGGAGATGGAGCCCCTCTTCTCTGCTCACTTTGACCTGGTCAGGAAGGTCTTTGCCTGTGCACACGCTTTCCTTGTGCCTGGTCAGGAAGCTCTGCCATCTTCTCAGCTCCCTTTGCCTTCCCCTCTGCCTCTCCGTTTGGCTTTCCTCACTTCCTCCCTCTCTCCTGTAGGCCTCAGGGACAGAGTGCTTGCGGAAGGCCACTGCTGGACCATCACAGGCTGCTCTCATCTCCACCCTACTTCCCGACCAAAACAACTCTGCCTCCCTTCATCCCTGTCCCCATCCTTTGCATCCAGAGATCCTATTCTTGGTCCCTCTGTTGCCCCACCTCCAGCCCCCTCCACAGCTGTGGGAGAACTTTCTGGAGTCTTCCTGTGTCATTCAGGCACCTGTGTCGTTCTGCAGTAGGGATGCTGGCTCTAAGGGCCTCTTCTTTCTTTCTTTATTTTTTTAGATCATCTGATTATATCTAATGTGAATGTGTCCCCAGCTTCCTTGAAAATAAAAATCACCTGGAGTTCTTAAAAATGGAGCCCCTGGGGCCCTTTCTTGGAGAGCCAGGTTCAAGGTAGGGGGCTAGGATGGGGCCTGGGAATGTGTATTTTTAGTAAGTGTACCAGCTAATTTCTGTCAGAGAGATTTAGGAAACATTGGTCTAAGCATGCCAAACCCAGCCCCAATTCCTCTTTTCTGGTGTAGGGAACAGGAGGGAAAATCTGAAAGTCTGGGTCACTTCCCAGGAAGGCTCTTCTTTTCAAACCTGTGGGCCCCCAGCCCAGCGCATTCAGTGCTCTGACAATGAGGCAGATTGTAGCACAATTTGATTCTTCAAAAAATGTTCTGTAGTTACTGCCCTTTAAATCGGTCTTTCCTCTCACGTATGCAGGAGAATACTATGTGAGGAAGTGTTTTCCTTTGTGGCATTGTACTTAGATGATTAGCAAAATATGGTGCTGGGTGGAGAGTGGCACAGCTGGGTGATCCAGACGGCAGGCTGGATCGTATCACGTGGACAGGATCTAGGGGCTCGCATTGATGCGCACACACTCCCCGTCGGCTGGCCTCTCTCGACAACAGATGTGGGAAATTACAGTGAGAGTCTTCCTTTTGTTTCTAACAGCTGTCACCCAGCCGCTGGAAGGGTGTCGTTTTAGCGTCTAGTGTGTGGGTAAACTTAGTCTCTGTTGAGGGAATAAAGATGCCCTAGTAATCCACAGACCCAGAGGCACTTGTCCTGCTCCAGGGGACCTAGAAGGGAAGTTTCAGGGAGCAAGGAATGCTGCTAGCCTCTGTTCTGGAATGCTGGCCTCTGTGGACAGCTGCATTGAAGTAGCATTAATGCATTAAACAGGCATAAAGGAGGTGACTGCATTTCTTCAAAACTGTGGCTGATGGTCGATGCTGCTGGTGTTACTCAGCAGCCCTTACCTGAGGTTTAAATGGCAAAGTGGTTTTCTAGGAAAAGTTTCTCTCTTAAGAGCATTCTTTAAAAAGAAAAAAAGAGCTTTCTTTTTATTTTATTTTTTATTTGTTTTTTTAATTAGTAAATTTTTCTTTCTTTTTTTATTTTTTAATGAGTATTCTACAATCAGGCTGAATTCAAAGACTGCTTCGCCTAAAACATTCCGTCTGGAGATCAGAACACGTAAAATTCTCTTTTCCCTTTGAATGTTTTTGTATCTTCTTGTCTATGTCTCTTTTATGTCATCTCGTTTGACATTGTAAGGATTTAACAAATTGTGGAAGTTACCTTTTGATTTAATTGTGTATCTCTAATAAGTACTTATTAAATCTGTAGCATTTTATAAAAATGGGACTATTTTTTTACATGTTGTTGGCTTTTTTCTATTTGGATCTTATTTTTGAATACTTAAAGGATTTTTGAGCCAGTTTGTGTAAAGATACTTCCTTCAAAAATAAATATATTTGTGATGTCTGTGTCATTGCATTACTCTGTGAAGTTGATTGCTTAGAATATGAAATGCAGTGAAATCTATCACAATTTCTATTCATCTGCCTTATTTCTAAATGCTTATTGTCAAAATCTAATTCCCCGCTCAACAGAAAAATATAGGTAATATGCAAATTTGGTTAATGACATAAAGTGCTTTAGGCATATGGAATGAAAAAGCAACAATATGGAGGTGAGACTAGCACAAGAGATGCATTTGATGAATTCTACATAAAACTCAAAAGGTTTATGAGTTGGAAACAAAACTTAAATGTTTTGTCAGGTTGTTGAATGATTCTAGAAGTAGACTGAAGAGATACAGAGATACAAATAATTCTATCATATGACTGGGTCCAGTAGCTCATGCCTATAATCCCAGCACTTTGAGAGGCCAAGGTGGGAGGATCACTTGAGATGAGGAGTTCAAGACTAGCCTGGGCATCATAGAGCCTGTCTCTACCTACCTCCTCCCCGCAAAATTCGCTAAGTGTGGTGTCACGTATCTATAGTCCTAGCTACTTGGGAGGCTGAGGCAGGAGAACTGCTTGAGCCTCGGAGATCAGGCTACAGTGAGCTATGATTGTGCCACTGTGCCCAGCTTGGGCAGCAGTGAGACACTGTCTCTTTAAAAAAAAAAAAAAAAAAAAAAAAAAGGCATGGTGGCTCACGCCTATAATCCTAGCATTTTGGGAGGCTGAGGAAGGTGGATCACATGGTCAGGAGTTCAAGACAAGCCTGGCCAACATGGTGAAACCCCCATCTCTACAATAATACAAAAATTAGCCGGGCACAGTAGCGTGCACCTGTAATCCCAGCTACTCAGGAGGCTGAGGCAGAATAGCTTGAACCTGCGAGGCAGAGATTGCGGTGAACTGAGATTGTGCCACTGCACTTCATCCTGGGCGACACAGCAAGACTCCATATCCAAAAAAAAGAAAAAAAAATTATAACATTCATAAATTGCTGCACATTTGAGCAAATTTAACAGAAATATAACATTAAGCTGCAAATGGATTGTAAAATCCTAAAATTGTTGTGGAATCCCTGAAAATAAATTTGTTGCAAAATTCTAAAAAATGAAATGGTTCCAAAAATCCTAAAAATGACAACAGGGTGTCAGAAAAAGTATAGGACACTTGACAGGGATTCAGAAACACTGAACAAGAAGTTGCCTTTTAAGCAAATTGTTCATTACACCAGTTGCCCTGCAGTCTCTGGGGATAACAGCCTAGCGGAGTGTGGGTATCAAAAACTCACTGGTGTCTTCTTTTTTTTTTCCTCTTTGCTTTTCTTATTTTAATTGACTTCATGCATATGTATCTTTCCCTGTAAGCTATTTAAAATCTTTTGGGGCAGTAGGTGGCCTAGAAATCATAAATTATACATTAAGTCATGTTCTCTCAACTCACACACCCACTCTCCTGTTGCAGAGAACAGCCCATCTTCACCACCCGAGCGCATGTCTTCCAGATCGACCCCAACACCAAGAAGAACTGGATGCCTGCGAGCAAGCAGGCAGTCACTGTTTCCTACTTCTATGATGTCACAAGGAACAGCTATCGGATCATCAGTGTGGATGGAGCCAAGGTACCACCCCACCCCCCAGCTGATTTTAACACTCTCAGTTGCTTATTCTTCATCCAAGATGTACTCAGAATGCTGCCATCTTAACACAGAAGTTGTAATGTCTGTGTAATCACATATTCTGTTCTTTTTTCATTTAAACTTATGGTAAATGGAGTAGAAAAGATTTCTCTATTACCACTGTCTTAATAACTTTTTAATGCCTGTGTAATAATTCCACCAATGGCCTATAATGCTCTTAATTTTTCCCCAGTGGTTGGATATTTAAGTGACTTCCAATGTTTTGCTATTATAGATAATGAGCATCTTCATGTATCAGATACCCTCAGTTGTTCATCAAACACCATTGCTTTCTTTTGAGTAGTCCTTAGGCTAGATTCCTAGAAGTAATATATAGGGCCAGATATTAACGCTTTATGGCTTTTTGATGCATACTGCCAAGTTGTTTTCCAGAAGGGTTGTTCTTCCAGCCTGTACGAGTGTCTGTTACTGCACCCTTGCCAGCATTGGGTATTCTATCTAGTTGGGTTTTGGTGTTATTAGGCATAGGAGTTGAATTTTATTAAGTAGTTTTAAAGTATTTCTTGAAAAAAAAAATATATATATATGTATGTTACTCTCTCTCCCATGATTTTTGTCACATTATCGTGGGAATAGAATTAAGACGGGATACCAGCAGAAGTATCACCAAGTCTTTAAAAAAGACAGACCTGATGGTTTATTGTCTGTATTCGTCCTGCTGTACATTTTTTACATGGATTATCTGCTGCCTCCTGGAATTCAGTGTATCTAAAGCTGAATTCCCATTTGTCCTCTAAACCACCTCTCCATTTTTATTCCCCATTCGTTTGGGCTAATAAAGCAAAACACAGTCCTTCCTCTTTAAGTTTGTCAAGTGAATCTGCCTTTGAAGTATCGCCCCTTGTGCCTGCAGTTTTAGGACCCTAACTCTTGTCCTGTCAGTCTCACCTGGACCCATGCAGTAGCCACCTTCTCCCCCACCTGCAGTCTTTTCTGACTTCTGCCTCTAGATCAGCCTTCCTATGCCATAGGAAGCAGGGGAGTTAGGGGCTGGGCAATAGAATGGGCCTGGGTATAGGCTTCTCCCTGCACTCCACAAGCAGAAAGCATGAGGAAGCCTCCAGGGAAGGTCTCCCAGGGAAGGCATGAGAGTCTGCTGGTGCCTCCTGATCTCTTCAGGAGATGAGGGCACTTCAGCCCATGTTCTCTAAGGGACTGCTTTGTGCCCTTTTTCTGTGCCTTGGCAACTGCAGGTAAAGGTGGCTTGACCCTGGGATCCTGTTGCTGTCCCATCCAGTTGCCACAGCACTTCCTCCTCCTCAGGAAGAGACCCCGGAAGTCCTCGTTTTATAGCCGAGGTCTAAGGAGAGGCAATGACCTGTCCCAGGTTTACACTGCTGGGGAGGCTTGGTTGGCTGGGGCCAGTGCCCAGTTCTTTGCACACCAGTTCCTGGTTTGTTGGGTTGGAACTAAACCAGGCTTCTCCTGGTTGGTAGAGGAGAGTTTCCTGACACATACTGGGCGGGTTGTGTGTTATCTCCCTCCACTGCAGAGATGAAGGAGCTGATCTATCCAAGCAAGCAGGATGAGAGTAGGATGAAAGCACATCCCAGGAGCTGGTGAGCAGTAAGGAAGTGTGCCGGTGCCTGGCACATAGTAGGTAGGCACCTCGAGTTTGTTGGGGGAACATCTGAAAGGTGTCTATTTTTTTTCCTTCTGGGAGACATGGTGATGCACAGTTGTAATTACCACTCCTCTCCTCTGTGCTTCTGCGCTGGAATCACCTGGACTCTTTCCAGGATGTTCTGACAGCAGTGGTGAATCAAGCTGACCTGCTTTCTTTTATCTATAGATTCTGTCAGTTCATCTGCCATCCTTCGATGGATTTGTACTTTTGTCAGTTGAGTTATCCAAGGATATATTGGGCTTAAATATAGATAAAACGACTTTCTTAGAGCAAGTGCTTTAGTTCTATTAGCTGAGCTTTTAGTAATTTGTCAAAGTGTCAGCCACTGTGTCGTTATGGCTCTGCAGTTCCTGAAGGCTGTGACAATGTGGTGGGGTCCAAGCCAAATATGACAGGAGAAATGAGATGGGTGTGGGAAGGTGGGCTAAGCCCCTGGCTGCAGCACAGCACTATTCCAGGCTCAGCGTCAGAGCGCCATCAAGCTCTAGACTCACTCACAGACTGGGAATCCAAAACCTAGGCCATGGGGTGCTGCTGGAACTCGGAGCCACCTAGAGGATCTTGGAATTCCCTTTCTATGGTGCCCAGCTACCTGTTTTTTTTTTTTTTCTTTTTTCTTTTTTTTGAGATAGGGTCTCACTTGTTGCCCAGGCTGGAGTGCAGTGGCACAATTTCAGCTCATTGCAACTGCCACCTCCTGGGATCAAGCAATTCTCCCGCCTCAGTCTCCCAAGTAGATGGGATTACAGGTGCCTGCCACCATGCCTGGATAATTTTTGTATTTTTAGTAGAGACAGGTTTTGCCATGTTGGCCAGGCTGGTCTCAATCTCCTGGCCTCAAGTAATCTGCTCGCCTTGGCCTCCCAAAGTGCTGGGATTACAGGTGTGAGGCACCACGCCCTGCTACCACCTGCTGTTCCAGCTTTAGTGCTATGGCACCAGAGATCCATGACAGAGCCTCATTCTGCAAATGAAGCATCCCATGAGGGAACAGAAGGCTCCAGGAAGTGGGGAGTAGGGATGGACCTCAGTTGTTTAATTACTATTGCTGACACTCAGGGATTGGGGATAGGGCACGTTTGTCTGGAGAACCTGACCACACTGCACTGGAAAGTGGTCCCGATGCAAACTCAGCCCTGGTGGGCCCTCTCGACATGGCAGGCAGCAACGTGTAAACCCAGCAGCCTGGGTCTAAATCAGACCCTGTGCCCTCAGCTGCTCCACAAGGTGGGTGGGCATGGAGAGGACCCTAGAGTGGTAGCAGCTGTTGCTGCTGCCGCCTCTTCCCCCGCAGTGTGCCCCTTCCCCACCCATTACTAAGGTCCTCATCTCCTGAGCCCAGTCTTGCTTGATCCTGCCTGAATACTCTAGATGGATCGCTTGCCGTCTGCAGACTGGAATCAGGTGCAGTGTGTCGAGCCGACTGCTGAGCATCTGTGCTGATGCCAGTGCCTTCCCCTTATGGGCTCCTGTCTGTTGCCCTTGCCCACCCTCACCCCCATCTCTGTTCAGTCAGCTTAGTTCCACTTCTGTTCTTATTCCTGAGGATCTATTCAGGCCTGGAGCCCTGCTCCCTGCCCAGCACACACCCCAGTTCTCATGCATGCCGTGGAGCCTCAGGCAGGCCACTTAGGCATGGATGCACCAGGGCTGGGCGAGTATGGACATGTCCTGGCATCCCGCTTGTTGTGTTCTACCACACTGGGTCAGCCCCACTTTGTTTTAGGCCTTTGATGTCAAATGTTGATCTGAACTGAGATGACAGGTGGTCAAATGCGTGTAGCCTTTGGGGCTGTGTCTTAGCTCATGAGCCGCACTTCTGTGATGCTGGGCAGGTCTAGCGCTTGAGTCCTGCCTCACCGTCGGCTGGGTTACATCAGGTTTATGACTTTGAGCTTCTGCATGGTACTTCTGGGCCATCTGTCCCTCTCAAAGCCAGAGGTTGTTGTAGGCTGGAAAGGGGAAGCCTCCTCCACCCCTCCCCAGTGAAGGAGTAGACGTGCTTCAGTAGGAAGTGGCTGGTGTAGAAGGGACTCAGAGGTCATTTTGAGCAAAGGCCACATCATACTCAGCTTCCATGTAAACTGTGGGCAGCTGAAGCGCACAGGCTCCCTGGGAGGAAAGCTGTGGCCCACAGCTTTAGCAGCTGTCATTCCGTGCCAGGCACAGCCAGCACCTCTGCCCTGTCCAAGCGTGTGTCACACTTGACTTGGGGAGGGATGTGTGGATGGCCTCTCCTCCCTTTGGGAGCAATTGGTGCTACTCATCATAGGAAGGTCTGTACTAAGACTTGTTCTTTATTCTTAAAACATGGAGGCATTTTTTCTTTCCTGGGACAGTATTTCATGTGTCAGTCCAGCTGTTGCCCAAAGACATGAGTGGGTGGGAAAACTGCAGTATGTTGCCTCAGCATTGTCCAAGCTCTAGGAGATTATATGGCTCCACGTCAGTGCTGGGGCTGCCAGGAGACTGTGAGCTCTTTGAGGATAGGAACTATGCCTGGACTCCCAGCACCAAGCCAGGGTAGGCAAAGCCATAGAAGTGGGTGTGGGAGTGATTAGATGATGAGGTAAGGCCTGGCCACCTTCTCTCCCGGCCTGTGGCAGGTATACTGTGTCCACAGGAGGAATAGCAGGCAGAGACAGAGTGACCGCCAAAGGGGGCCCAAGGACCCAAACCTTGGATTGTCCCTATTTATAGACACTGGACAGATGGGAGCCACATGAGGACAACTCCCCACTCCCAGCTTCTGAGAGTACTGCTATGAGCCACATGGCACATGCCAATAGGCATGTGATTTATGGTGAGTTTTTAGGCAGAACGGCCAACTCCATTATAAAGAAACTCCATTTTCAGAGCATTGGTTAATTGAGCCATAACAGCACTTGATTTCATTGTGCTGTTGGCACTCTTTCCAGATTGTTAGTCACTGCCATCCTTATGAGAAACTGCCTGCCTGTGGACAAGACTTGCCTGAAGCAGGTGCTTCTCCTGGGAGCTCTGGATGACTCTGCTGCCCTTGGTTCTCAGTTATTTATAGGATCACGGAAACCTGTATTGGAAGAGACCTTAGAGGTCATGCATTCTACAGATACTCAGCAGTACCTGCTGTGTTGCGAGTGCTGCTTGATTGTGATGGTTCAGAGGATATCAGCCTCCAAAACTCTGACTTGTGTATTTTCTTTTGCAAATGTAAAATTACTTTCAGGAACACATTCGGGCTCTGCTTTTTCACCCATCATTAGAATTTTCTCCTTTGAATAAATATGAGCACCTTCTGTTAAGGGAGCAAGCATATGGAAGGTTCTGAGCACATAGTAGGCTTTCAGCGAATGTTTCTTAACTTTGCTGTCTGTTAATAACTACTGTTAGTAACTACATCTTGTATAGTTGTTATTAACAGACAGCAACGTTATTAACACCTGTTAATAACTACTCTTGAAGCAGGCGACAGCTTTTTATTGCTGTAGCTCAGTCCCAGCCTCTTGCGAAAAACTCCCAGGTTCGTCCAACTCCATCTCCCTGGATTTGGGAACGACTTTCCATGAAGGGAATCTGATGGGCCTATCTACCCCTGCCCATTTCATGAGCAGCTTCCCCTGAAGTCCGGAGTAGGTCAGACTAGAGATGGGAGGAGTAATTTTTTTAAGTTTTTTTTTAGCATTTTGCTTCTTCCAAATAGCTCTTGATTACATGTGTTTTGTGCATTTTTTGAAAACTTGGTTCTACTGATCTGCAGAACTGGACTTTTACTAGGGTGGCTTCTTTCTCTGTGAAAGTTTCAGAGGTGACTCACACGAGAGGAAGGTGTACAGAGATGGAAGCCCATGTGAAGTTTATACCTGGGGTGCTTTAGCGCAGCCCCTTCTCCCTTCTGGGCTTTGGTTTCTTTCCCTAGATTGATTCTCCCCTCTCCCCAGGTAGGAACAGTTCTCGTTCTGCCACATTGTACACTCAGCTATGCCCTCATCCTCTATACGCTCACTCTTGGCTCTCAGGGCTTCATGCCTCCTTGGTTCCTGGCCACCTGTGGCAGGTGTACTGCCAGCTCCTTCACCTGCTTTTTCTTGATTGCTTCCTTAGCCTTTTGCCCTGGGCCTCTTCTTTTCTCCCACCAGATGACACTCCACCCGTGACCACTTCACTTCTCGTCCCTCAGTTTACTCAAGTTTTGCCTCTCCTCTGATGCCAGAACCCACAGATCCAGCCACCCCCTTGGTCCCTAACAGAATTTTCTACTGTCTCCATTGGCAGGAAGGGTACTGCCTGCTGTTTTCACAATCCTCTGCCCACTCTGAAGATTAGCCTCCCTTACAACTTTGTTAGGGGTTTGTGGACTTTATTTTTAACCATTTATGTTAATAGGTACCATTCAGTGTCTAATAATAAAGCAAACCCATATTGTACCCACCACCCAGTGGAAGTACATCTTTCATTAATACTTTAGAAGTTCTTCAGTGGGCCTTTCCCTAATTAGATGCTCTCCCATCCACTCCTCAAGAGATCACCACTCTTTGGCAATCTGTATTAAGCATCCCCTTGCTTTTCTGTATAGTTTTCCCACATGTGTATATGTTGCTAAACCAGAGATTGGCAAAGGTTTTCTCAAAGGGCCCGAGAGGAACTTTTTAAAGTTGTTTTTTTTTTTTTTTTTTTTTTTTGAGATGGAGTCTCACAGTGTCACTGGGGCTGTGCTCTCAGCTCACTGCAACCTCCACCTTCCAGGTTCAAGCGATTCTCCTTGCCTCAGCCTCCCAAGTAGCTGGGATTACAGGAGCCCGCCACAATGCCCAGCTATTTTTTTATTTTTATTTTTGGTATTTTTAGTAGAGATGGGGTTTCACTATGTTGGCCAGGCTAGTCTCAAACTCCTGACCTCATGATCTGCCCACCTTGGCCTTCCAAAGTGCTGGTATTACAGACATGAGCCACCGCGCCCGGCCTAAAGTGTTTTATTCAGGTTGTTCAGTCTCTGCTGCAGATATTTGACTCTTTCGTAGCCTGAAAACAGCCATAGACCAATATGTAAATAAATAAGCATGGCTGTCTTCCAATAAAACTTTATTTACAAAAACAGGCCATAGGCTAGATTTGACCTGAGGGTTATAGTTTGCTGACCCCTGCCCTAAATAATCTATTATTCAGTTTTGCCTGTTTTTGACCTTTATCTGAATAGAATCATGTTAGAGACTCATATGTGTTCTTTTATAACCTCCCCCCGCCTTTTTTTTTTTTTTTTTTTTTTTAAACACTTAACGTTAAATTTTTGTGATTCATCCATGCTGATCATTTGGTTAGCCTTGGTTAATTTTCCTGCTGGATTAGTATTTCATTGTATGGAAATACTCCAGTGTGTTGATCCATTCTGCTGGTAGTGGACATTGTTTTTGCTACTGTGGACATTCTTGTTTTTGTTTTTAACTCCCAGTTACAAGTTCTGGGCCTTTCCCTAGTTAGATGCTCTCCCATCAGGCTAACATTCTTGTGCATGTTTCCATATACCTGTGCAAAGTTTTCTCACAGGTATAACTGAGGGATGGAATTGTTGGCTGGTGAGAATGTGTATTTTCAGTTTTACTGGAGTAAACTACAGTTGGTTTTTAAAGTGGTTTTACTAATCTGTGGGGCTCCCGTTGCCCTGCACACTTGCCTACACACTTGGCATAATCCGACATATTTTGAATCTGGTGCATATGTCACGGTAATGCAGGTTCCCCATGACCGTGACATTGAGCTTATCATTTATGTCTGTCAAACCCACCCTACTTCATTCTCTGGTCTCACAAGAGAAGGATCTATTAACCCACCTGGAACTAAGCCTCCTTCAGTCCCGTAGGTCTCCAGCTCTCCTCATCTGCAACCCCAGAAGCCTCCCTGGCACCCACCTGACTACACTGTGTGCTCACCACTGCACACCAGAGTGGACAAAAGGTCTTTTCATGCATGCACACTTTCTTTTACTCCTTCATTCACTCCTAAGGAAGGTGAAAATCAGAAATGAGTCAGAGCCTGAAAGAGAAACAAAGGCATTAAGTGGCTTCCAGGTACAAGAGCAGCTAGTCAGACACGGTGTGGGCCCAGGAGGACCATACACGGAAAGAGCCTATCCTTGGAAGCTTCATTCTGCCCGACTTTTTGGGAAGACGTGGTCATGGAGGGCTGAGCCAAGCGTAGCACAGCATGGAGTTCCCATGTTGCTGGGGATGACTCTGTACATAGAGGCGATCTCTCTTGTTGCTTTTGTGAAGGTGGGTGTGCTGGACTTCCTGGGAGGGCAGCCAGCCAGTTTTCTCATTGATTGTAGAGATGGGCCTACTGTTGTGGCCTTGAGGTTGTTCAGAACAAGCACCTCTGGTGCGTCAGGGCAATGGAGAAGGATAGTATAGAAGTAAATGTTGGCTTTCCTTCCCCTGTCTTCCCTTTTTCTTTTCTTTCTTTTTTTTGTTTTGAGATGGGGTCTCGCTCTGTCGCCCAGGCTGGAGTGCAGGTAGAGTGATCTCAGCCCAGTGCAACCTCTACCTCCCAGGTTCAGGTGATTCTCCTGCCTCAGCCTTCTGAGTAGCTAGAATTTCAGGCACACACCACCATACCTGGCTAATTTTTTTGTACTTTTAGTACAGATGGCATTTCGCCATGTTGGCCAGGCTGGTCTCAAACTCCTGGCCTCAAGTGATCCTCCCACCTCAGCCTCCCAAAGTGCTTGGATTACAGGCCTGAGCCACTGTGCCCGGCCTCCCTGCCTTTTTTCTTTCCTTCTGGATCTAGGAAGTCCCAGAGCCAGCAAAGCCTGCAGGGAGGCAGCCTGAGGAATGGCAAGAGCAGCGTATTGAAGGCTTTCATTTTCCTTCCTCATGGCCAATCCAATGGGATCCTGTGGGTTGTGTTTGCTGAATTCCCTGACACCTTGATGCTGGTGAGGGACAGGTAGCCTTGCTGAACCAGGATCAA